>NC_064929.1:72084849-72417036 GCF_023897955.1 Schistocerca gregaria
AGGAGAACCGAGAACAAAAAAGTCGCGAAAATCAAGGTCCAACGGGAAGACAATGGTGGTTGCTTTCTTTGATTCTAGGGGCATTGTTCACAAGGAATTTGTCCCTCCCGGCCAGAGAGTGAACTGAAATTTTTACGTTGAAGTTCTGACACGTCTCAAAGCTTTTGTGGCCCCAGTTCGCCCCAGTTCGACCAGTTGGCAAAAGGGGGCAGACAATGCGCCCGCTCACACGTCGCTTGTTGTGCGCGGGTTTTTGGTCCGAAGCTCAGTCACCGTGACAGACCACACGCTTTATTCACCCGTTTTAGCCCCGTGTGACTTCTTCATGTTCCCGAAATGCAAAATGGGGCTTTGGGGGCAGCACTTGGGAGATGTGGAAGCCATCAAGGCGGAAACGACACGGCAACTGAACAACATCACAACTGGAGACTTTCGGCAATGTTATCAACAGTGGAAACGGCGTCGGTAGAAGTGTATCGCATCTCAGGGCGAGTACTTTGAAGGAGACCATATTGTAATACCTGAATAATTGTAAAATAAAGTCATTATTCAACTTTTGTACGTATTTTCCGGACAAAAATCGTATTACAGGGGGTATCTAACCGCCTGACCGAACATGCTGAGCAACCGTGCCTGCTAGCTAATCAGACGTAGAGTCCCAGGGTGAGTATCTGCATCTACATTTATTCTCCGCAAGCCACTCAACGGTGTGTGGCTGAGGGCACTTATACGTGCCACTGTCATTACCTCCCTTTACTGTTCCAGTCGCGTATGGTTCGCGGGAAGAACGACTGTCTGAAAGCCTCCGTGCGCGCTCGAATCTCTCTAATTTTGCATTCGTGATCTCCTCTGGAGGTATAAGAAGGGAAAAGCAATATATTCGATACCTCATCCAGAAACGCACCCTCTCGAAACCTGGCGAGCAAGCTAGCTGAGCGCCTCTCTTGCAGATCCTGCCACTTGAGTTTGTTAAACATCTCCGTAACGCTATCACGGTTACCGAATAACCCTGTGACGAAACGCGCCGCTCTTCTTTGCATCTTCTCTATCTCCTCCGTCAACCCGATCTGGTACGGATCCCACACTGATGAGCAATACTCAAGTATAGGTCGAACGAGTGTTTTGTAAGCCACCTCCTTTGTTGATGGACTGCATTTTCTAAGGACTCTCCCAATGAATCTCAACTTGGCACCCACCTTACCAACAATTAATTTTATACGATTATTCCACTTCATATCGTTCCGTACGCATACTCCCAGATATTTTACAGAAGTAACTGCTACCAGTGTTTGTTCCGCTATCATATAATCATACAATAAAGGATCCTTCTTTCTCTGTATTCGCAATACATTACATTTGTCTATGTTAAGGGTCAGTTGCCACTCCCTGCCTATCCGCTGCAGATCTTCCTGCATTTCGCTACAATTTTCTAATGCTGCAACTTCTCTGTATACTACAGCATCATCCGCGAAAAACCGCATGGAACTTCCGACACTATCTTCTAGGTCATTTATATATATTGTGAAATGCTGTCTCAATCTTTCGGCTCGTCAGTGGAGTTACGGCTGTGAGTTGCGAAGCTGGACAGGGACCAGAGGTGGCTTTCTGGACTCGGGGCGGACAGAAATAACTGGCGAGCCGCGCCCTTGGCGCTCTGCTAGGTTCACGGCCGGTTGGCGCATGTGCCTCTCTCTCAGCCTGGCGCCGTGTCCCTGTCCGCCCTCCCTCCCTCCCTCCCTCCCTCCCTCCCTCTGTCCCTCCCTCACACTCCACTCATACTCCTTCGTACACACCCACCGCTGGGCACTGAAACCGCAACACTGCGAAGGCAGCATGCAACGAACGTGAACTGGCGTGACATACCGAGACGTTACAATTACACTACTGGCCATTAAGATTGCTACACCACGAAGATGAAGTGCTACAGACGCGAAATTTAATCGACAGGAGTAAGATGCTGTAATATCCAAATGATTAGCTTTTCAGAGCATTCACACAAGGTTGGTGCTTGTGGTGACACCTAAAACGTGCTGGCACGAGGAAAGTTTCCAACCGATTTCTCATACACAAACAGCAGTTCACCGGCGTTGCCTGGTGAAACGCTGTTGTGATGCCTCGAGTAAGGAGGAGAAATGCGTACCATCACGTTTCCGACTTTGATAAAGGTTGGATTGTTGCCTATCGCGCTTGCGGCTTATCGTATCGCGACACTGCTGCTCGCGTTGGTCAAGATCCAGTGACTGTTAGCAGAATATGGAATCGGTGGGTTCAGGAGGGTAATACGGAACGCCGTGCTGGATCCCAACGGCCTCGTATCACTAAGAGTCGAGATGACAGATACCTTATACGCACGGTTGTAACAGATCGTGCAGCCACGTCTCGATCCCTGAGTCTACAGATGGGGACGTTTGCAAGACAACAACCATCTGCACGAACAGTTCGACGACGTTTGCAGCAGCACGGACTATCAGCTCGGAGACCATGGCTGCGGCTACCCTTGACGCTGCATCAAAGACAGGAGCGCCTGCGATGGTGTACTCGACGACGAACCTGGGTGCACGAATGGCAAAACGTCATTTTTTCGGATGAATCCACGTTCCGTTTACAGCATCACGATGGCGGTATCCGTGTTTAGCGACATCGCGGTGAACGCACATTGGAAGCGTGCATTCGTCATCGCCATACTGGCGTATCACCCGGCGTGATGGTATGGCTTGCCATTGGTTACACGTTTCAGTTACCTCTTGTTCGGATTGACGGCACTTTGAACAGTGGACGTTACATTTCAGATGTGTTTCGACCCGTGGCTCTACCCTTCATTCGATCCCTGCGAAACCCTACATTTCAGCAGGATAATGCACGACCGTATGTTGCAGGTTCTTTACGGGCCTTTCTGGATGCAGAAAATGTTCGTTTACCGCCCCGGGCAGCACATTCTCCAGATCCCTCACCAAACGAAAACGTCTGGTCAATGGTGGCCGAGCAACTGGCTCGTCACAGTACACCAGTCACAACTCTTGATGAACTGTGGTACCGTGTTGAAGCTGCGTGGGCAGCTGTACCTGTACACGCCATCCAAGCTCTGTTTGACTCAATGCCCAGGCGTATCAAGGCCGTTATTACGGCCAGAGGTGGTTGTTCTGGGTACTGATTTTTCAGTAACTATGCACCCAAATTGCGTCAAAATGTAATCACATGTCAGTTCTAGTATAATATATTTGTCCAATGAATACCCGTTTATCGTCTGCATTTCTTCTTGGTGTGGCAAGTTTAATGGCCAGCAGTGTAAAATTTCCATATTTTACACGTCATAAAGCGTAAATTAATCACCATACGAGTACCAAACTTGCTGGCGTTAATGTCAGGGGTGCGTCACAGCACCTCCGTCTAGTTCCAACTATGGCCACCAGGTGCCGTGATCAGTCATCGTGATTGATAGTCTCTCACACCTGACCAGCCGCAGTGCGCTTGTTGACGTGTCAACATGGGCTTGGACAAGAGGAGCAGGGCATTATTGGTGAAGCACTATTACAAAAACAACAGTACTGCTGCAGTTGCACTTAGACAATGCCGCCGGCTGAAAGGATTACGGAAGGGTTCTCTTTCTCCACCTGCTGTGCGGGGCGTGATGAAGTTCGAATCGACTGGAGAACTGGGCGTCGCTCCGGAAAGAGGCCGACGATCGATTGCACCACAGGTGGCTGACGAAATCGCTGTTGCTATGGCAGACAACGCTCCGCTAATTTCCCGATCGTCAGGCAGTGCGCGTGTTATGTCACGACAGTTGAACAATCTGTGGTCCACTGCACGGAAGGTGCTTCGAACCATTCTCAAATGGCATAAGGTCCATATCGTACATGAACTTGCGCCACAGGACGCACAACGATGTCTTGACTTCGCTCTCCACGTCCTCACAAGAACTGAAGTTGACGGGGGCCGGCTCTGGACCATCCTATGGAGAGACATTTTTCTGTGACGGGTGAGGTGAAGACTCAGAATTGCCCAGTTTGGGGATCTTCACCTCCAGTCCCTGTGCATGGAGTCTCTCTGTATGGTGAACGTGTCACCGTATGGTGTGGCTTCACGGCTACGTTCATCATTGGCCCATTCTCTCTTGAACAGGTTGGCGCTCCAGTACCAAATACATACAGTATGACTGACCAGCGTTACTGCGATATGCTTCGCCAGCATGTCATACCTGCCCTACAGCAGGGGGACTCAATTGAACTCAACAGTTTTCATGCAAGATGGGGCCCCACCACCGCACACCGGTCGTGAAGTTCACCTGCTTCTCCGAAACACATTTGGAAACGATCGAATTTTCAGCCGATCGTTTCCGAATGCTTGACCGGCACGATCGCATGATCTCACTCCCTGTGATTTCTGGTTGTGGGGCTACCTGAAGGACAGAGTTGAGCAGAGGAACAATGACACATGTGCTGAACTGAAGTGCAGCATATCAAGAGAGGTAGCCAGCGATACCTGTGGGCATGCTTCGTTCTGCTGTGCAAAATGCAATCCTGCACTTTCAGACTCTTCTGGACACTAATGGGCGCCATATTGAGCCCCTTTTGTAGCAGTAATGGCACAGGTATGTAATGGTATGATGTACCGTAGAAGCGCATTAAATATATTTGAATCGAACTGACTTTGCATTATTTCTCTTCCCTTTGTCCTTTGGTACGGTAATTAGTTTCCATGTTAAATAGGGAAAGTCTAATTATAATCACGCAGTTACACGTCGCACACAGGCCGTAGCGCGAAAGGCAGAATAAGAAAAGTTAGATTTCTGGTCCGTGCAGAGGAACACGACCAGTAAAGGTGCAAGATCGCGCTTTGCGAGAGGCGTACAATAAGCAATGCAACGCTTTTTTTCTGAAAGCAGATCGGTTTTATTAGAGTTTCCAGTACACCATATCATTTACCATTCTTTTGGCTACAAAACCTTATTTTTCAATACAACCTCCTTTCAATGGTACGCCCTTACGCCACCTCGCTGGGAGAGGCTGTATGCCCGTATGGTACCACTCTACAGGTCGAGATCGGAGCCAATATCTCGCTGCATTAATAACCTCCCTACCATCCACTTGCTGCTTCCCATGGAGTGCACCCTTCGATGGAAGTCGGAAGGTGTGACATCCGGGTTGTCGGGTGGATGAGGAAGATCAGTGATACAGCGTCAAGTCAAGCGCCGGCACAACAGTCCAAAACTAGAGAGCAGAAGGTGCGGTGAAGAAGATGTCAGCCAATTCCACACTGACCGACCCCTCTCCAGGACTGCAACGCTACGGCAGCGGCCTCTAAGCGGCCCAGTTCTACAGTAGCGTCAAGACCAGCGACTTGGATAGAAAAATTCACTGTATTACTTCACTTGTGTTGTTCTTATTTATGCATTATTCCGTCTCTTCTTCATAGAACAATTCCATATTGGGGGTTGAATAACACTTAGACAGCGTTTTGTTCTACTGATTTTTATTTGTATGAACTAGTTTTCGGCTTATTAGGCCATATTCAGATAACTGCTGGCTACTGTTTACAAGGAGCTTGCGTTCTTACGAACCAAACATTCTGTACTAAGATACAACGCACTTCATACCATGTTTAGTTGTGGTATTGTCAGTGGAGTTTTCAAACGGCTCTTTGACTTTTTGTTCTGTACAACTGTTCTTAAACACTGTAAATTACATTTTATGGTTTGTCAGTACCATGTATGACAAAAATTAGAATTATTTAGAATACACATTATTACACAATTACAATTGTCATGTCCGTTATAATTATCCGGTCTGTTATGCCGTGGTCGGTTGATGAATTTTGTCTCAATTCCCAACGTTTCGTCTCCGACTGCGGGAGACATCTTCAAAGGGGTCCGTAGCTCTATGGAGGGTCCAACACACCCACTGGCTCGCTAAATGCTGCTAAATTCCGTGTCCGCGCGCTCCCGCGCCGCGGCGTGACGTCACGTGTTTTGAAAACGTCAGTGCAATTGGCCGCTGTCCGTCGCCGTCGATCGCCGTTGCCATCACCCAGTAGTGGACGGATGGTACACATCTTCTTTAACACCGGCATCCATATCCCGTTTAATTTCACGCCCTCCACCTTTCGGTTGAAATTACACTCCTGGAAATTGAAATAAGAACACTGTGAATTCATTGTCCCAGGAAGGGGAAACTTTATTGACACATTGCTGGGGTCAGATACATCACATGATCACACTGACAGAACCACAGGCACGTAGACACAGGCAACAGAGCATGCACAATGTCGGCACTAGTACAGTGTATATCCACCTTTCGCAGCAATGCAGGCTGCTATTCTCCCATGGAGACGATCGTAGAGATGCTGGATGTAGTCCTGTGGAACGGCTTGCCATGCCATTTCCACCTGGCGCCTCAGTTGGACCAGCGTTCGTGCTGGATGTGCAGACAGCGTGAGACGACGCTTCATCCGGTCCCAAACATGCTCAATGGGGGACAGATCCGGAGATCTTGCTGGTCAGGGTAGTTGACTTACACCTTCTAGAGCACGTTGGGTGGCACGGGATACATGCGGATGTGCATTGTCCTGTTGGAACAGCAAGTTCCCTTGCCGGTCTAGGAATAGTAGAACGATGGGTTCGATGACGGTTTGGATGTACTGTGCACTATTCAGTGTCCCCTCGACGATCACCAGAGGTGTACGGCCAGTGTAGGAGATCGCTCCCCACACCATGATGCCGGGTGTTGGCCCTGTGTGCCTCGGTCGTATGCAGTCATGATTGTGGCGCTCACCTGCACGGCGCCAAACACGCATACGACCATCATTGGCACCAAGGCAGAAGCGACTTTCATCGCTGAAGACGACACGTCTCCATTCGTCCCTCCATTCACGCCTGTCGCGACACCACTGGAGGCGGGCTGCACGATGTTGGGGCGTGAGCGGAAGACGGCCTAACGGTGTGCGGGACCGTAGCCCAGCTTCATGGAGACGGTTGCGAATGGTCCTCGCCGATACCCCAGGAGCAACAGTGTCCCTAATTTGCTGGAAAGTGGCGGTGCGGTCCCCTACGGCACTGCGTAGGATCCTACGGTCTTGGCGTGCATCCGTGCGTCGCTGCGGTCCGGTCCCAGGTCGACGGGCACGTGCACCTTCCGCCGACCACTGGCGACAACATCGATGTACTGTGGAGACCTCACGCCCCACGTGTTGAGCAATTCGGCGGAACGTCCACCCGGCCTCCCGCATGCCCACTATACGCCCTCGCTCAAAGTCCGTCAACTGCACATACGGTTCACGTCCTCGCTGTCGCGGCATGCTACCAGTGTTAAAGACTGCGATGGAGCTCCGTATGCCACGGCAAACTGTCTGACACTGACGGCGGCGGTGCACAAATGCTGCGCAGCTAGCGCCATTCGACGGCCAACACCGCGGTTCCTGGTGTGTCCGCTGTGCCGTGGGTGTGATCATTGCTTGTACAGCTCTCTCGCAGTGTCCGGAGCAAGTATGGTGTGTCTGACACACCGGTGTCAATGTGTTCTTTTTTCCATTTCCAGGAGTGTATTTGGGTGTTTAGCGATTTCGATTGCCTCCCTGTAGAGCCTTTCGTAGTATCCGCTTGTGGCCGCTAGTACTTGCGTCTCCTCGAAACGAATATTGTGGTTCCCTGGCTGGAAAGCATGCTCCGCAACAGCTGATCGTTCCGTTTCTCCTCTCCTACAATTTCCCTTGTGCTCTTCCAAACGTTTAGAAACAGTTCTTTTAGTGGTACCCACATAAACATCACCACAGCTGCTTGGGATCCTATACACTCCAGCTTTTTCCAAAGGTTTGCGAGCGTCCTTGGCAAGTTTAAGGTATTCCTGTATCTTCCTTGTGGGCTTGTAAATTACGGTAATATTCCGCTTCGTCAAGATCCTCCCTATTCTTTCCGTTACATTTTTAACAAACGGCAGGAAAACCTTAGATTTTACAGTATCCTGTACGTCAGTATGATTTCTGCGTGGCTGTCTCAACGCACGTTTTATTTCGTCGGACGAATATCCGTTCTTCATTAGTGCATTGTGGAGATGTTCCATCTCAGCGTCGAGCAACTCACGTTCACAAATATTACTAGCTCTGTCCGATAACGTCTTGATAATCCCCCGCTTCTGTTGTGGGTGGTGGTTCGAATCCCCGTGCAAATAACGGTCCGTGTGCGTGGGTTTGCGGTATACTGAGTGGCCCAAACTACCATTTTCGTTTCTAAAAACAAGCACATCGAGGAAAAGTAATTTACCGTCTACCTCCTCCTCCATTGTAGACTGAATTCTTTAGTTTATACTGTTCAGATGTACGTGGAACCGGTATTCCCATGTCTCCACAGCACAAACGTGTCATCCACGTATCGGAACCATACATTTCGTTTTTTGCTGGCAGTACCCAAGGCCTCTTCTTCGAATTTCTCCATAAAGAAGTTTGCAATTACAGGACTTAGGGGGCTTCCCATAGCCACGCCATCCGTTTGCTCATAAAACTGTTCATTCCACTTGAATGGTCGTCAAACAACACTTAAAACAGTTCTGAAATATCGGCAGGAAAAATTCAACCAGCTGTTACAAATCATCATTAAGTGGAACCATGGTAAACAGCGATACCACATCGAAGCTGACCAATATGTCCTCCGGCTGGACCACTGTGCCATTCAATCTGCTGATGAAATGTGTCGAATTCCTTATATAAGAGTCCGAACGGCCCACATGTGGTTTCAACAGTGTAGTCAAAAACTGGGCTAACGAGTAGGTGGGCGAACCAATGGCACTTAGTATCAGTCTTAACGGCACATTTTCTTTATGAATTTTGGGCAATCCATAAAGCCTCGGTGGTAGCGCAACCGAATTGTAGAGACCTTTCTGTACACTCTCTTCAATGGAGGACTTTTTTATTAACCGCGACACAGTTCTGAGAACATTGTTAGTGGGGCCCTTATTCAGCTTCCTATATGCTTGCGGATCCAGTAAATCAGTAATTTTACTCTGAAAGTCGGCCACATCCATTGTTAAGTAGGCTGTTTAGGTTTTTTTATTGGTAACACCGCCGCCACGTAGCTCTCTGTATAAAAATCACTGGCTGTGCTGTGTGAAGGCTGTGGTTGGTTGGCATTGTTGTAATACTCGCCATTGTAGTGTTGGGCAGCGGCAGCTGGATGCTAACAGCCCGTAGCGTTGCGCAGTTGGAGGTGAGCCACCAGCGGTGGTGGACGTCGGGAGAGAGATGGCGGAGTTTTGAAATTTGTAAGAATTGGTGTCATGAACTGATATATATATATATTATGACTATTAAGGTAAATACATTGTTTGTTCTGTATTAAAATCTTTCATTTGCTAACTATGCCTATTAGTAGTTAGTGCCTTCAGTAGTTTGAATCTTTTATTTAGCTGGCAGTAATGGCGCTCGCTGTATTGCAGTAGCTTGAGTAACGAAGATTTTTGTGAGGTAAGTGATTTGTGATACATATAGGTTAATGTTAGGGCCATTCTCTTGTAGGGATTATTGAAAGTCAGATTGCGTTGCGCTAAAAACTATTGTGTGTCAGTTTAAGCACAGTCTTGTATAATTGTTCTAAGGGGACGTTCCACCATAACCACCGTTGCGCTTCCTTTGTCAGCCGGGAGAACCAAAATACTATCATCGTCATTCAGGAGTTTTAAAGCTCTTCTCTCACCCACAGTTACATTACTTTTCGGCGGTTTTGCATTGGCTAATATTCCCACTGTTTCTATGCGGATTTCTTCAGCTGTGACAGAATCCACACTGCGAATTCCTGCTTCTACACTGACTATAATTTCTTCCGTGGCCACAAAACGCGGACTAACAGCATAATTTCATCAACCGACCACGGCATAACAGCCCGGATAATTATAATGGACATGATACTTCCGGCCGTGAAAGTCTACATTTTAGCATCAGACGCCTCTACGGGGAGGAGATGTCAAGAGAAGTGCGTCGCCTGGAAGGACTCCAGAAGAAGAGAGTGGAGCTTTTGTGTTCCCTCACATTCCTGTCTCGTTGCAGACCCGTCGGCGTTATACCGAACTTTCTCAAGATAAAGCGACTGTTCTATTCGGGAAAGGCACAACACATTTTCAAACGGACTGATATATATATAATATAATGTAATATCCCTTATGTGCTTATACTCCTAACTGAAACTCAACTGTAAAAATGTAATATTTGGTATGTATTAATGGACAATTTTACTAATAACAAAATGTAACCCCCAAAGAAAACATTGCTCTTGCACAACCAGCAATTAGTGTTCACTGCAACTGTTCTTAACAAATACCAAAAATTGTAATTTTGTAATAATAATAATAGTAATAATAAAAATAATGGCTTGTGACGAGGGACTCCCGTCGGGTAGACCGTTCGCCGGGTGCAAGTCTTTCGATGTGACGCCACTTCGGCGACTTGCGCGTCCATGGGGATGAAATGATGGTGATTAAGACAACACAACACCCAGTTCCTGAGTGGGGAAAAATCTCCGACCCAGCCGGGAATCGAACCCGGGCCCGTAAGATTGACAGCCCGTCGCGCTGAGCACTCAGCTACCGGGAGCGGGCATTTTTTGTAATAATATGTATTCTAAATAATTCTAATTGTTGTCATACATGGTACTGACAAACCATCAAATGTTATTTATTATGTTAAAGAACAGTTTTACAAAACAAAAAGTCAAAGACCCGTTTCAAAATTCCAAAAATAATACCACAACTGAAGATCGAACGTAAGTGTGTTGTATTTTAGTAAAGAATGTTTGGTTCGTAAGAACACAAGCTCCTTGTAAACAATAGCCAGTTCAAAAATGACTCTGAGCACTATGCGACTTAACTTCTCAGGTCATCAGCCGCCTAGAACGTAGAAGTAATTAAACCTAACTAATCTAAGGACAGCACACACATCCATGCCCGAGGCAGGATTCGAACCCGCGACCGTAGCGGTCGCTCGGCTCCAGACTGTAGCGCCTAGAACCTCACGGCCTCTCCGGCCGGCAAACAATAGCCAGTAGTTACGTGAAGATGGCGAAATAAGCCGCACACTGTCAACCAGGATTAACGAAAGCCCATGAGTGCTGACTGGAAATTTACTACCTCATCACATTGAAATGAGGCTTCATCTGTGAGCAGCACAGCAGCACTAAAGTGAGACAGATTGTTGAATGAACCATTCGCAGAAGTATACCGGTGCACAAAAATCAGCTGCTGGTAGTGTCTGCACAAGCTGAACATAGTACGGTTATGGCAGGCTCTCATGTAGCACTCTCCAGGCCGTCATGTAATCAACATTACTTGTTGCAGCTAACTGTCTTACGCTGGCACTAGGCTTCCCCTGGTCGCGAGTAGTCTACATCTACATGACTACTCTGCAATTCACATTTAAGTGCTTGGCAGAGGGTTCATGGAACCACAATCATACTATCTCTCTACCATTCCACTCCCGAACAGCACGCGGGAAAAACGAACACCTAAACCTTTCTGTTCGAGCTCTGATTTCTCTTATTTTATTTTGATGATCATTCCTGCCTATGTAGGTTGGGCTCAACAAAATATTTTCGCATTCGGAAGAGAAAGTTGGTGACTGAAATTTCGTAAAAAGATCTTGCCGCGACGAAAAACGTCTTTGCTGCAATGACTTCCACCCCAATTCGCGTATCACATCTACCACACTCTCTCCCCTATTACGTGGTAATACAGTAGTAACAAGTAGTAGGCTTGAACGCCCCATGCTCTCTGAGACGGCAATCAGTTGCTTCAAATGCCCTCTTGTCTGGGCACCGTCGGTCTGGATGTCTCTCCCGGTACATATGTAAAGCACGACGGTCATTAACCATCTGCTGATGTGACAGCAATCTGCCAATTCCGCATTTGAGTACACTCGCATTGCACTGTACTGAAACCTTGTCCTTGGTTAACACCGAACTGTTGATGTCACGTGCTTGGACAGTCCGTGACTAACAGTTTATGATGCTACATGCTCGAAGTTAGTAAAGCAGTAAAGTTAATCGCTTGTCAGCTCAAGCGCTGGTCAGTGACATGTCAACACAAGCAATAAAGTCTGTCGCGTGTCAACAGAAGCAGTGAGATGGGAGGCAAGTCGACACTGCCTTCGCTCAGTTGAAAGAACAAAGATTGATGTTGAACCTAAGAATAAAAAACTTTAGTACATTCTAAGCAAACGTAACCCTGAGGGGTATTTGGAACACATCATGTAAGAAGACGTTTCATATCATGCTGGTACGTTCTGTTTCTATGTGTTTCGTATGATCGATATGATTGTGGAGAGGAGCAGAAACTGAGTTCTAAGTTGGAAATAAAGCGTTAAAGGCCCATTACGATAAAACGCATTAACTCTGTGTGTGACTAAAGTTTCCTGAAAGTTTGATTCTTGCTATATCCTGTATAAGAGCACTCTCACTGAAGACTGAATTTAATCCGTCTTGTGAACACGCCAGTATAGATGCACCAACAAACTGGAAGATTTTTCCACATTACTGCCTTATTTAGTATCTATTATTCATCCGAAGATTCTGGGATACATAATTCCCTTATACGAGCGTCGGAACTTTAACAGCAGCAACTATTTATTTAGAGCTCGTACAAAATAGATAGGTGTTTCAAAATTTGCTGAACTTCAAAGTAGTCACCAGCATTGTGTATAACCCGTTTCCAGCGATGTGGAAGTCATAGGATCCTCTTAGCAGTGCCAGTTGTGTTGACAGTTCGAGCGGCGCGGTCTATTGCCCGACGAATTTGTAGCAGTTCTGAAGCGAATGCCGTGCAATGTTTACTTCAGTTTAGATATCGAGTTGAGCTCAAAAAATGGTTCAAATGGCTCTGAGCACTATGGGACTTAACATCTATGGTCATCAGTCCCCTAGAACTTAGAACTACTTAAACCTAACTAACCTAAGGACATCACACAACACCCAGCCATCACGAGGCACAGAAAATCCCCGACCCCGCCAGGAATCGAACCCGGGAACCCGGGCGTGGGAAGCGAGAACGCTACCGCACGACCACGAGAAGCGGGCATTTTCAATTGGTAAGAGATCTGGAGAACGTGCTGTCCAGGGCAGCAGTCGAACATTTTCTGTATCCAGAAAGGCAAAATGGGGTCCTGTATTATCCTACTGAAATGTAGGCTTTCACAGGGATCGAATGAAAGATAGAGCCACGGGTCGTAACACATCTGAAGTGTAACGTCCACTGTTCAAAGTGCCGTCAAGGCGAACAAGAGGTGACCGAGACATGTAACCAATGGCACCCCATACCATCAGGCAGGGTGATATGCCAGTACGTCGATGGCGAATACACGCTTCCAATGTGCGTTCACCGCAATGTCGTCAAGCACGGATGTTGTAATCAGAATCTGGATTCATCCGAAAAAATGACGTTTTACCATTCGTGCACCCAGGTTCTTCGTCGAGTACACCATCGCAGGTGCTTCTGTCTGTGATGCAGCAGGCGCTTCTGTCTGTGATGCAGCGTCAAGGGTAACCACACCCACGGTGTCCGAGATGATAGTCCATGCTGCTGCAAACGTCGTCGAACTGTTCGTGCAGATGGTTGTTGTCTTGCAAACGTCCCCATCTGTTGACTCAGGGATAGAGACGTGGCTGCACGATCCTTTACAGCCATGCGGATAAGATGCCTGCCATCTCGACTGCTAGCGATACGAGGCCGTTGGGATCCAGCACGGCGTTCCGTATTACCCCCCTGAACCCACCGATTCCATATTCTGCTAACAGTCACTGGATCTCGATCAACGCGAGCAGCTTTGTCGCGATACGATAAACCGCAATGGGGATAGGCTACAAACCGGCCTTTATCAAAATCGGAAACGTGATGGTACGCATTTCTCCTTACACGAGGCATCACAACAACGTTTCACCAGGCAATGCCGGTTATCTGCTGTTTGTGTATGAGAAATCGGTTGGAAACTTTCCTCATGTCAGCACGTTCTAGGTGTCGCCACCGGCGCCAACCTTGTGTGAATGCTCTGAAAAGCTAATCATTTGCGTATCACAGCATCTTCTTCCTCACGGTTAAATTTTGCGTCTGTAGCACGTCAGCTTCGTGGTGTAGCAATTTTAATGGCCAGTAATGTATTCGATTGCATTTATGTTTTATTTTCAAAAAATGATGGCTAACAGAAAATATGACAGTAATTATATTAAATTAGGATTTACTTCCATAGTAAGTAATGAAGAAATTGAACCGCGATGCGTTTTCTGCACAGGTATTCTCGTGAACGATTCCTTGAAACCAGCTGTATTAGAACGCCACCGATAAACGATCCATCATAATTTCTCGGACCTACAAGCAGGATTGTTGTTGTTGGGGTTTTCAGTCCTGTGCAAGCTGCTTCATCTCCCAGTACCTACTGCAACCTACATCCTTCTCAATCTGCTCAGTGTATTCATCTCTTGGTCTCCCTCTACGATTTTTATCCGCCACGCTGCCCTCCAATGCTAAATTTGTGACCCCTTGATGCCTCAGGACACGTCCTACCAACCGATCCCTTCTTCTAGTCAAGTTGTGCCACAAACTTCTCAATCCTATTCAATACCTCCTCATTAATTATGTGATCTACCAATCTAATCTTCAGCATTCTTCTGTAGCACCACATTTCGAAAGCTTCTATTCTCTTGTTGACCAAACTATTTATCGTCCATGTTTCACTTCCATACATGGCTACACTCCATACAAATACTTCCAGAAACGACTTCCTGACACTTAACTCTATACTCGATGTTAACAAATTTCTCTTCTTCACAAACGCTTTCCTCGCCATTGCCAGTCTACATTTTATACCCTCTCTACTTCGACCATCATCAGTTATTTTACTCCCCAAATAGCAAAACTCATTTACTACTTTAAGCGTCTCATTTCCTAATCTGATTCCCTCAGCATCACCCCACTTAATTCGACTACATTCCATTATCCTCGTTTTGTTTTCGTTGATCTTCATCTTACATCCTCCTTTCAAGAAACTGTCAATTCCGTTCAACTGCTCTTCCAAGTCCTTTGCTGCTTCTGACAGAATTACAATGTCATCGGCGAACCTCAAAGTTTTTATTTCTTCTCCATGGATTTTAATACCTACTCCGAATTTTTCTTTTGTTTCCTTTACTGCTTGCTCAATATACAGATTGAATAACATCGGGGAGAGGCTACAACCCTGTCTCACTCCCTTCCCAACCACTGCTTCCCTTTCATGTCCCTCGACTCTTATAACTGCCATCTGGTTTCTGTACAAATTGTAAATAGCCTTCCGCCCCCTGTATTTTACCCCTGCCACCTTTAGAATTTGAAAGAGAATATTGCAGGCAACATTGTCAAAAGCTTTCTCTAAGTCTACAAATGCTATAAACGTAGGAGCTTAAGTATCCCAACAAAAACTGGTAAAAAATATGGACTAGTATAAATAAAAAACACTGACTACGGAAGTGCAAGCGCCATGGTACAGAGTTGTCAACAACATAATTAGTACCAATGAAAAACTGCATTCAATAGGACTACATGCAACCAATGTGTGCCAAAAATGTCACAATTTGGACTCCTTAAAGCATCGCTTCATCTGTAATGGATACAAGAATATTTGGAATGAGATTGTGTTGCAAGTCACTTTTCTCAAACGGACCGATGGAAGAGAAATCACATTACACGATCCACTCTTCCTAGAAGAAGTTTCCTTTCCACCATTGTGGCTATTCGGAAATTTTGTCAATTATGTTGTCAACAACAGTGGCAATGACAATTTACAAGAATATCGAGAATATATGAAAGACGGATTCTTCAAAATATACCGGAACAAAGACCATAAAAAGGAGTTCGGGAATATGGTGCAAATTTTGTTTCAGAAAGAAGGCATCGGTTAATACCTAAATAACATGAAATCGACGGAACAAGACAGACTGCCAAAACAGGGAATTGCTGTTGAGGGTGAAGTACGGCGGGGACTTCGTGTGCCCCAGGGCCGATACGGTAGCCGTGAAGGCCTCAACAGAACCTCGAAAAAGCATGTTTTCCCAAAAAGTAACAGGAGTCACGCCACAGCACAAGAATAGTAGGGAAAAACTATTCTAATGCATTAGACGTGCATCACTGAAGAAGTTTAATTTCCTCTCTTAATTTTTACTTTTGCTTCTCTCTCATTTTTGTTTAAATTCTAATGGAAGAATATTTTGGGGTCTGTTAATGCAGTCAACAGTCTTCTAGAGAGAGTTATTTTCACGGTAATCTGTTCGGATTACAATTTTCTAACATTGTCTTCAAGATGCAATTCACTTTCATAACCCATTAAAAAAAAGGGGGGCGAGCATTGAACCTCTCCGAAGAAGGCGCATGAAGGAGAGCGAATGGAAGGGCTAAAAGGGGCGGAAAAAAGAGTGGTCAACGCGGCGGAATGCAACGGCAAGGAGCCTGGGTTCGATTCCCGGCTAGGGCAGGAGATTTTCTCCGCTGTGTGTGTTGTATTGTTCTCATCATCATTCCATCCCCATCTCCGACGCGCAAGTCGCCTTTTGTGGCGTCGAATGCAACAAGTACTTGCCCTCGAAGACCGAACTTAAACGAATGGGGGACCGCCGGCCCACAATGCCGTACGCTCATTTCCATTTTCAACGCTGGAACAATCGGTTTTCGGTTATATCGCTCTCTTTGCTTTGTTTCCAACGCTAGGTTAACATAGCTGTTAAAAACACTGAAAATCACTGGTTACTGAAATAACTGTTTTCGTTTTTTCTTATTCCGATTAGGGCCCCCGAGAACGTTCAAATCGAACAAATTTTGAAAACTTTTGTCTCTCTCAGTTTCAAGATACGTAGAATCAAAATATTAACTGAAATAGGTAGGTAAAAGGAAACTTAGTCCGTATGTCAGAAACAGCAAAGGACCTGGAAGAGCAGCTGAACGGAATGGACAGTGTCTTTGAAGGAGGATATAAGATGAACGTCAATAAAGGCAAAACGAGAATCACGGAATATAGTCGAATTAAATCGGGTCATGCTGCGGGAATTAGATTAAGAAATGAGACGATTAAAGTAGTAAATGAGTTTTGCTATTTGGGGAACAAAATAACTGATGATGGTCGAAGTAGAGAGGGTATAAAATGTAGACTGGCAATGGCAAGGAAAGCGTTTCTGAAGAAGAAAAATTTGTTAACATCGAATATAGATTTAAACGTCAGGAAGTCGTTTCTGAAAGTATTTGTATGGAGTGAAGCCATGTATGGAAGTGGAAAATGGATGATAAATAATTTAGAAAAGAAGACAATAGAAGCTTTCGAAATGTGATGCTACAGAAGAATGCTGAAGATTAGATGGGTAGATCACATAACTAATGAGGAGGTATTGAATAGAATTGGAGAGGAGAGAAATTTGTGGCACAACTTGACTAGAAGAAGGGATCGGTTGGTAGAGCATATTCTGAGGCATCAAGGGATCACGAATTTAGTATTGGGGGGTAAAAATCGTAGAGGGAGACCAAGAGATGAATACACTAAACAGATTCAGAAGGATGTAGGTCGCAGTAGGTACTGGGAGATGAAGAAGCTTGCACAGGATAGAGAAGCATGGAGAGCTGCATCAAACCAGTCTCAGGACTGAGGATCACAGCAACACCAGTCCGTCCACCGTTCGCTACTTTTCTCGAAAAGTCATGGGTGACTGAATACTACAAAAGATCAGCAACATTTTCGTAACTTTTTGAAATCCTTCTCAGAAATCACGTTGTAATCGAGGATCATCCCACTATATGGATATTACGAATAGTCAGTGGTAAAGGGTGAAAACTGAGGTTAGAGAACTATTCATCGTGTTAATTTGTCCGTTTTCAAGGGCTACTAGCAACTAAAGACATATTACGTACACACAGGCAGCAGATCAACTACTTTCTATTTTTATCATCAACTGTGAATGAATTGTTAAGTTTTAAATTTTCTCCACGTATGATGTCGCAAGTTTATTGTGGCTTTCCCGTTTTTAATCTTTTAAAGGAAATGGAGCATTTTGCTTCATCAGTACTGCACTTCATAAAATACTTCCAGACAAGAGATACAACTGATGTCCAACAACAGCACCGAAAAACTACCATACAGACCAGATGTGGGAAGTCTTGAACACCACAAGTACACACGTACCATCTAGTAGGCCACGCCACATGGTAACAGTTACAATATTGTCTGAACAAGGCAGTAGGCCTTACACGCCAGGAATGGCAATAAATTAAGAATTATTTAAAACTCGCTGCAACTTACAAATTACAGGTATTGGAATATTAAAGACAAGTCGCCACAAACACAGCAGAAGGCATCAGATGCCAGGAATGGCAGTAAGTAAGGTTTTAAAGGTGTACTGCGTAAATGCAAATACCAAATTAGAATTCTGAGGCAAGTGATCACAATCCGGAAAGGTAATAATATAAAAATTTAGAAACGTGCTGCAAAACAGGAAATACAATAGCAAAGGTTAATTAAAAAACAAGCAAGTGATCACCAAATGGGTGACACAGGCGTGGGCTGAACTACTGGCCTGCACACCTCCTATTAGAACTCACATGTCCTACAAGAACCAAGGAGCCACAGGAATCGACCTCTGAAAAGGCCCAGCAACAAACACTTTCGCGAGCGATGAGATAGGCAGCCAAGAGCTGCATTCACTTCACAAGATGGTAGCTTAGACTAGTGACAGTCTAACGAATCACTAATGATAATCTGGCTGAAGTTACCTGACGTCCGATAAACCAAACGCAACGATGGAACAATACGCCGGCAGTCTATACTACGTCCCCAGAATACTGTGTTTAGAGCGCCCGGAACGAGAAAGGAACCACTACCACCAGAGTAGAGAGCACTCCACTCGCTGCTGTTCGCCTCGGCGACACTACGAGCAGCAACACGAACCCGAGTCACTGGATAATCGGGAGATCTCACAATGGTGGAGGTTTCTCTACTTGGATTGAAATGCATTCATGTTAAGCCTTTCTCGGTCCGGATTACGGCGAGGTCGTACACCCTCGTGACCACAGCCCTTCCATCCGGCAGTCTATGCGTGCCGCCAGCGTATTCACGCACTGCACGGACCTGGCTCCTCCTGAGTTCCCAAGCGAACTGGCCCACTCACACGACCCGGGAAAATGACGACGTCACCCCAAAGATAGGGCAACAGTTACTACATATCGATAACCGCCGCTGCTGCCATTAGCGGCAATGCTTGCGAAACCGAGTGGCGCCAGTCAACACGAGAAGAAAACAAACAACTGCAGCCGTGCCAACTAAACGATACCTCTCTGGCCTCCAAAAGAGGGCGGAAACCTACAAACAGCACCAACGCGAGCACGACTCAAGACTTCTTCTTTTCATATGAGTTACATGCCCTGCTGCAGCAGAGAAAAGATGGGAACCGTCGGGAAAAAGCTCATATCGGAGCACAAAAAATGCGAAAAAGTTACTGTTTACTTAAAAGACTGTGACTCAAAAGTGGGGTACTAGCTACCTCATTCTTAAGCACCTATAAAAATTTTCTCGGGAATTTTGGCATGCTAACATTTTCGCGCTTTTTATGCTGAGAGAGCGAAGAAGATATTGGCATGGGAAAAGATACAGAAAGGTAAATAATACTGGAAGACAGTAGACAATGGTTGTGTTATAGAAAAAGTGAACGAGACAACAGCAGTGTGAGAGAAAGAGAAGGACACAGTGCCACTGGGACATATTTGACAGAGACGGAAGTGCTAGGAAATAGTGAAAAAACATGGCTAGGCGCAGAGGGGGGGGGGGGGGAGGGGGAGGAGCAATAAAGAAAAGGAGAAAGTGGAAGTGGATGAGCCAGTGATAATGAGAGACAGAGTAAATGACAATGACAACATGGAAGAAAGAGATAGTGAGAGTGGGAAGAGATCTACATCTATGTCTTCATGGATACTCTGCAAATCACATTTAAGTGCCTGGCAGGAGCTTCATCGAACCACCTTCACAATTCTCTATTATTGGAATCTCGTATAGCGCGCGAAAAGAACGAACATCTATATCTTTCCGTACGATCTCTGATTTCCCTTATTTTATCATGGTGCTCGTTTCTCCCTATGTAGACCAGTGTCAAAATATTTTCGCATTCAGAGGAGAAAGTTGGTGATTGGAATTTCGTGAGAAGATTCCGCCGCAAGGAAAATCGCCTTTGTTTTTAAGATGTCCACACCAAATCCTGCATCATTTCAGTGAAACACACTCCCCTATTTCGCGATAATACAAAACGTGCTGCCCTTCTTTCAAATTTTTCGATGTACTCCGTCAAATCTATCTGGCAAGGATCCCACACCACGCAGCAGTATTCTGAAAGAGGACGGACAAGCGTAGTGTAGGCAGTTTTCTTAGTAGATGTGTTACATTTTCTAAGTGTCCCGCCAATAAAACGCAGTCTTTCGTTAGCTTTCCCCACAACGTTTTCTATGTGTTGCTCCCAATTTAAATTGGAAATTGGGAAATTGTGGTAAGCTTCTATGAGACCAAACTGCTGAGGTCTTCGGTCCCTAGACTTACACAGCAATTAATCTAACTTCAACTAACTTATGCTAAGGACAACACACACAATCATGCCCTAGAGAGGACTCGAACATCCGACGAGGGGAGTCCCGCGAACCGTGACAAGGCGTCCTAGATACCCCACGCGGCCCAATTTAAGTTGTTCGTGATTCTAATTCCTAGGTATTAAGTTGAATTTTTGCCTTTAGGTTTGACTGATTTATCGTGTAGCCGAAGTTTGGCGGATTCCTTCTGTAAGTAGGCTGTTTAGGTTTTTTTATTGGTAAAGCCACATAGCGCTCTGTATGAAAAATCACTGGCTGTGCTGTGCACAGTCTGTGGCTAGTTTGCATTGTTGTTTGCCATTGTAGTGTAGGGCAGCGGCAGCTGGATGCTAACAGCGCGTAGAGTTGCGCAGTTGGAGGTGAGTCGCCAGCAGTGGTGGATGTGGGGAGAGAGATGGCGGAGTTTTGAAATTTGTAAGAATGGATGTCATGAACTGATATATATATTATGACTATTAAGGTAAATACATTGTTTGTTCTCTATTAAAATCTTTCATTTGCTAACTGTGCCTGTCAGTAGTCAGTGACGCCCGTAGTTTGAATCTTTTATTTAGCTGGCAGTAGTGGCGCTCGCTGTATTGCAGTAGTTCGAGTAGCGAAGATTTTTGGTGAGGTAAGTGATTTGTGAAAGGTATAGGTTAATGTGAGTCAGGGCCATTCTTTTGTAGGGATTATTGAAAGTCAGATTGCGTTGCGCTAAAAATATTGTGTTAGTTTAAGCACAGTCTTGTATAATTTTTCTAAGGGGACGTTTCACTTCTAGCACTCGTGTGGATGACCTCTCACTTTTCGTTACTTAGCGTCAATTGCCAATTTTCGTACCATGCAGATATTTTTTTTTCTAGATGGTTTTGCAATTTGTTTTGATCTTCTGATGATTTTATTAGTAGACAAACGACAGCGTCATGTGCAAACAACCTAAGACAGCTGCTCAGATTGTCTCCCAAATGGCTTAAATAAATAAGGAACAGCAATGGGCCTATAACACTACCTTTGGGAACGTCAGAAGTCACTTCTGTTGCTCGATGACTTTCCGTCAGTTGCTACGAACTGTGACCTCTCTATGTGGACCTCACGAATCCAGTCACATAAGTCAGACGATATTCCATAAGCACGCAATTTACCTACAAGCCGCTTGTGTGATACAGTGTCAAAAGCCTTCCAGAAATACGGAATCAGTCTGAAATCAATAGCAGCAGTAGGAGCGACGGAATGAGATAGTTGCAGTGAGAGAGAGCAAGAGGGAGACAACGACAGTGAGACGAGACAGTAGTAGGACAGAATGAAGGAGACGGTGACTGTGAGACAGGAGACACTAACAGAGAGACACAAAGAGATAATGACAGTGGGTTGGACTGAATGGCTGAGTGAGAATTGGCAAGTGGGAGTGGATGGGTATGAACGAGTTAAAGCAATGGACTAGTGGGTGTCAGCGAGGTACAGGAGCTTATGGAAGTTTGAGGTGAGTTGAAAGTGTAAAAAAGCCCGAAGATGATCATATGCAAAACCTTTTGGGAAAATTTTTAAAGCTGCCGAGGAAGGTAGTATGAGGCACACTTTTCAGTCAGTCTTTTAAATAAACAGGAAGATATTCGCACATTTTGTGCTACGACACGAACATTTTTCTGCTCGTATAATTACTGCACGAATTTTAAAATTTAGAATTTTGTCTTAACCTACTCATTGAGAGATATAAGCTTACGTTTTTTACATAATCAAGAACCTTTAACGGGCTACAGATGTGGAAGAATGACTGACTACCAGAGAATGAGCGCAACAAATGCTAGCTGTGGTTTAACGCTAGCGTTCCGAATTTGTGATTATGGCTACGGAAAGGTCCCAGGTACTTTATATATATTAAATGACTCTGGTACAGTCTTGTGTGTTAGGTTTTATGTATACTGTTTACAGTGCATCGCTAAGTGCAGTTTTAAGGTCTTGCCAAAGTACTTTATCTTTAAGTGTATACTCACCTACTCAGTATATCGGACACATTAAATTCCTAAAAAAAATTACAGTGAACAACCATGAAAGTTTACAGATATTTGATTGTGCGAGCGTAATTCATCAGCAGTCAGGGTTAAGGCCAAGCGTTTCAATTAAGCTAAATAGTCTGTAAAAGTAAAGCATACAAAATTTCTGAAAAGAAACTCATACCTTTTGTGTAATGATTTGTTTAAAAGTATGAAATAAAAAATATTAGGGAAACATTTGATGCACTTCATTTCTGTTCGGGATTTCGAGCATCATCCAAAGGCACGTAGAACATTTCTTTGATCTACTTTCTTTTCTTTTACACAAATCATTTCGCGAAATACTTGACCGACTTCTTTCGTTTTTTATTTTCAAGTTTTATTGATGAAGCATGATCTTACTTTCTCCTCGTTTGCCTTCCTAACGCCTTCTCCACTCGAAAATCCTAACTTTGGTACTTGATTCGAAGGAAGCCTTTTTGACATGTAAATACGGCACCAATATATATTTTTATGTGCCTTGAACAGATGAACTTCTCGACACTTCGTTAACATAGCTTGGCAGCAGTTCTTCGTGAAATATTTCAATTTTGCCTCAACTTGTTGATTACGTTTTCCTCCATTACCCTGATTACTTTCAAGCAGTTATACATTTTCATGCAAAACTAGACCTCACGCTGACCGCTTTGGTAACGGGTTTGCCTGTTTTCTCTCTTTGTTTGGGTATGAAAATTCGGATAAAACCTCATGGTGTAATTTATAGGGAGTCTTGTTTTCGCTCTGCCCACGAGTTTACAAAAACGTACCGAGTGTTTATCATACGATAAAATAGTCCTTTGTGTGTGCTGTCATTTCCAAAAAACGTCGTTTCGTTATCTTGAACCGTTTATGAGATACGACAATTTTCACGACCACTTTATTCCCGAAGCGCAGGAAAGGACTCGGATGCGCTGCGAGCGACCCGTCCGCGGATATAACCAATATCTGGGCATGAAAAGAGATATCATGCCGGCCTCAAATTTAAAGACAATTTACATATATTGGTTACATTTCATACGCAATAATGTATGGCCATAAATGAACTATACAGAAAGTCTACGCTATGTGATTTTACCTCTGCAAAGTCTTAAAAATTTTGTGGAGCCATGTATTCAGTTTTGTGCAGCATAGTAACTATGGCGAATAATGAAAATAACTTCAGACCTTTATGAGGTGAGTGGTGATGTTCAAACGTGTAGTGCACGGAGAAATGCCCGGACATTGCACAAACCCGTGGGCACGGTGAGTAAATTCCTACGAAACATCCTTCTTTGCTAGCCATTCAAAATTACCCATGTGCATTTCGAAAAAATGCTAGAAATATCAGCCAGCATTCCCTTACAGCCCGCCCAACTCGATGACCTGATCTTAATCCGTTTGACTTCTGGCTGTGGGGCTATCTGAAAGATGTTGTGTTCAGGGTTCCGATCGAAAAATTAGCTGAACTGAAGGCACGCATTGTCCAACACATTCTACATCTACATTCATACTCCGCAAGCCACCCAACGGTGTGTGACCCCGGAAACACTTCAGCCAGTTGTGGAACATGCTGCTGCTCGATTGTGAACTTATTGCAGAAAACGGTGGACATCGTATCGAACATATTTTGCGCCAGTCACTCGGATATTAACAATCCGATTTGATTTTGATTTATGCTTTTTATGCAGTTTTTGGCCTCAGGGCTATTAAAAACCGATTTTTCCCATCGTATGTGATATGATCTTTCCGTGGTGGATGGGCTTATGTAGCTAACAGTATCATACCTGTTAACTCATGCATACTGAGTACTACAGTTTGTTTAACGTCAAACGTACACCTTAGGGATTGTTGTATGATTCATTTGTAACTTTTAGTCGTCCACTATTAAACTATGATGCTTACAGTGCCATCTATTGCTACATTTTGTAACTTTATTTTTCCTGTATTTATTTATTTATTTAACCTGATTAGATTAGGGCCATCAGGCCATCTCTTACATCGGACCAGTGTTCCACACATGCAGCATTTCACACACCAGAGTTACATCATGAGAATAGTTTAAATAGGAAATATAGATTACTCTAGTGACGACATGAATAAAGAGTAGTGACTAAGACCTAATAAAGTAAATGCTGGCAGTATTTTTACAACAGGTGCTATACATACAGATTATGATGAAAGCAATAATAATAACAGGAAAAAATCAAATAATAATGACAAATATGAGAAAAATTGGCAATAGTAATGAAGGTTTGTGCAGATGTACATAATATCTTGGTGTGTAAAGTAGATGTTTACTAGTTTAGCGTGTTTTGAGGAATGGAGATTTAAGGAAGGGGAAAGAGGGAAGTAATGAGGTGAAGTGCATTCATGTACAGAGGAAGGCATTACTGTTGCTTAAGTAGATACGTCATTAACTGTTTTTTTTTAAGCTGGACATGTTTTTAAGTTCTCTAACATAACGAGGGAGGTTATTCCAGAGTCGGGTTCGCGCTACTGTAAAGGACTTGGAGAAGGTGACTGAGCGATGCAGTGGAACGGAGAGGATTTTATTATAATGGGAACGTGTGTTTCTGTCATGTTGTTCCGACATGAGCGTTAGGGACGAGGAGAGATATGAGGGATAGTTTACATTTATAAGGCAGTAGATGAGACAGAGTGTATGGAAATCTCTGCGTTTGTCTGCACGCAGCCAGGACAATTTTGCATATGCTGGTGAAATGTGATCAAAAAGTCGAACGTCACAGATATATCGGACGCAGGCATTCATGACCAGTTCTAGACGTCGGGAATTTTCCTGAGAGAGGCCTTGTAGGATTATATCGCTGTAGTCAATGATTGGGAGTATAAGCGTTTGTACCAATTTCTTTTTCAGATCGAAAGGGAAGAGTTTTTTATATTTTTGTAGGACATGAAGGGATGCTGATGCTTTTTTGCACACTGCAGTTACGTGCTCTGTCCAATTTAGATTTTCATCTATTATTACTCCCAAACTCTTTGCTGAGGGAGAGAAGTTAATACTTGTTCCATTTAGGATAAGAGGTGATCGGATTCCCGATGTTTTGGGCTAATGAGCTTAGAGTGACCAACAAGTACCGCTTGGGTTTTAGATGGGTTTAGTTTTAGACCTATGTCCTGTGCCCATTTTGACAGTGCATCGAGGTCAGTATTGAAATTTTCAATAGCTTTTTTGAGATTGCTTGGTTTCGCACTTAGATACAACTGAAGGTCCTCAGCAAACATAGGGTATTTGCAATAGGTCAGGACCGATGACACATCATTGACATACGGAGAGAAGAGTATAGGACCTAATACTGAGCCTTGGGGAACGCCTGACACTACCTGCCGCCATTGTGATTTTATATTCCCAGATAGAACGCGTTGCTGACGAGACGTCATGTATGAGCGAAACCATTGCATTGCACTTGGTGAGAAATTTAGACCGCTAAGTTTGGCCAGTAAGATGTCGAAGTCGACAGTATCAAATGCTTTGCTGAAATCTAAGAAGCAAATGATAGTCGCTTCTTGTCTGTCATGTCCAGTAGATGCTGATCTAATCCGCATTACGGCTTTCTTGACAGTACTGCAAGTGACGTGCTGTAGATAGAATTTTTCTTTGCTACAGTCGTTCAACCCCATGAAGTAATCAATGATTCTCTGTTTTTTTGCGGTACAGTTTTGGTTGTAGGTAACGTGAAGAATCGGTTTAGTTCTTCAGCTGGGACCATGTGATTTTGTGCAACTTTTATTTTGCCTAAACCGAGACTACGAAGATTTTTCCACAGGATAGCTGGTCTACATCTATTGTCAGCTAATGTACGGGCATGTCTGAGCTTAGCGTTTCTCACCGCTTGACTGACTTTGTTTCGTTTCTGCTTGTATACAGCATGATTTTCAGGTGTAGGGTGTATCTTGTATGCTCGATGTGCAGCATCTCTGAGATTCATGAGCTGTTTTAGTTCATCAGTCAGCCAGGGTGGAGGTTGCCTTTTTTCTTCTCTGGTCTTTATTGGAGCATATTTGTCAAACAGTTGAGTAATTTTGTTAGTGAAATCCTGGAGTTTGTCGTTTATGTCCATGAGGGGAGTAGAGGTCACCCCCCAAACTATTTCTTGTGCCTCAGTTTCGAGATCAGGCAAATTCATGCGTTTGAGGTCTCGGTATGTAGACAGTTTTTGTTTCTTTCTAGGACATTCTAGTGAAAACGTCATGGAAATGATGTCATGGGCAGACATGCCAGGCGCAGATATTTGAGAGGTGCGGATTATTGTGTTCGGAGATTTCGTTGCGAATATATCAATGAAAGTGTGACTGGTAGTCGTGTGATGAGTAGGTGCCAGCTGAAGTAGCGTCATATTTGGGGAAGAAAGCATCCTCTTAAATTTCCCAGTGGAAGGACTATTTCACAGAAAATTAATGTTAGTGTCACCTGCTATAATTACATGTTAATATGACGATTCGAGACTAGAGAGGGCAGTTTCGAGGCAGGCGAACCCACTTACTTTAGGAGGTTTGTAAAGGACACATATTAAGCACTTTCTGTTAAGTGATTTGATCTCTATGAACATATATTCCACTTGTTTATTTACATTGTTGTCGGACGCTTTCCCCCTTCTCCGATAATATTCCGTTGCAATCTGACGTCATTCTGACCAGTGGTGTTATATCTACAGCGGTTTGAATCTTTTAACTTTGTTTATAATCAACCTGTACATCAGTGAACTCACGGATAGCGTGAGCAGGAATTTACGGCTGTCTGCTGATCAAGCTCTGGTGTACGGGAAGGTGCCGTCGTTGAGTGGCTGCACGATTGACTTCGACAAAATGTCTAGTTCCTGCCATGAATGGAGCTTGCTCTAAATGTAGAAAACTGTAAGTTAATACAGATGAATAGGAAAAACAATCCTGTAACGATTGAATACCTCATTAGTAGGGTGCTGCTTGACACAATCACGTCGATTGAAGACCTACGAGTAACGCTGCAAAGCGATATTAAATGGGGTACGCACATCAGGTAGGCGGCAGGGAATGGTAATTCTCGACTTCGTTTTAATGGGATAATTTGAGGAGACCGTAACTCATCTATGAGGGAAACGGCGAACAGAACTGTAATACGATCCATTTTTGAGTACTGCTCGTGAGGTCCTCACGAGGTCAGATTAATGGAAAACATCGAAGCAATTCAGAGGCGTGCTATTGCCCAAGGCGTTTTAAAAGACTGTGCAAAAGTAAAAACTACTTACATTTTTGGGGTGAACCTTCTTTAGTTTTCGACATAGTCTCCTTTTAGACTTATACACTTCGTCCAACGCTGTCCTAATTTGTTGATCCCTTCCGAATAATAGGAATTGTCCAAGTCTGCAAACTAGTTATTAGTTGTAATTCCTGATGCTTTCCCGGCGATCTGTTGACATCTAGGATATTCGGGAATCCAGCCGGATGTTCGCGTCGTTCTCGCACGGTATTTCAACAGCGTGCCTCGCTGTCTTCTTCAGGTGCTACCTGAGACTGGTCCTTGGGTCGATCGAGTCCAGTATTTATGCCTGGGAGGAGCTGGGCGTTCCCTAATCGGTCCGCGCCGAGTCGTGTGTTCCATCTGTGGTCCGCGCCCACCAGACTCGGCTTCAACGGACCCCTCCAGTCGCGGATATTCCGACTGCTGTCGGCGCCCGTTTTGGCCGTCCTCAACGGTTGTGGTTGTCATTTGGGGTGTGTCAGACCCGATCTGAGATGTTGGGTACTCTATCTCATGACTGTTACTACGATTTCCACTTCTGTTGCGTGCTGGGCGCTCCCTAAGACGCGGCTACATAGTACCTCTCTGGTCGCCGGTGTTCCCTCCGCCGTCCGCGCCCGGCCTGGCCGTCTTCTGAAGTCGTGTTCATGATCTGGGGTGTGTCAGATCTGGTCTCTAATGTCCAACACCTTGTCTCACGGCTGTTCTCTCGGTCTCCACTTATATTTCTTGCAGAAACCCGGAGTGTCCTGCGTTGAGTTTTCACAAGCTCAAGCGCTGGATTCCAGGCAGTGCTGATTTGGTATCCCAAGTCACGATTGATTACATTGTCTGTGACCTTAATCTCAATTGCTTCTTTAATGACACTGTCCCAAAATCTTGAGGTCTGTGTCACAATCTTGGTGTCATTGTAATTCATTAGTTATTAGTTGCTGCAATCACCTCCTCGTTTGAATAAAAGGTTTGTCCCGCCAGTCATTTCTTCAAATTGGAGAACAAACAGTAGTCCAAGGGAGCCAAGTCTGGAGAATGGGATGTGAAACGAGTTGGAATCCTATTTCCATTAATTTTGTGATCACAACTGCTGATGTGTGTACTGGTGCATTATCGTGCTGGAAAAGACTTTTTTGCAGTCCAATCGCCGGCGCTTTTCTTGCGGTTTTGAAACGGTCCGATAGCGATGAATAATATGCACCTGTAATAGTTTTACCATTTTCCAGATAGTCGATGATGATTATCCCTTGCGAATCCCAAAAGACAGTTGCCATAGCCTTTCCGGCCGAAGGAATGGTCTTCGCCTTTTTTGGTGCAGATTCTCCATTGCTAACCTATTGTTTAGATTGTTGTTTGGTCTCAGGAGTGTAGTAATTTCTCCATGTTTCATCCACAGTGACGAAACGATACTTAGAGTCCTGCGGATTCTTCCTGAAGAGCTGCAAACCATCCTTGCAACATTTCACACGATTCCGTTTTTGGTCAAGCGTGAGTAATCGCGGAACCCATCTTGCGGATAGCTTTCTCATGTCCAAATGTGTATGCAAAATATTATGTAAGTCCCATAGTGTTTAGAGCCATTTCAACCATTTTTGAACTTTTATGAAAAGTTTTTCATAAAACATCGATAACTAAGAACGTGTATTTGAAATGAAAACAGGAATTTCGCGTGCAATATATAATTACAAACAAGACGACGTGCATTATTCATAAATTATTCATAAAAAGTGATGATGAGTTTTATAAGTACGAGATGTAGATATTTCAAATTGAAGGAGAACAAAATTGATAATGAGGGGATTTGAAATAAGTAACCAATAAGCGTAGCTGACTGACATTCAATTACGCTACCAACTGCGCTACACTTACGATGTTGATTTATGTATCAACTGTATTACACAGAGTAACTGAGAAAACTTCAAAGCCTATTATTTCCGTAAATTTATAAAAACCATCAAGAAAAGCCTATTTCCCGGCACTTTTTAACCGTGTTCCACGTGTGTGTTTCACTACGGAACAGAAAGCAGCCTCAGCCATTTTCATACTGCGCATTAACAGCGTGACAATCATAGCATAACGCTGCAGAGTCTGTGACTGTACATCATTTCTGAAATAAAAACCGCGTAGCTAAAGCGAGATTAAGAAAAACGTTGATGGCTGTTAATACATTTGAATATCTTAAAACAATGGTTCAAATGGCTCTGAGCACTATGGGACTTAACATCTGAGGTCAACAGTCCCCTAGAACTTAGAATTACTTAAACCTAACTAACCTGTCACACATATCCATACCCGAGGCAGGATTCGAACCTACGACCGCAGCGGTCGCGCGGTTCCAGACTGAAGCGCCTAGAACCGCTCGGCCACAACGGCCGGCCGGACATCATAAAGTTTCATTTAACGTAACTTAGTAATAATATCTTGGTACATCCATATTTAAACTGGATGAAGGTGGGACACAGCTGGTACAACTTTTTATTAAAAATGTAATTCCTCCAGCTGTACTTAAGTTTTTATTTTTACTTCGCTACTAGTTTCGACGTTGCCTCAACACCATATTCAGGCCTGTACACTTAGATGAAATCAGTTGTGTGTGGGTCAGTCTAGCAGTCCGCGTTGAGACCAACATGTGCTCCACATGGATGGCGGGCAGTAACTAGTGTGAAGTTTAAACCAGTTGGTCAAAGATCGTAAACAGCTAACTTCATCGACTAAGATGCAGTAAAAATAAAAAAAAATAGTAATACTATATCTAATACGTAAGTAGGACCTACTTGCAAGAGCGTAACAACACCAGAGTACGTGTGGTACGCCTTCTGACCAATCATCGAGTTTGTGTTTGTTTACATCAGGTTTATTTTTATGATGTACGGATTACAGATAAGAGCGATTTGATCGTTTACGGGGTCCTCTGGACAGCAGTTCGCCCCTCGCTCTTTTGCGAGTAGAACAAGAGAGGAAATGACTAGGAGCGGTAAGGTGTACCCTCCGCCACGCACCGCACGGTAGCTTGCCGACTGTGTATGTAGATGTAGAAACTCCGGGAACGCGTTTCGGGTTGTTAGCAATGTATGTGGAACTCGGCTGGGATTTTGAACGCGGATGACCATCGATGTCGAGAGTTTTTGGAACTCTGCCGCCACATGAAAGATGGCAATGTGTAACACTAGTACGTAATGTGTTTGTCCTCGGGCGCAAATCTGCAGTGTGGATCCTCGGGTTCTCTTTGTTTATGTTCTCAGTCTTAATACGTTGTATCGGGGAAAAGACTGGTTTCCGGACGTACGTTTATTAGGAGTCATTTTCGGTTCCATGGGAATGGATGCGCCACACGACCGTTGTGTAATCCAGGGCAGAAAGGTCAGCATCGGTTGTAACGCCATCTGCCTTTTTTTTGTGCTGCATTACGGATCTAGATTTCAACTGACACTGCATCTACAGGGTGTTTAAAAAATGACCGGTATATTTGAAACGGCAATAAAAACTAAACGAGCAACGATAGAAATACACAGTTTGTTGCAATATGCTTGGGACAACAGTACATTTTCAGGCGGACAGACTTTGGAAATTACAGTAGTTACAATTTTCAACAACAGATGGCGCTGCAAGTGATGTGAAAGATATAGAAGACAACACAGTCTGTGGGTGCGCCATTCTGTACGCCGTCTTTCTGCTGTAAGCGTGTGCTGTTCACAACGTGCAAGTGTGCTGTGGACAACATGGTTTATTCCTTAGAACAGAGGATTTTTCTGGTGTTGGAATTCCACCGCCTAGAACACAGTGTTGTTGCAACAAGACGAACTTTTCAACGGAGGTTTAATGTAACCAAAGGACCGAAAAGCGATACAATAAAGGATCTGTTTGGAAAATTTCAACGGACTGGGAACGTGACGGATGAACGTGCTGGAAAGGTAGGGCGGTCGCGTACGGCAACCACAGAGGGCAACGCGCACCTAGTGCAGCAGGTGATCCGACAGCGGCCTCGGGTCTCCGTTCGCCGTGTTGCAGCTGCGGTCCAAATGTCGCCAACGTCCACGTATCGTCTCATGCGCCAGAGTTTACACCTCTATCCGTACAAAATTCAAACGCGGCAACCCCTCAGCGCCGCTACCATTGCTGCACGAGAGACATTCGGTAACGATATAGTGCACAGGATTGATGACGGCGATATGCACGTGGGCAGCATTTGGTTTACTGACGAAGCTCATTTTTACCTGGACGGCTTCGTCAATAAACAGAACTGGCGCATATGGGGAACCGAAAAGCCCCATGTTGCAGTCCCATCGTCCCTGCATCCTCAAAAAGTACTGGTCTGGGCCGCCATTTCTTCCAAAGGAATCATTGGCCCATTTTTCAGATCCGAAACGATTACTGCATCACACTATCTGGACATTCTTCGTGAATTTGTGGCGGTACAAACTGCCTTAGACGACACTGCTAACACCTCGTGGTTTATGCAAGATGGTGCCCGGCCACATCGCACGGCCGACGTCTTTAATTTCCTGAATGAATATTTCGATGATCGTGTGATTGCTTTGGGCTATCCGAAACATACAGGAGGCGGCGTGGATTGGCCTCCCTATTCGCCAGACATGAACCCCTGTGACTTCTTTCTGTGGGGACACTTGAAAGACCAGGTGTACCGCCAGAATCCAGAAACAATTGAACAGTTGAAGCAGTACATCTCATCTGCATGTGAAGCCGTTCCGCCAGACACGTTGTCAAAGGTTTCGGGTAATTTCATTCAGAGACTACGCCATATTATTGCTACGCATGGTGGATATGTGGAAAATATCGTACTATACAGTTTCCCAGACCTCAGCGCCATCTGTTGTTGACAATTGTAACTACTGTAATTTCGAAAGTTTGTCTGCCTGAAGATGTACTGTTGTCCCAAGCATATTGCAACAAACGGTGTATTTCTATCGCTGCTCGTTTAGTTTGTATTGCCGTTTCAAATATACCGGTCATTTTTGAAACACCCTGTATCATTAGTGAGTAATTAAGTAGTCAACTGTTCACAAATCCATACAGCTAACCTTGGTTTACGTCCATAAAATGAGGTTAGCTCTATGAATATGTAAACAGCGACTTCACCGGCTACTATTGCCTTAGACTGCAGTCATGTGTGTGAGAGTTGCGTTTGCATGTGTGTGTGCCTGTGTGTGTGTGTGTGTGTGTGTGTGTGTGTGTTTGTCGTCTATTTTTGGTAAAGGCCTTACGAGCGAAGGCTTTATTTGGAGCAGTCTTTTTGTTGTGCCAATAAGCAACTCAGTATCTCCGCTATATGGTGGGTAGCAACTTTCCTAAAATTGTTATTTTCCATCCTGGATTTTCCATTGTTTCATAAACAGGGACCTCAGTTGGACTAATGCCTGCAAATGTCTGAGTTAGATTATAATACGCGTCTTTATAAAAAGCATTCAACAGCCAAGATCGCATAATTTTTTTTATATAATGTAACCGAACTATCAGTTTAATAAGTCACGGCTGCAAAATACTCACACGAATCCTTTACGGAACAACTGGTAGAAGCCGACTTCGGGGAAGATCAGTTTGAATTCTGGAGAAATGTGGGAACACGCCGGGCAATACCGACCCAACGACACCACGTAGAACATAGAAGGACAGGCAAACTTACGTTTATAACATTTGTGAACTTAGAGAAAGCTTTAGACAATGTTGACTGGAACACACTCTTTCAAATTCTAAAGGTGGCAGGGGTAAAATACAGGGAGCGAAAGGCTATTTACAATTTGTACAGAAACCAGATGGCAGTTAAAAGGGTCGAGGGGCATGAAAGGGAAGCAGTGGTTGGGAAGGGAGTGAGACAGGGTTGGCCGGCCGGAGTGGCTGAGCTGTTCTAGGCGCTGCAGTCTGGAACCGCGCGACCCCTACGGTCGCAGGTTCGAACCCTGCCTCGGGCATGGATGTGTTTGATGTTCTTAGGCCAGTTCGGTTCAAGTAGTTCTAATTTCTAGGGGCAAAATAACTGACGATGGTCGAAGTAGAGAGGGTATAAAATGTAGACTAGCAAAGGCAACGAGAGAGTTTCTGAAGAAGATAAATTTGTTAACATCGAGTATATATTTATGTGTGAGGGAGTGTGAAAGTATTTGTATAGAGTGTAGCGATGTGTAGAACAGAAACATCGACGATAAACAGTTTAGACAAGAAGAGAATAGGAGCTTTTGAAATGTTGTGCTACAGATGAAAGCTGAAGATTGGATGGGTAGATCACGTAACTAATGAGGATGTACTGAATAGAATTGGAGAGGAGAGAAATGTATAGTACAATCTGATCATAAGATTGTGTCGGTTCGTAGGAGACATTCTGAGGCATCAAGGGATCACCAATTTCGTACTGGAGGGAAGCGTGTAGGGTAGGGGGTAAAACTCGTAGAGGGAGACCGAGACGTGAATACAGTAAACAGATTCAGAAGGATGTCGGTTGCAATAGTTATTCGCAGACGAAAAGGCTCGCATGGGATATAGTAGCATGGAGAGCGGCATCAAACCAGTCTTTGGATGGAAGACCACAGCAACAACGACAACCGATTTCAGCACACCATGCTGTTATATCCAGGTCTTAAAATAATTCGTTGTAATAGAGCGTAAAATGAACATGTTTTACAACGAAATATTTTAAGACCTGAAAACGGCGGCATAGTCTGTTGAAACCGATTGTCTTAAATAAAATAAAAAATTCATGAGATCTTGGTTGTTGAATGGTTTTTAACAATTAAACAGATCGCCCTTCAGTCTCTCAAAACGATAAATTACAACGTGTCGTTATATGTACAAATGTGTATGAAATCTTAAGGGACTTAACTGCTAAGGTTATCAGCCCATAAGCTTACACACTACCTAACCTAAATTATCCCAAGGACAAACACATACATTCACGCGCGAGGGAGGACTCGAACCGCCGCCGGAACCAACCGCACAGTCCATGACTGCAGCGCCCGAGACCGCTCGGCTAATCCCGCGCGGCGTGTCTTTATAACTTCGTTCAGTGTACATGATTATTTATAACGCACTGATAATAGCAGCACTGCCAGTTGAAATTTAGATTTGGTATGCAGTAAAATAGATATAAGACATCACGATCGATGCCAACCTTCTTTCCTTTCTTTATTGGGATTTTTGTTTGCCCGTTGTCCTCTTCATGATCCTCTCATTTTTACTTACAGTAACCAATGAAACACGCGGTGCATTTTTGATTTAACAGTCTCATTTTTTCATCTCTTCAAGCTAAAATTCACCACATTCGTTTTCTTTACGTTCAGTATAATATTATTGCATAGTGACCTGTCGTAAAGATCCTTGAAGGTTTCATATGATAGCGCACTAGGCATTAAGCTTGCGAGTAGATCAGCACTGTTACACAGTGTGGAACGAATGTGTAGTAGACGGTTATACTCCGTTCATGATAAGAATAAGCCTGATGTACACAAACACAAAAGTTATGAATGGCGCCGGGCAATGTGGCAAGCGGTTCTAGGCGCTGCAGTCTGGAACCGCGCGACCGCTACGGCTGCAGGTTCGAGTCCTGCCTCGGGCATGGGTGTGTGTGATGTCGTTAGGTTAGTTAGGTTTAAGTAGTTCTAAGTCAAGGGGACTGGTGACCTCAGATGTTAAGTCCCAAAGTGCTCAGAGCCATTTTGATGAATGGCCAGAAGCCACAGCCCAAGTACACTGGTGTTGTTACGCTATGGGAAGCAGGTCCTACGTATGTGTTAGATATACTAAGTTACCTTAAATGAAACTTTAAGACATTCAAATTTATTAACAGCAGTTAACGTATTTCTTATTCACGCTTTAGCTGTGTAGTTTTTATTTCAAAAATCGTGCCAAACCCTCTGTACTATTGTGCTCCGATTGTCTGAGGCTGCGTAGAGTGGGCTTTGATGTTTTCCGAGGGAGCATTACATACATGCCTTATGTATGTACGCGAATCGGTAGCGTAGTAGAAAAATAGATCACTGTATATTCTGGGACTGTGGTTTAAATCCCACATGTGTATTTTTTTTCTCGTTCAACTTGAAATATCTACATCTCGTAATTGTAAAATTCATCATCATTCTTTGTGAATAATGCACGTCTCCTTGTTTCTAATTATATATTGCACGCGAAATTTCTGTTTCCATTTCAAATATAAATTCTTACTTATCGATATTTTTTGAAAGACTGTTAATATAGGTTGCTTAAATTAAGAAAACATAACGGTTTATTTTTCAAGGCAAAAAATAAAAAACCAAATACTCTCTATTTGCACTGTGTCCATTGTTTTACAGAACAGTTATAGGTAAGTGATACAGGAACATGGAAAACAATCATTTTCACAACATCTAGCACACCATACAAATGCTGCATTTTTACATTTGCCACTGTGCCATTACAATATGAACCCAACAGAGTTGGTCTGGAGCCAAGTTAAGGGATCTGGCCCGAGAAAAGAAACCTGTTAAGGTGCCAGACGTACTGGAACTAACGCACGCAGCTTCTTCACACGTCACTGCCTAACGCTGTCGAGATGTAGAACGGCTCGTCGTAAAAGATGAAGAGAAAATGCGGCGCTTGGTTGGCTTAGTGGATTCTATTGTTGATCGACTCATTATCGACGTATCAGACGACAGTTCCAGAACTGAAACGTACTTCTCGGATTCGGATAAGGAAGGAGCTAAGAGGTTACCTGACGGCAGCCTCGTCATAAACTGTAGGCTATGCCTTGTGGATTCAGCTACCTTCTTTCCATAGTCATCCTCTTCAATTCTTCATACGATTTCATCCCCATATGTTCTTTGATGTTATTAAAATACGTTGCTCTTGGCCTGCCTCTTGGTTTTTTCCCTAAAACTTTTCCTTCGGATACATTCTTTAGGAACTGGTTGTGTCTCATTATGTGGCCTATCATTTTTGATTTTCTTCTTCCTATACAGGGTGTTACAAAAAGGTACGGCCAAACTTTCAGGAAACATTCCTCACACACAAATAAAGAAAAGATGTTATGTGGACATGTGTCCGGAAACGCTTAATTTCCATGTTAGGGCTCATTTTAGTTTCGTCAGTATGTACTGTACTTCCTCGATTCACCGCCAGTTGGCCCAATTGAAGGAAGGTCATGTTGACTTCGGTGCTTGTGTTGACATGCGACTCATTGCTCTACAGTACTAGAATCAAACACATCAGTACGTAGCATAAACAGGTTAGTGTTCATCAGGAACGTGGTTTTGCAGTCAGTGCAATGTTTACAAATGCGGAGTTGGAAGATGCCCATTTGATGTACGGATTAGCATGGGGCAATAGCCGTGGCCCGGTACGTTTGTATCGAGACAGATTTCCAGAACGAAGGAGTCCCGACAGGTAGACGTTCGAAGCAATTGATCGGCGTCTTAGGGAGCACGGAACATTCCAGCCTATGACTCGCGACTGGGGGAGACCTAGAACGACGAGGACACCTCCAATGGACGAGGCAATTCTTCGTGCAGTTGACGATAACCCTAATGTCAGCGTCAGAGAAATTGCTGCTGTACAAGGTAACGTTGACCACGTCACTGTATGGAGAGTGCTACGGGAGAACCAGTTGTTTCCGTATCATGTACAGTGTGCAGGCACTATCAGCAGCTGATTGGCCTCCACGGGTACACTTCCGCGAATGGTTCAACCGACAATGTGTCAATCCTCATTTCAATCCAAATGTTCTCTTTACGGATGAGGTTTCATTCCAACGTGATCAAATTGTAAATTTTCACAATCGACATGTGTGGGCTGACGAGAATCCGCACGTAATTGTGCAATCACGTCATCGACACAGATTTTCTGTGAACGTTTGGTCAGGCATTGTTGGTGATGTCTCTATTGGGCCCCATGTTCTTCCACCTACGCTCAATGGAGTACGTTATGATGATTTCATACGAGAGACTCTACATGTGCTGCTAGAACATGTGCCTTTACAAGTACGACACAACATGTAGTTCATGCACGATGGAGCTCCTGCACATTTCAGTCGAAGTGTTCGTACGCTTCTCAACAACAGATTCGATGACCGATGGATCGGTAGAGGCGGACCAATACCGTGGCCTCCACGCTCTCCTGACATCAACCCTCTTGACTTTCATTTATGGAGGCATTTGAAGAGAAGTAATAAAATAAGCTCTAATATGGAAAGTAAGCGTTTCCGGACACATGTCCACCTAAGATATTTTCTTTCTTCGTGTGTAAGGAATGTTTCCTGAAAGTTTGGCCGTCAGAGAAATTGCTGCTGTACAAGGTAACGTTGACCACGTCACTGTATGGAGAGTGCTACGGGAGAACCAGTTGTTTCCGTATCATGTACAGTGTGCAGGCACTATCAGCAGCTGATTGGCCTCCACGGGTACACTTCCGCGAATGGTTCATCCGACAATGTGTCAATCCTCATTTCAATCCAAATGTTCTCTTTACGGATGAGGTTTCATTCCAACGTGATCAAATTGTAAATTTTCACAATCGACATGTGTGGGCTGACGAGAATCCGCACGTAATTGTGCAATCACGTCATCGACACAGATTTTCTGTGAACGTTTGGTCAGGCATTGTTGGTGATGTCTCTATTGGGCCCCATGTTCTTCCACCTACGCTCAATGGAGTACGTTATGATGATTTCATACGAGAGACTCTACATGTGCTGCTAGAACATGTGCCTTTACAAGTACGACACAACATGTAGTTCATGCACGATGGAGCTCCTGCACATTTCAGTCGAAGTGTTCGTACGCTTCTCAACAACAGATTCGATGACCGATGGATCGGTAGAGGCGGACCAATACCGTGGCCTCCACGCTCTCCTGACATCAACCCTCTTGACTTTCATTTATGGAGGCATTTGAAGAGAAGTAATAAAATAAGCTCTAATATGGAAAGTAAGCGTTTCCGGACACATGTCCACCTAAGATATTTTCTTTCTTCGTGTGTAAGGAATGTTTCCTGAAAGTTTGGCCGTCAGAGAAATTGCTGCTGTACAAGGTAACGTTGACCACGTCACTGTATGGAGAGTGCTACGGGAGAACCAGTTGTTTCCGTATCATGTACAGTGTGCAGGCACTATCAGCAGCTGATTGGCCTCCACGGGTACACTTCCGCGAATGGTTCATCCGACAATGTGTCAATCCTCATTTCAATCCAAATGTTCTCTTTACGGATGAGGTTTCATTCCAACGTGATCAAATTGTAAATTTTCACAATCGACATGTGTGGGCTGACGAGAATCCGCACGTAATTGTGCAATCACGTCATCGACACAGATTTTCTGTGAACGTTTGGTCAGGCATTGTTGGTGATGTCTCTATTGGGCCCCATGTTCTTCCACCTACGCTCAATGGAGTACGTTATGATGATTTCATACGAGAGACTCTACATGTGCTGCTAGAACATGTGCCTTTACAAGTACGACACAACATGTAGTTCATGCACGATGGAGCTCCTGCACATTTCAGTCGAAGTGTTCGTACGCTTCTCAACAACAGATTCGATGACCGATGGATCGGTAGAGGTGGACCAATTCCATGGCCTCCACGCTCTCCTGACCTCAACCCTCTTGACTTTCATTTATGGGGGCATTTGAAGAGAAGTAATAAAATAAGCTCTAACATGGAAAGTAAGCGTTTCCGGACACATGTCCACCTAAGATATTTTCTTTCTTCGTGTGTAAGGAATGTTTCCTGAAAGTTTGGCCGTATCTTTTTGTAGCACCCTGTATAATTTAGCAGCGTTCTGTTCTCATTCACTTCTCTTAAGACCTATTCATTACTTTTTCTATCTACTCAGCTTGTTTTCGTCATTCTTCTCCGTATTCACATTCCCATTGCTTCCAGTCTCTTTTTCTCTGCCTTTCCCAGAGTCCACGCTTCACATCCGTATCTTAAGACACTCCAGGCAAACGTTTTGGCAAACTTTTTCCTACTTTCTATGCTTATATGATTGTCTGTTAGTAAATTCCTTTTGTTTTGGAAAGCTTGCTTTGCCAAGGTTATTCTTCTCTTTATATCTTTGATACATTTATTGTCGTCAGTGAAATCCCTGCAACATGCTTTTGGTATCACACATAGCTCGCTCAGAAAAACTACCCTGTTTGAGTTAGTAATTTTCATCACTCTTCTTTGTAATTAGAATACTATGTCAAGTTAGAACGAGAGCATTTTATGCTTTCCGTCTGACCACCTAAGAAGCGCGCGGTAGTCCTGGAATTTTGCCGAATATTGTTCCATTCTTTTTAAAAAATAAACAACATTCGAAGCTTTATTGTTCCTCTGGTCGTCTCTTTTTGTCTGAACTATCACTGCAGGTTAGTTGGAGCGCTAGCTGATCAGTGCTGTCCACGTTTAATGCGCCGGTAAAACTGTTGCCCCGCACATAATCGCTCAGTGTATGTGCGTGTAACACAGCATAAAACATATCCTTATGATGGTACTGGTCACAGCTTGGCTTTCGCTACACGTGAAAGAATTCCAATGAGATTCTACATGCACATCCACATCTACATGGTTACTCTACAATTCACACTTAAGTGCCTGGCAGAGGGTTTATCGAACTATTTTCGTACTACTTCTCTACCATTCCACTCTCGAATGGCGCGTAGCAAAAAGGAACACCTAAATATTTCCGTTCGAGCTCTGATTTCTCTTATTTTATTATGGTGATGATTTCTCCCTACGTAGGTGAGTGTCGACAAGGTATTTTCGCATTCGGAAGAGAAAGTTGGTGATTGAAATTTCGTAAATAGGTCTCGCCGCAAAGAAACCCGCCTTTGTTTCAGTGACTGCCACCCCAACTCGCGTATCATATCAGTGACACTCTCAGCCCTATTGCGCGATAACACGAAACGAGCTGCCCTTCTTTGCACTTTCTCGATGTCCTCCGTCAATCCTACCTGGTAATGATCCCACGCGGCGCAGCAATATTCAAGCAGAGGACGGACAAGTGTAATGTAGGCTGTGTCTTTAGTGGGTTTGTAGCATCTTCTAAGTGTTCTGCCAACAAAGTGCAGTCTTCGTTTCGCCCTCCCCACAATATTATTTATTTGGTCTTTCCAATTTAAGTTGCTCGTATCTGTAATTCCGAGGTATTTAATCGAATTGACAGCACTTAGATTTGTGAGATTTATCGTATACCCAAAATAGGCGGATTTTTTTTTAGTACCAATGTGGATGACGTCCCACTTTTCTTTGTTTACTGCCAATTGCCACTTTTCGCACCATACAGAAATTCTCTCTAGATCATTTTGTATTTGGAATTGATCGTCTGATGATTTTACTAGACGGTAAATTACAGCGTCATCGGCAAACACTTTAAGGGAGCCGCTCAGATTATCACATAGATCATTTACGTAAATCAGGAACAGCAGACACTACATTGTGGAACGCCAGATATCACTTCTGTTCTACTCGATGATTTACCGTCTGTCACTACGAACTGTGACCTCCTCTGAGAGGAAATCACGAATCCAGTCACACAACTGAAACAATAGTCCATATGCAGGCAATTTGATTAATAGTCGCTAGTGAGTAACGGTATCAAAAGCCTTATGGAAATCTAGGAATATGGAAACGATCATAGATCCCTTGTCGACAGCACTCATTACTTCATGGGAATAAAGAGCTAGCTGTTTTGCACAGGAACGAAATTTTCTTAATCCGTGTTGGTTATGTATCAATAAGTCATTTCCTTCGACGTGATTCATAATGCTCGAGTACAGTATATGCTCTAAAATCCTACTGCAAATTGAGGTCAGTGATACGGGTCTGTAATTCAATGGGTTACTCCTATTTCCTTTCTTGAATATTGGTGTGACCTGTGCTACTTTCCAGTCTTTAGAAACAGACCTTGCAAGTGAGCTCCTGTATATGATTGCTAAGAAAGGCGCTATTGGGTCTGCTTACTCTGAAAGGAACCTGATTGGTATTCCATCTGGACCGGAAGACTTGCCTTTCTTAAGTGATTTGAGTTGTTTCGCAACACCTAAGATATCTACTTCTCTGTCACTCATGCTAACAGCTGATTTGGTTTCGAATTCTGGAATATTTACTTCGTCTTCTTTCGTGAAGGAATTACGGAAAACTGCATTTAGTAACTCAGCTTTAGTGGCACCATCATCGGTAACATTTCCATCGCTATCGCGTATTGACGGTATTGGCTGGTTTTTGCCACGTACGACCAGAATCTCTTTGGGTTTTCTACCATATTTTGAGACAATGTTTCATTGTGGAAACTATTAAAAGCATCTCGCATTGCCGTCCGGGGTGGCCGAGCGGTTCTAGGCGCTATAGTCTGGAACCGCGCGACCGCTACGGTCGCAGGTTCGAATCCTGCCTCGGGCATGGATGTGTGTGATGTCGTTAGGTTAGTTAGGTTTAAGTAGTTCTAAGTTCTAGGGGACTGATGAGCTCAGAATTTAAGTCCCATATTGCTCAGAGCCATTTGAACTATCTCGCATTGACGTCCGCACTAAATTTCGAGCTTCCGTGAAACTTATGCAGTCTCGGAGATTTTGCGTGCAAATGCGGAAGAATCATGTTTATTCACATGATGAACAGACTACAGTTCTGATTGTGCGCTGAGCGCGCTATGAAATCAGAGGGCACGAGTTTTTATTCGCCCTACATGACGAACAGGAGATAGTGCGAAAGTAATTATGTTGAGCTTGGGCGAGGCGCTTACCGTTTTTGCGTTGAGGTTTGGCCTGCTTCCTTCGGCAGCGGCTGGGTGACGGATTTGGAGGCGTGTCCAGGCTGTCAGACGGAGAGGCCATGGTAACGAGGACGTCGACGCCGGCGGCGGTGACGCGTGCCGTGGAAGGGAGGGTCTTGTGGGCGTCGCTCCACGGCCCATCAAGAACTCGCTCTCGCCATTGCGAAAACACTAGCAGGGCCGTCCAACTCGCCACACACTACACGACAAACTGGCCAACACCGCGGAATCGGTCGGTTCCACTCAGACACCAAAAAATGCGCATCAAAAATTGCTCTTAAAAATAGATTGTTCTGCAGCTACCAGATATGTGGCAAAAGTTACAAAAAAACTGTTGTATATTCTCAAATTGCAATTTCGAAAAATATAATCTGCTGTGGTTTCGCTTAAGTAATCAGAAGCTCGGTTTGAAAAGGCGTTTTCTCCTGATCGTAACTATCTAAATGGTCTGAATGCAGTCGTGCAGGACTTTCTGTGTTCAGCTGATTACTGTGTACATTTTCTCGCTCGCAACATAAAACAGTTGCATCGTTTCTCTGTAACTCTACACGAACACAATAATTCAGACCCGAGAGTTAAAATTAATCAGTCAGGAAGAGCTGCGTCAGAATGTGACCTACGCTTTCACTTTACTTACTCAGTTATTTCTGGCCTTTCTTGGCACATGCGTGCGTTTTGTGTGTAGCAGCGTTCTTCACACGATATTGTCAGCAAAAGGGAGTAAGTTGGTTAAATGTGTGTCTCGAGATGGATTCACACTCTCGTTTTACACAGCCGATGCCAGATCGATATTTGTACTGAGCACTAAACGTGCATTCTCGAAAAAGTATTGTCTCGGTCTAATATTTTATGTTACTCTCTACTTTTTGACTGATAATTTTTCTTTTTCTTCCGCTGTTTATGGTGTAATTAGTGTGGCGTAATTTTGTTCAATCGCTTGGAGGAATACTAAAAAAAAGGCTGGTCTAAGTTGCGGGGAGCGTGAATCAAATGATACGAACACTCAAGCTAATTTCAACATCGTCGTTATGTGACTAGTTTTTTAAAGTCATCAAGCTCATGTACTAATTATTTGCAGCATTTCGCTGAATGTCGTTGTTCACACTCGCAACAGAAGGTATTTTCAGTATACTGCTTTTGAAGGACACTTGTACGTACTGAGAAACTAAGTTTGAGGACAGTAGTCAGTTTGAAGACAGCATCCCACAGGCAACAGGAGACACTGTGCAATTATTTAAACAAAAATTGTGGTAAGCATTTCAGTTTTCCTATTTTTATTTATGTTTTTACGTTTCTTTGAAAATGTCTAAAATCAGAGGAAAACTATTCAAGTAAACACATTGTTGTTAGTTACAAGATCCACTCTAAAAGTAAGGACGTTGCTGAAGTATTTCAAAGCAGATTAATTTCAGTTGGTCTTATTTTATTTATCCTTTGTTTCTAAGTCACGAGATCGGAGGACGAAATTGTAGCTTGAGAAGAAGTGTCGATAAAAGAAGAGTACCGATAGGTAAATTGAGTAAATATCCGTAATAAGTAGTTTTCTTAAAAGAAGGTGAGGACAAAAACAATAGCTTGGCAACAGCAAATCGTATCTTCTGTAAACTACGTAGTAAGAAAAAAAACAAGAATAAGGTATATCAATTTATTTCTATTTTTTCGTTTCTTTCAACTCACGAGGGAAACTTTTCCAGGGGAGGAATCATGTCTTAGAAACAGTAGGAGATGTTTTTAGGCAGGTTACTATTATTTTTTTCTTTCTTTCGTCAAATCCAGCTGGGTGCTATCGTCGTGTAGATATCACGCCTCCAGAAAACAGTGTAGAAAGTAAATAAGACAGGAGAATTAATAAAACACCAGAAGGAATGGGGATGTTTGCGTCGCACACAGAATTCATAGGGCGGTACCACTCTGTTGTTGTCGATTCATTTTCTTCCAATTCACTCAGTTGCCATGTTTACGACATCGTCAACTCCTACATTTCCTTTTGAGTATTAACTGGCACGACACTTTATACTGCTTACTGTCGCCACATGTTTTCAGAGTTTTATACTGCCACTGTTGTTTGGGTGCTGTCGGTTCCTTTCCTTATTGTCGATCCTTTTTATTTTTTCCTAGTTTACTCGAACACAAGGCAGCCTTGTGCCTTTTTATAGACTGCCACGGCTCTCTGTAGGCATATTGACCTACTTTCTCTTGTGGGCTTATGCCGTCTACCCTGAGTTCACGCTGCCACGGAGCTCACGGTGTTGGCACTACGTAACGAAACACGGGCACGGCAGCGACGGCAGCGGAGTCCTCTCTCCATTGATTTCAGCTCCTGTCTGCGGCGGATTCCAGCAGGTGAAGGCAGCGACCACAGGTGGGGAATGGCAGCGCGGAGGGGGCGCTGTACAGATTGGATGCGAGGGCAGGCAGAGAGGGAAATGGGCCCAGGTGGGCAGGTGCGGCGGCGGGGAGGGTGGATAGGAGCGGGGCGGGGGAGGGGGAGGGGAGGGGCCGCCAGGTGGGGGCGGAGGGGCAGAGGTGAGGCCAGGTGGTGGGGGGCCGAGCCGCGGCGGGGAAAAACACAACAGCGGCGCCGGGCCACACGCGGGCGCGTCACCGGCCGACGACCATCGCGCGCGGCGCGCGGATCGGCCAGCACTGCCACGACCACGACCACGATCACCATCCGGCGCGGCAGGCGAGACGCGGCCGGCGACGGAGCGCGGCTTCGCGGGCCGCCGGGCGGGCGCTGGCACACACGCGGCCGCCGGTCACACACTCGCGCGGCCGGGCAAACACTTTGCGGGGCGCGGCAGGCCGCAGCGGCGGACGTTCGTTCGGTCGTGTTCGCGCTGAAAGCCGAACGCCGGCCGGCGGCGACGCGTCGCGGCTGTTTCCCGCTGAGTAGCGGCGGCGGCGGCGGCGGCTGCTGGAAGGGGGAGGGGGAGGGATCGGCTCCCCCCACCTCCTGTCGCCCCCCCTCCGCCCGCTGCTCCTCTCTCCCCCTCCCCTCCCTGGCCGCTTCTCTCTCTCTCTCTCTCTCTCTCTCCCTGCCGTCTCACTCGCTCCCCCTCACACTTCTTCCCCATTCTCCCGCTACAGATCTGCCGACGTCCCCTACCCGGCCGCCTTTTCTTCTGGATTTTCGCTCGATCGCTCTCCGCCGAACGCCAGAGTACGTGGCCGAGGTCGCTAAATCGCGAACGGCGCGACCGCCAGTTTGCTGTTTCCAAGTGGAACGCAGATATACTCCTATTTAAGGGGGGTAGGACGTCATACGGGCCGACATGGAGCAGGAGAGGCGGCACAGGACATTTTAATTTCCACTGTCTATACTTTTACAAATAAATTCATAAAACTTTGTCAGCATGACCAGGAAGGATTCAGCATTCACACTCATAGCAGTGGAAGCTCGAAAACATGACGAAGTAATTTTTTTACATGTGAAATTTAATCACTTTTTTCACTTACGAATGGCAGCATTTGTTGCTATAGCTACAGTTTTCTTCATAAGTAAGAGTGGTGGTTCGATCAATGTTGTACAGCATACAAACCATGCTTAAAGCTGCATGAAACTCTATAATTTTCCAAATCTATTAAAAACTGTGACAAATAATTGAGGTAATGAACTATAAAATTTGTGTTTTTTCTAAACATGAAGTTTAAAATACAACAGACCATTCGTTTTTTCATAAATTAAATAAATTCTAGAGTTTCATACAGCTGTAAGTATGGTATGTATGCTGTGCAAAATTCGTCGTAGAATCTCTCAAACTTATGAAGAAAAGTGTACCTACAGCAACAAATGCAGCCACTAGTAAGTGAAAAAATGATGAAATTTCGCACGTAATAAAAATTATTTTGTTATGTTTTCGAAATTCCACTGCAATGAGTGTGAAACCTGCATCCTTCCTGATGATGCTGACAAAGTTTTATGAATTTATTTGTAAAAGTATAAACACTGGAAATTAAAATGTCCTGTGATGCCTCTCCTGCTCCAAGTCGGCCCGTTTGACGTCTTACCCCCTTAAGAGGGGTGGGAGCATATGAGAAAATACACAGGTTCTTATAAGCTAATGTCACTTTTACTATCTGAGCGGTAATTGAACCAAATTTGCACATGTCGTCATTATCTCATTAGGTATAATCTGAACTTTTTTACCATTTTTTGTCAAATTATTTGATCTGGAGGTTGCTGGATGTTTTTGGAACTTATATTATCACATGAGGAACATTTTCTCGAAGTTTGCTGCACTTAATACTTTCAAAAGATTTAAAATCTTGTACATGGCTGGAGACAGCAACTGCAACGTACTCTTCCCCGGGAAAACGTGAAAAACAGCCAAATCCGTTGCAGTAGTACAAGGTTTATTTAAAAGCACCTACACCCAGTGTCTTTAAAAGCGTCTTCTCCGAAAGACTCAGTTGTTAACACTGATTGTAGGGTGTTGTGGAAGTACTCCTACGTTAAATATGTACCTCCACAACATCATTTTTCTCACGAAAACTTTTAGAATGTGGTAGACTATACCTTAACTGAACTGGGGGCAAGAGGGTCGTTCCACCCCCCCCCCCCCCCCTCACTGTAGCTTCCAGGGAAAGGAAGAAAAAAATATAGTGTAGTCAGGTGTCTTTCTTTGAAGAAAATGATTTAAAAGTCAGTATAACCCATGTTTTTAACAGGGTACTTTTAAGTCGATTCGTCTACCAAAATATTGAAAGTACTCGGACCACCAGGTCTACGCTTCCTCCTCCCTCCCTCCCCCCCTCCCTCCGCTCGCCGCCCATCCACGTCATTTTTGGCTCTTAGCACTATGGGACTTAAATTCCGAGGTCATCAGTCCCCTAGACTTAGAACTACTTAAACCTAACTACCCTAAGGACATCACACACATCCATGCCCGAAGCAGGATTCGAACTTGCGACCGTAGCGGTCGCGCGGTTTCAGACTGAAGCGCCTAGAACCGCTCGGCCACCACGGCCGGCACGTCATTTTTCTCACGAAGCCTTTAAAATGTAGTAGATTATTCTTAGTAATCAGATAAACAAATCTGTCTACCCTTTTTTATTATCAGTCATAAATCTCTCATAAAAATGCGAAACATAGCAATTTTTACTCAACAAAAATTTAAAGGAATTTGTCTGTAACGCACTTTGCAAAATTACATACTACAGGGAGTTGTGTATAGTATGCACAATGTCTGCAGCAAATCCCAAATTTTCATCTGCTTTTGTTCAGCAAAAAATATTCCTTACGCACTGAAAAATGAAAGTTGTGGGAAAAGCAGAAAAAAAGATTTTCTTAGCATTTATGCCAGCAACAAGTGCCGGGTGTTTTAAGCATAGCTACTCACAGAGGTGGAATCGGGTAGGCGCGCCGGCCCTGGATAGAATCCGGCCCGGCGGATTAACGAGGGCGGCCGGTGTGCCGGCCAGCCTGGATGTCGTTTTCAGGCGGTTTCCCACATCCTACTAGGTGAATACCGGGCTGGTCCCCACGTCCCACCTCAGTTACACTCGCAGACATTCGAAACACATTCACACTATTTCACGATTTATAACAAACGCAGGCAGTTGGGGCACACTAATTCCGTCCCGGGGGTATGGGGTGGCGGCAGGAAGTGCATCCTGCCACCCTTCAGCTTAACCATGCCAATCCCGCACTTAACCCTGCCGACCCTGCACACAATGTGGGATAAAGACAGTAGCGAACACACACACACACACACACACACACACACACACACACACACACACGCACGCACACACACACACACACAGAGAGAGAGAGAGCTCCAGTGTGGGCTGCAATTAAGAAAACTTGGTAGATATGCTAATGTGTTAATGCGAAACCCAATTACGCTGGAATAAAATTAGTTCCAATTTTGGCCACCAGGTCCAAATTGGCGTTGTGGGCGCAAGAAAGACGAACACTTTTGCCGCATAATCGATTAGGAACGAGAAAAGGTCAAACAAGTGAGAAAGGCATAATGTTGATTTTACTATTAACAGCCGCTTACACAGTTCCTTCAACATGACCACCAGAGACATCGACGAGGTGCCGTACAGCGCCATATTTGCAACTGGTGGCCAACACTAGAACTAATTTTTTCCAGTCTAAATTAGTTCCGCAGTAACACATTAGCATATTTGCCAAGTTTCGCTGCCATAAGGTAACAACAGCCCAAGTTGGTCCTCCGTGAAAAGCTGCACTTTAATTGTAACCAACTTGTACTCTGGCATGATAAACATTTTCTCAAAGTTTACTTTACTTATCGCTTTCAAAACGTTTAAAATCTTCAACATGGCTGGAGACAGCAACTGTAATGTATTCTTCATCAGGAAAGGGTGAAAAAAAACCAAAGTAGTTGCAATTGTAGAGGGTTAATTAAAATAGCCATTGACCTTAGTTTCGAATTCTTTAACAACTTCTTCAGACGGGTCTTTACATCACTTTGTGGAGATACATATTTAACGTATCTCTGTGACATTCTGTAATCAATGTTAATGCTTGATCCTTCTGAAGAAGACGTTTTTAAAGACGTGGAAACCAACATCGAGAAGTTTTTTTAATAAACCTTGAAAAATATGGTAGGTTATTCTTAGAAAGCACCTATACGATAGTTTGTAGGGGGTAGGAGGGCGAGGGAGGGAGGGGTAGAGGTGGGGGTCGGAGTATTTTTAATATTTTGGTAGACGAATAGCTACTTGTAAGTATCCATAACAAGATCGAGTACCGACCCTGTTAAAAATCTTCATTATACTGACTTTGTGGCGGGGGAAGGCGGGGGGGGGGGGGGGGGGGGTTATGGGCGTCCTTAATGCTTAGGAAATAGATAAACAAATCTGTCTACCTATTTTTTAATATCAGTCTTAGAACTTTCGCTACCATCTTTTTAATTTACGTGTACACTCCTGGAAATTGAAATAAGAACACCGTGAATTCATTGTCCCAGGAAGGGGAAACTTTATTGACACATTCCTGGGGTCAGATACATCACATGATCACACTGACAGAACCACAGGCACATAGACATAGGCAACAGAGCATGCACAATGTCGGCACTAGTACAGTGTATATCCACCTTTCGCAGCAATGCAAGCTGCTATTCTCCCATGGAGACGATCGTAGAGATGCTGGATGTAGTCCTGTGGAACGGCTTGCCATGCCATTTCCACCTGGCGCCTCAGTTGGACCAGCGTTCGTGCTGGACGTGCAGACCGCGTGAGACGACACTTCATCGAGTCCCAAACATGCTCAATGGGGGACAGATCCGGAGATCTTGCTGGCCAGGGTAGTTGACTTACACCTTCTAGAGCATGTTGGGTGGCACGGGATACATGCGGACGTGCACTGTCCTGTTGGAACAGCAAGTTCCCTTGCCGGTCTAGGAATGGTAGAACGATGGGTTCGATGACGGTTTGGATGTACCGTGCACTATTCAGTGTCCCCTAGACGATCACCACAGGTGTACGGCCAGTGTAGGAGATCGCTCCCCACACCATGATGCCGGGTGTTGGCCCTGTGTGCATCGGTCGTATGCAGTCCTGATTGTGGCGCTCACCTGCACGGCGCCAAACACGCATACGACCATCATTGGCACCAAGGCAGAAGCGACTCTCATCGCTGAAGACGACACGTCTCCATTCGTCCCTCCATTCACGCCTGTCACGACACCACTGGAGGCGGGCTGCACGATGTTGGGGCGTGAGCGGAAGACGGCCTAACGGTGTGCGGGACCGTAGCCCAGCTTCATGGAGACGGTTGCGAATTGTCCTCGCCGATACCCCAGGAGCAACAGTGTCCCTAATTTGCTGGGAAGTGGCGGTGCGGTCCCCTACGGCACTGCGTAGGATCCTACGGTCTTGGCGTGCTTCCGTGCGTCGCTGCGGTCCGGTCCCAGGTCGACGGGCACTTGCACCTTCCGCCGACCACTGGCAACATCGATGTACTGTGGAGACCTCACGCCCCACGCGTTGAGCAATTCGGCGGTACGTCCACCCGGCCTCCCGCATGCCCACTATACGCCCTCGCTCAAAGTCCGTCAACTGCACATACGGTTCACGTCCACGCTGTCGCGGCATGCTACCAGTGTTAAAGACTGCGATGGAGCTCCGTATGCCACGGCAAACTGGCTGACACTGACGGCGGCGGTGCACAAATGCTGAGCAGCTAGCGCCATTCGACGGCCAACACCGCGGTTCCTGGTGTGTCCGCTGTGCCGTGCGTGTAATCATTGCTTGTACAGCCCTCTCGCAGTATCCGGAGCAAGTATGGTGGGTCTGACACACCGGTGTCAATGTGTTCTTTTTTCCATTTCCAGGAGTGTATTATAAGAGCAATTTTTATTTCACCACAAATTAAAGAATTTGACAGTAAGGCTCTTTGAAAAAATTTTTACCACAGGATGTCTGTAGGAAATTTGACCTTATACACAGAACAATAAAAGTTACTGGAAATGCAGAAAAGAAGATTTCATCAGCGTTTATGCCAGATGTTGGCCACAGCCTCACATTTGGCGTATTTGGTGTTCAGGTAGCTCTTTTCTTCTGGTGTGCCCTTTTGGCAATATACTTCTCTGACATTTCTGAACTAGCAATAGTTTTCAGTGAAGTAACCTCTATCAGATCCTAGTCTCATAAGGATCCAGATTCTTACGATGTCACCATCGCTGAACACGAAACAAGCACCGCATGAAAAAATTTCGACATCAGAAGATGAGCAAAATATCTTTGGGCGTTTTTTTCAAAATTTGGTTATTAAAGTCTGCCAGCTTAGCTGGGTGGTAAAGTGCTCGCCTCCCACGCAAGCGGCCCCGGATTCGATTCCCGGCCTTGTTGCAGATTTTCTTTGCTCGGGAACTGGGTGTTGTGTTGTCCTCATCATCATTTCACCTTCATCACCGGCGAGCAAGTCGCCCAATGTGGCGCCGAACAAAAATGGCTCAAATGGCTCTGAGAACTATGGGACTTAACATCTATGGTCATCGGTCCCCTAGAACTTAAAACTACTTAAACCTAACTAACCTAAGGACATCACACAACACCCAGTCATCACGGGCGTCGAATAAAATAAGACTTGCACTTCACGTCCGAACTTCCCCGGATGGAGCCTCCCGGCCAACGATGCCATACGCTCATTTCCATTTTTTTTTTAGGTTATTAAAGCTTTCATTCGGATTTTGTGTTCGACCATGGGTGAATTTCTTCAATAAGTCGTAATTAATCGCTTGGTGCATGGGTTCACAGCCTTCTATACTGTACATATGTCTCCTCTGATGGAAAGAAATCATAAATTATCGCATACAAGGACAGAGTCGTGTACAAAAAGGAGCGAGGCACTGCTCATTGTTTGAAATAAGATGACTTTTACGTATTTTGTAGCACGAATTGAGCCCTGAAATTAGAGACAATATTTCTAACATTCTACAAAACTATCTGGTGCAAAAAATTTCGGTATTTTTGACCTATTTCACACACATTCTTCCTTAAAGTAGTCGCTGCCTCGGAGTCATAGCTGCCGTCGGCTGTATATCTCTGACGTTAACAGCTCCCATTGTGTTGGCAGTTCTCCTGCGCAAGGCGTTTTGCTTGCTAGTTGTCAAGCAGCAAAGTTTTCGCGGACGCGAATATTTCACTTACAAGAAAACAAAAAAACGTAACTCTGGCCCTAATAAAATTGAAGAACATATTTTTGACGTGCTTAGAGACACTACAGACCTATATATAATATGTAAATTTGAGAAACTTTAATTCAAATGGCTCTGAGCACTATGGGACTTAACATCTATGGTCATCAGTCCCCTAGAACTTAGAACTACTTAAACCTAACTAACCTAAGGACATGAAACAACACCCAGTCATCACGTGTATAATTCAACGCCCTCTCAGTTCTCGCAAGAACTGTCATGGGTGCAAAATATTAAAACGAATTCTATACAGACAAATGGAAAAACTGGTAGAAGCCGACCTCGGGGAAGATCAGTTCGGATTCCGCAGAAATATTGGAACACGTGAGGCAATACTGACCCTACGACTTATCTTAGAAGATACGTTAAGGATAGGCAAACCTACGTTTCTAACATTTTTAGACTTTGAGAAAGCTTTTGACAAGGTTGACTGGAATACTCTATTTCAAATTTTGAAGGTAGCAGGGGTCAAATACAGGGAATGAAAGGCAATTTGCAATTTGTACAAGAACCAGATGGCAGTTCAAGAACCGAGGGGCATGAAAGGGAAGCAGCGGTTGGGAATGGAGTGAGACAGGGTTGTAGCCTATCCCCTATGTTATTCAGCATGTATATTGAGCAAGCAGTAAAGAAAACAAAAGAAGAATTGGGAGTAGGAATTAAAATGCATGAAGAAGAAATAAAAACTTTGAGGTTTGCCGATGATATTGTAATTCTGTCAGAGACAGCGAAGGACCTGGAAGAGCAGTTGAACGGAATGGACAGTGTCTTGAAAGGAGGATATAAGATGAACATCAATAAAAGCAAAACGAGGATACTGGAATGTAGTCGAATTAAATCGGGTGATGCTGAGGGAATTAGATTAGGAAATGGCACACTTAAAGTAGTAGATGAATTTTGAAGTAGAGACGATGTAAAATGTAGACTAGCAATGGCAAGAAAAGCATTTGTGAAGAAGAAAAATTTGTTAACATCGAATATAGATTTAACTGTCAGGAAGTCTTTTCTAAAAGTATTTGTATGGAGTGTATGGATGTGAAAGATGGACAATAAATAGTTTAGACAAGAAGAGAATAGAAGCTTTCGAAATGTGTTGCTACAGAAGAATGCTGAAGATTAGATGGTTAGATCACATAACTAATTAGGAGGTACCGAACAGAATCGGGGAGAATAGAAATTTGTGGCACAACTTGACTAGAAGAAGGAGTCTTTTGGTAGGACACGTTCTGCGGCATCAAGGGATCACCTATTTAGTGATGGAGGGAAGCTTGGAGGGTAAAAATCGTAGAGGGAGACCAAAAGATGGACACACTAAGTAGATTCAGAAGGATGTAGGTTGGACTAGTTACTCGAGATGAAGAAGCTTGCAGAGGATAGAGTAGCGTGCAAAGCTGCATCAAGCCAGTCTCTGGATTAGGGACAGAATTACGTCAGTTGTGTTGAAACGGATGAGTTTTTCCTGTTCTTACAACAGTTTCAACTTACTACGCCATATCTCGAAAACTATTTAAGTTCCTGAAATGCTTTTTTTACCCTTAAAAGACACCTTCAATACACCATGAGTTGCACTAGAATTGTTTTATCTATAAACCCAAAAACCAGTTTTGGCAAATAAAGCAATTCTAGTCTGTAAATCCGTAAACCAGTTTTGGCAAATAAAACAATTCTAATGCAACTCGTGGTATACTGAAGATGTTTTTTTTTAATAAATATCTGAAGGCTGCGGAGCACCAAGCATTCAAGATTTTTGCTTTTTTTCGTTGTCTGAGAGGTAGATACCTCGCTTGGAAGAGTATCTTTCAAAATTGCGTCTCACAGTGCGCTTGATTCGTGCGAGATTCCGAAAACGGCACTTTCTGCAGTTTCATCAACATATAAATCGTGACATGTACAAAGTTTAAATGTCTGTGTTGTATAAACCCACGTAAAGTTTCTCAGCGGTAGCGTTCTCGCTTCCCACGCCCAGGTTCTCGGGTTCGATTCCCGGCGGAGTCAGGGATTTTCTCTGTCTCGTAATGACTGGGTGTTGTGTCATGTCCTTAGGTTAGTTAGGTTTAAGTAGTTCTAAGTTCTAGGGGACTGATGACCATAGATGTTAAGTCCCATAGTGAAGACCACAACAACAATGGCTTCTTTGACACCACATGTCCACATCGCACCTGATATTAAAATTGTGCTGTCGGATATTCCAGGATTTCACCATGCTGTATGATAACGGTTGGAGCTTGGGTTTCATCGATTAGTATGACTTAATCTATATCATATGTAGTAATCGAGGTAATTTCCAGTGTACTGAATGATTGATAGAGGATCTAACCCTCAACATGTATTGACCACTTCGAATCCTAAACGTCGGGTGACAACTAATCTAAAGCAGGCTACAGGAAGCGTTGTTGGTGGTCATCTGAGCCTGTATTAACTACTTTTTGTAGTCGTCGCTGGTCAGGCATTGATAGAGGCTAGTGACGAGTCACTAGACCGCACTGTTTACCGAAATACTTTTTTCGTAAGCTTCCTTGTCGCTTTGTCGGCATATTGGCTGTTACTCGAATTCTTTCTTATCCGATTGCTGTAAATCGACATGGCGAGACCTCTGTATACAAATGTAACCAAATGCTTGCAAAAAAGTAAAACTTAGTAACCAGCCGCTGCCAGTATCGCTATATATAAAGAATCAAATAGCGCCGTGGCCCGCATCTCGTGGTCGTGCGGTAGCGTTCTCGCTTCCCACGCCCGGGTTCCCGGGTTCGATTCCCGACGAAGTCAGGGATTTTGTCTGCCTCGTGATGGCTGGGTGTTGTGTGCTGTCCTTAGGTTAGTTAGGTTTAAGTAGTTCTAAGTTCTAGGGGACTGATGACCATAGATGTTAAGCCCCATAGTGCTCGGAGCCATTTGAACCATTTTTAGATAGCGCCGTTTCTGTTTTCGTACCGACAGGTTCACCTGAGACAGCTGGACATGTCTATAATTACATTTAGCTTAAGCCGAAATCGCGATATTGGTCGTTTTTCGATCTGACTCAAGTTTCTTGGGGTGGTAGTGCCTTACAGCAAAAAGTGATTGAGCCGTGCTTCGGCTCCCATTGGTGCTGTTTGTAGGTTTCTGTCCGCTGTTGGAGGCCAGACCGTATCGTTCAGTTGACGCGGTCGCGGTTGTTTGTCTTCTTCTCGAGTTGACTGGCGCCACTTGATTTCGCAAGCACTGCCTGTCCACTAGTGGCAGCAGCAGCAGTTATATATATGTAGTAACTGTGGCCCTAGCTTTGGAGCGACGTCGTGGTTCTTCCAGGTCGTGTCAGTGGCAGCTCGGCTGGGAACTCAGGAGGAGCCAGGTGCGCGCAGTGCCAGAACACGCCGGGACCGCTGGCGGCGCTCGTGCACTGCCGGATGGAAGGGCTGTGGCCACGAGGGTGCACGGCCTCGTTTTAAACCGGATCCTGCAAGTTTTAAGTTGAGTGCATTCGGATTCAAATAGAGCAACCTCCACCATTGTGATCTCGCGATCCTCCAGTGACTTGGGTTCGTGTCGCTGCTCGTAGTGTCGCCGAGGCGAAGAGCAGAGAGTGGAGTGCTTGGGGAAGGCGGATCTGATTAGCTTTCCTCGACTTCTAATCACTATTTATTGCGTTCAGTTTGTTACTACACTCCTGGAAATGGAAAAAAGAACACATTGACACCGGTGTGTCAGACCCACCATACTTGCTCCGGATACTGCGAGAGGGCTGTACAAGCAATGATCACACGCACGGCACAGCGGACACACCAGGAACCGCGGTGTTGGCCGTCGAATGGCGCTAGCTGCGCAGCATTTGTGCACCGCCGCCGTCAGTGTCAGCCAGTTTGCCGTGGCATACGGAGCTCCATCGCAGTCTTTAACACTGGTAGCATGCCGCGACAGCGTGGACGTGAACCGTATGTGCAGTTGACGGACTTTGAGCGAGGGCGTTTAGTGGGCATGCGGGAGGCCGGGTGGACGTTCCGCCGAATTGCTCAACACGTGGGGTGTGAGGTCTCCACAGTACATCGATGTTGTCGCCAGTGGTCGGCGGAAGGTGCACGTGCCCGTCGACCTGGGACCGGACCGCAGCGACGCACGGATGCACGCCAAGACCGTAGGATCCTACGCAGTGCCGTAGGGGACCGCACCGCCACTTTCCAGCAAATTAGGGACACTGTTGCTCCTGGGGTATCGGCGAGGACCATTCGCAACCGTCTCCATGAAGCTGGGCTACGGTCCCGCACACCGTTAGGCCGTCTTCCGCTCACGCCCCAACATCGTGCAGCCCGCCTCCAGTGGTGTCGCGACAGGCGTGAATGGAATGACGAATGGAGACGTGTCGTCTTCAGCGATGAGAGTCGCTTCTGCCTTGGTGCCAATGATGGTCGTATGCGTGTTTGGCGCCGTGCAGGTGAGCGCCACAATCAGGACTGCATAAGACCGAGGCACACAGGGCCAACACCCGGCATCATGGTGTGGGGAGCGATCTCCAACACTGGCCGTACACCTCTGTTGATCGTCGAGGGGACACTGAATAGTGCACGGTACATCCAAACCGTCATCGAACCCATCGTTCTACCATTCCTAGACCGGCAAGGGAACTTGCTGTTCCAACAGGACAATGCATCCCGTGCCACCCAACGTGCTCTAGAAAGTGTAAGTCAACTACCCTGGCCAGCAAGATCTCCGGATCTGTCCCCCATTGAGCATGTTTGGGACTGGAAGAAGCGTCGTCTCACGCGGTCTGCACGTCCAGCACGAACGCTGGTCCAACTGAGGCGCCAGGTGGAAATGGCATGGCAAGCCGTTCCACAGGACTACATCCAGCATCTCTATGATCGTCTCCATGGGAGAATAGCAGCCTGCATTGCTGCGAAAGGTGGATATACACTGTACTAGTGCCGACATTGTGCATGCTCTGTTGCCTGTGTCTATGTGCCTGTGGTTCTGTCAGTGTGATCATGTGATGTATCTGACCCCAGGAATGTGTCAATAAAGTTTCCCCTTCCTGGGACAATGAATTCACGGTGTTCTTATTTCAATTTCCAGGAGTGTAGAAATAATGACGTGACTAACAGATCAGATCCACGAATTATGACAAAATAGTTGGAACATCACAGGAATATATTACATATGTTTGCCTATTCACTTCTGTCCTGGGCATCTTCAGTGCTGGCTGTTGAATCTGCTTCTTCCAGGGTCACTGAGGTACTGTCTCTCCACCTCGTTCGTGGACGATCTTTTGGACGTCTACCAATTGGCTTGTGTAGAAATACTCTGTCAGGGAGTGCGCTGTCTGCTCATAGGTCATGTCCTACCCATTGTAGCCTTCTTCTTGCAATCACTCTCCGAATATCAGCTTTCTTAAATCGTCGATACAGATTTTCAGCGTGCCTTCTTTTCCGTCTCACAGTTGCTTCATTGTATACCAGGCCATAAATTTTCCTTAAAATCTTCCTCTTCCATCGTTTGTGTTCTTGCCCGTGTCTCGCAACCATACAATACAATCGATCCCTCGAGTGACATTAAATAGCTATATTTTCGTTTCCTGGGATACGGTGCGGAGCACGTATAGGTGGTTTAAACTGTGCTACACCCGGTTCGCACTTACTATTCTTCGTTGAATTTCACTCTCTATCTCCCTTTTATTCGACAATATTGATCCTAGATACTTGGATTTTTCAACTCTTTCAGAATTATGACCGTCTACACTGGTGGCGCCCATATAATTTTGTCGACGAGGGACTACCATATACTTTGTTTTCTCAGGGTTCATCGGCAACCCTAGTTTGCTCGATTCTAATATAAATCGAGATGTATCTGCCGTTACCTCATTCAGAGTTTCACCCACAATCACCACATCATTGTTAAGTTCAGCCAGCGGTAATTTTCCTGCCTCGTGGCCGCTAACGCCCCTGTTACCTGCCCTGGGGGTTAGTGTATGCAACGGCAGTGTACCTTTCCTCGCCTTCCCGCTGCTGTTAGGTGATGCGGTTTGACAGCTTTCTTGATTGTAGGTTGGTTGGCGATTCTTCTACTTTGGTGGTAGTGATTCTTTTCTCATCCCGGGCGCTCTAAGCATAGTATACTGCGGGCGGAATCCAGATCACCGGTTCCGGATTTGGCGTATATTTACATCTTTGCATTTGATTTATTGGACGTCAGGCAGCGTCAGCAACATTATCATTAGTCATTTGTTAGACTGCCACTTGTCTGAGTTACCATCTTGTGAAGTGAATGCAACTCTCGGCTGCCTATCTCTCACTCGCGAAAGTCTTTTTTGCCGGACCTACACAGAGGTCGATTTCTGGACTGGCCCTTGTGTTTTATTATTATATTTGCTGTTTTATTGTATGTTTCTATATTTTTAAATAATTGTCATTCTTGGCATTACAGCAGGTTTAAAGGATTGTGCTGCCACGTTTACCATCATTTTGTCTCACCTGTTCAGTGATTAGTTGCTTGTCCTTTTAAATTAACCCTTGTTGTTGTATTCTCTGCTTTACTGTGTGTGTGTTTTAAGTTTTTAATATAGTTGCCATTCTTGGCGTTACAGCAGGTTGAAATGGTTGTGCTACCAAGTTTACCATCATTTTGCCTCGCCCTTTTGGTGATCAGTTGCCTGTCTTTTTAAATTAATCTCGCTATTGCATTGCTGTTTTACATTATGTTTGTTAAATTTTTTATAGTTGCCGTTCTTGGCGTTAAAGGCCTTCAGCCGTGATTGTGGTTACTTGCCTTAAAATTCTAATTGGGATCACATTGGCTTGATTTTAAAGCAGCATTTGCTGTGTCTGTATTTTATGCTCATTTGGTAAATTGTAAGGCACTATTAACTACACAGTTGTTTATTGCTTCATTAATAACGTGTGATATCTTTATTTATTGCTGAGTCTGGAATTAGCGTTATAAAATGAATGAGTGTAATTGCAAAAGGGAACCAACTGTAACTGATTACGGCCCTGTCCACAATTGTAACCGAATCCTGCCTTCCTTGACTAACAGGTTTCAGTGATGCAGGAAAAAGGACAGCTACAGCAACTGGGCCTGAAAATGAACTAAAACAGCGAAAACAAGTTACTAAGATCGGGACTCATTTAATCTTGTGTTGCTTATATCGATGATCCGGCTTCATTTTATGTCACTGTCGATTGCTACTACATCTACGTCTACATGGATACAATGCAAATCACACGTAAGTGCCTGGCAGAGGGTTATTTTAAAAATTTGTATTTCGCGGTAAAGTTTGCAAAAATTCAAAACTTTTCTGAACCTGCAGAAACAGACAATGCAGAGCACTACACAGTCATTTGCAGGGTGGTTACAATTAAACTTTTGCTACTTCAGAGGTCCCCCATGAAAATCGAGGATCGTAGGAAATGAGACTTCGTGAACACATTTCTGCATCTACGCCGCACTCCGCGAGCGACCTGACGGCGTGTGGCACAAGTAACTGATCCTCCCTCTCCACCCTGTTCCAATCGCGAATGGCGCGTGGAAAGAACGATTGTCGGTAAGCTTCTGTATTGGCTCCAATTTCTTGAATTTTCTCATCATGGTCATTTCGCGAGATGTATGTGGGGGCAAGTAATATGTTGTCCCACTGTTCCCGGAAAGTGCTCTCTCGAAATTTCAAAAGTAGACATCTGCGTGATGGACAACGCCTCTCTTGTAACGTCTGCCAATGGAGTTTGTTGAGCATCTCTCACGCCGATTAAACGACCCCGTGACGAAACGCGCCGCTCTTCTTTGGATCTTCTGTACCCCTTCTATCACTTCTACATGGTAAGTGTCCCACATTGACGAACAGTATTCAAGAATCGGCTGAACAAGCGCCTTATAAGCCGCTTTGTCGATGAGTTACATTTCCTTCATATTCTCCTTTTATTCTCAGTCTGGCTTCTGCTTTTCCTATTTGTTTTATGTGGCCATTCCATTTAAGATCGCTCTAGACAGTTACTCCTAGATATTTTATGGTAGATACTGTTTCCAGCAGTTTGTCATTAACAGTGTAGTCGGACAGAAATGTATTTCTCTTCGTGCGTATGCGCAGTACATTATATTTATTTACGTCCAGGGTCAACTGCCAGCCCCTCCACCATTCATCAATATTCTGTAGGTCCTTCTTCAAATCTATACCGTCTACTAACGTTGCTACATTTTTATAGACAACCACATCATCTGCGAAAAGTATTAAAGAGCTTCCGACATGTGATGTAACTTATGTATGGGAAAAATGACAAACAGTACAAGCACTGATGGTAAAAACAATCTGTAATTACCTACAGGAATGTTAAGATACAATGTGACTGAAGAATTCAAAGCAATCTTAATTAAAATAAACATTTCCGACCATCTTTTATCTTAATTCCGTGTTCTCGCATGAATTGCACATTAAGCAGTGCCTGTCTGAATAATTCATGACAAAATTTGTATATTTTATTGACCTATATTTCAAGAAAGTCTGAAACATTATCTCCTTGAGTTACGTGGAAACTAGTATACAAATATTAATCAGCGACGAAAAGAAGAAAACACGATTGATAAAAATCCGATCGCCTTCCACTAGAATTGCACACGCATAAAATCATTGTTAGAAGAATGGCAAAAGCGACCATCTATAGCGAAAAGGCAAATTTGGAAAAAGTAGCCTTTTCTGGACGCCAGTTATAATTCCAGTGAAAACACGGCAAAGAGTGTTAAATCCAAAGACAATCGTAAAATATATTATATCCTTATAATATTAACTTCAGCCCTACACATAATAATATGAATATTTCATACCCTTTCTACTAGATAATTTATGTACATTATCCTGCGGTACTCCTGAAATTACCTTTACATCTGCCGGCTTTGTTCCGTTGAGCGACGTGATGAGTGCTGTCTACAAGGAAGTCTTGAATCCAGTCGCAAATCTGGACCTATTCTCGATAAGCTCCTATTTTTTTCTCTGACCAGCAGTACGGGTCGGTATCAAATGCCTTCCTGAAGTCACGGAACACGGCATCAAACTGAGCGCCGTTGTCTACAGCTCTACCGATCCCATGGAAGAACAGAGCGAGGTGAGTTTCGTAGGATCTCTGCATCCATCCTGATTTTTAGACAATAGATCTTCGTTCTCCAAAAACGTCATAATTGTATAGCATAAAAAAGTTCCAAGATTTAACAACAGACTAGCGTCAACGATAAAGGTCTATAATTATGTGCACCTATCGTACGACCCTTCTTGAAAACGGGAGTAATCTACGTTTTTCTCCCGTTGCTAGGTACCCTTCGTTGCTCCAACGATCTACAATAAATTATAGCTAGAAGGGAGAGCAATTTCTTTCTCATAATCTTTGTAGAATCTTACAGATACTTCATCTAGTCCAGACGCTTTTCTACTACTAAGTGATTGTGCTTTAGAAACAAGTATTAGATTAAATTCTGTAATACGAAATGCCCTAAGAGCCAAAAAACATTAGTAGTATTTCGAAGTAATACAATACTTAGTTAAACTTTTACCAAGAGTAGATATTCGAAATAGAGCAACGCAAAGTAGTACAACGGTAATCCAAGGAAGACATAACAGAGCTGCGTTTTGTTTTGAATGTAAGATATAAACCAATGCGCAGCATTGTTAGGTCTCTTGAGTTTTTGTTTTCACTGTAGCGAGTGTGTACGCAGTTCTTCCGTGGTAGTCGGAATTTTGGGATTAGAGCCCTAATTAAATTGTATTTTTGGAATTGGATTAGACATTGGAGTGGCGGAGAATAGATTACTTTGGGATAAATTCAGAGACGGAGTCAATTAGAAGTGATTGGGTTACGAACATTTATATTTATATGAATGGTGATTGTACATGTTAAACGAAATGCTACGACCGTATACTGACAATTGTGAAGAGATTTATTGACAATACGGAAACTTTTATGTTGAATTAGGACTTTATTCGCTGTATGCGAATTATTAAAGAGTATTGAGATCGAAAATAGTTTCGACCTATCACACTAGTATCTTTGCCGTTCGTTGTCAAGGTGATTCCGCTAATAAAAGAGAAGTGAAAAATAGTGCCCATTAAGAAACTAAACTTCTGCTGAATAGACGTTGAAAGGATTCGAACCCATAATTAAAATTGTGTCGTGAGAATTGAGAAGCTTAGACATTGTAAGGCCCAGAGACATATTTATAATTTATCGGACATTAATGGCATAGGACAGTTTCATGGGAAAGCATATCTTTGGCGATAGGTACACGAAGGTATGTAGTACTGACTGACTGTTATCTTACCGAAACAATACACACTAGGATCAATTCTCCTATCAGTGATCCCCCAGTGCCATCTCTCATTAATTTAAGAACTTAATTGTGTCATTAAAACAGAAATATACGAGACATCCCCAATATTCACTAAATTCCATAATCAACTAGTACATAGACAATAATATCCATGAACATTCAAGGGTTATTTAATGAAGCTGATTAACCTTTTTACAGACAGATTTCATAGGATTCAACGAATTCATGCGGACTGCTAAAGCAACTAAATCAAATTACTCAGGGAAACAATTTAGTAAAAATAGACTGGAACTCAATTGATATCTTACTACAGAGTAATAAAAAAACTGTCTTTGGATCCGTCGTGGTTGAAAGTGTATCAAATCTCTCTAAAAAAAAAAACAAAAAAAAAACGCGATCGATTTTCAACTGCTAGTTCACACGAGTAGATTCACACGTGATTCAGAGATGTTTTATGCCCGACCCACACGGCAGGGAATGGTTCTTAACTATCCGGGACTATATATAAACAAACTTTTTGAGATCAGTTCCGATGCCGGGGGGAAAACAGCGAAGAGATATCTGAGCAGTCGCTCCGACGGTGGGTGTGCAGGCATAAGTTCTGATGCCAGTAAGGTCACTGAGTGAATGTGCAGAGGATTTCGAACCTTTTACTGATTCTTTTTAAGAGCAAAACCTAGGTTTTTGCTCAGGTCATTGAACGCTTCCCTCATTGCTCTCCTTACGCTCATTTTTGCTTCTTCCAGCTTTTGTTCATCAGCTGGGTTTTGACTTCTCTTGAATCTGTGGTGAAGCTCTCTTTGTTTACGTAGCACTTTACCACACGGCTATTAAGCCACGGTGCATCTTTCCCACTCCGTAACACCTTGTTCGGAACATACTTCTCTTAACCATACTGAACGATGCTTATGAATTTTTCCCACTTGTGCTCCACGTCTTCGTCTTCAGCACTGAATATTTGGTACTGACCCCAGAGATACTCAGCCATTTGTATCCTGTCAGTTTTGCTAAGCCAAAATATGTTCCTACTTTTCTTAACATTGCTTGTAAAACTCGTTGTCATAGTTTTTATCACAGCCTTATGATCACTGATACGTTAACTGATTCGATAACTTAAGACGTGTTTGCTGCTAGGAGCTCTAAGAAGTTACCTTCACGAGTTGGTTCCCTGTCTACTCGAAGTAATTTGCGAACAAGACAGTCACAATAATGTCACACGCATGCCTGTCTCTGGCAACAGTTTCGATTGCATGTATGACTCTCCCAGTGTATACCTGAAAACTTGAAGTCACTCACGAATTGCAACAGCATGATCACGAAAATTATTAACGACATTCTGCAAGTTCTCTCTGAAACGCTTTATCACTACAGTTCCTTACCCAGACAGTCTATAAAAGCACCCGGCTACTATTTTTGACCGACCATTCTTGCTTAACTCCACTCATATTAATTCACATTCGGAATCCATGATAAACTTGCTAGATAGTATGGAGTTCCTTACTGCAATAAAAACTCCACTACCACTGACGACTTACCAATCCCTGCGACACATTTTCCAGTGTGAACTTAGGATTTCATTCCTATTCACTTCCGGTTCTAACCAGCTTCGTGTCTTTAATTCTGCAGTATCTTGTCATTATAACCTTCAATAAGCTATACTAATTCTGGGACCTTTCCTTGAATGTTCCTGCAGTTTACTAATATAAATAATTTTTTCTATATCCGATCTGGGAGGATGAACATTCTCTGAGAACATTTGCGGCTATTACAACTTCGATTATTGCAGGAAATTCCTCTCTGATCCTAAGGGGCAGTTTCTCTAACCTAAAAAACCCCATTACATGCCACACGTACTCCACTGCCCTAGGAGCCGCTTCCTGCGCGTACTGCACACCTGAGCTATTAAGGAGAACCCTACAGTTCTACACCTGATAGCATAGGTCGGGAAATTCGCATTCAGTACTGTCGCAGAATCGTCTGAGCCCACGGCTTAAACCTTCCATTCTGCTCCAAACCACAGAAAAGCAATCCACTCTGGGTACGATGTACAAATACACAGTTTAGCCTGCCCACATACGACGCCACTTGCCTTCAATAGACTAGCCATCTGCCGAAAGGAGGCGAGGATGTCCCCAGACCCCACGCTGCAAGTTTTATTCAGGTTGAAGTTCGTAAGGACATGACGACCAGAAATAACGAATAAACTATTGAAACAAATTTTAATTTCCAGATTAACAGGTAACATTTGTTAATTGTGTACCATGTTTATGTTCCATGATACAAATGTTGCTCAGTGTGATGATGATCTGCATCCACGACAACCTACAACTGCACTAGTGAGTGTTCTGCTACCGTCCAAAACATCTGCTCCGTCGGTATATTCGTCTTCAATCTCCAACATGTATTAGTGTCCTGTTGATAGGCGCTGTCCTTCTGGTAATCCCACGGCCAGAAATCACACATGTTCAGATCTGGTGCTCTTGGTGGCCATGAAGTTTGGAGCGATCGGCCAATGATTCGGCTTTCTCCAGACGTGTTACGGAGAAACCGAGCGACCTCACAAGCAATGTGAGGTGCAGCTCTCACATGTATCGAACAGTCGATTACAGAGCACTCCCCAAACAGCAGAGATCACATGCTGGCCATGCAGACCACAGTAATGTGTACCATTTATGCTGCACGTCCTTGGTCCATAGGGAACGAGTTGTTCAAAGGAAAATATACCAATCATGAACTGTACCTTGAAGCCACACCACACGGTAACGCGTTCGCTACGCAGGGGAACGTCATGAACGTTCGTTGACCATTTGATTCGATCCAACGAATCATATGCTTCAGTTCTGGTGCGGAAAGAGGGCCTCTGTGTATTCCTTTAATGCGTCGATACTCGCTAAGAGCGTCACTGTTGCTGTTGTTTTGATAAAACAGTTTTGCGAGTGCAGCCCTCTCTGTTATCCTGACCCATGCTGGCTGTCTGCAACTTGTGTCTCAGCCTCACGTTGCAGTACCAGTACCGGCTCCTAACAGTAAATCACGACACTAACACTATTAACTATGTGAGCGTGTGGGTGCTATTCTGTCCTTCTGCGCAACGGATTAATCTGAGATCTACCCTTTACCCTGTGGCTCCTGCAAGATGCAATTTCCACACCCACACTACTACAGAAGTCAGACAGACGCTCCTAACGTTCTAAAAAGAAATGCCTGAAAAACTTTCAGCTTTCTGGAGTCGTCTGCTGTAAGGAAATGACACAAAAATTCACAAAATTTCTTACGTAACTAGTGAGATACTTGGGTACTGGAGTAGTGCTAGTTAGTGTAAGAAAAACATGAAACTAACGAAAATTATTATTTATTTTGCTAAAATTCTGAGAAATCACAATGGTACCTTTAGTTATGAACTGAGCAAGTTCTTTTCGGAATGTGAAGTTACCTCTCAAGGATAGGATTCGCTAATGAAATTTCTGTACAAAGTTTAAGATTGTTATTGACTTGGCAGAATGACTGAGAGCCGCGCCTACTCAACTTGAATAATTGTCCGTTAGAATGTTGCTAGGTACAGTCGAGGCTGTAGCGTGTGAAATGCAGTGAAGTGTATTGTTGTGGAGGAAATGTGGGGCTCGCAAGAGCTGTAGCACACAATACCGCAAGCTCCGATGACTGCTGTGTGTGCCGCTTGCTGCTGTCAAATAAGAGAACTCTCGTTGTATCTGGATTGACCTTCGCCAGTCAAACTCTCCCTATGCCGTGAAGAAGTCAAGGACTCCTATTTGCCCCTAGTCTAACTATTGGCGTGGTACACCGGTCAGATAACCAGTCCACCGTGATGCCACTCAAAAACTCACTCGCAGGCATTTAACTATAACTCTGTCCGTTCACACCGCACAATAAGTGTGGCGGCCGACACAGTGAACAACGCTTAATCGCACGGACTCAATATAGAGTTGCACACCGATTCACTCTCGACAGACGTATTCTCCCAGTGAAGTACTGAGGAGAGACTTGTTCCTCGCTCTTTGAGTAAAGGTATGAGCGCGCAAGCATTCGTTACGTGTTCTCACTCCAAGAGCGACAACAGAACGGCCCCTCTCCACGCCAGATGTGAAGAGGTATATCTTTTGGTCTCTTCCATTACTCCTTCAGCTCAAGGCGTCAGAAATATCGTCTACCAATCAGCATTACTCTTCTAAAACGGGAGAATGACGTTTAGTTTAAGGCGACCAATCCGGAAGTCTGTAGCATTGGCATTTGTCGTTTGCTGTCTCCCAGTGTAAATCTCTGAAACTGCGTGCTATTTTTGTAAAGAATGCGTAGGCTGGGCGCTCCCACACAATACAGCGGAATTTGCTTTTAAGCCGAACACAGCGTCGTTTTCCCTCTCACTCGGGCAAACACTGTCTGCTCTATGGGGGGTCGCCGACATAGATAGGGTGAGTCGTCCTCTAAAGGGACCGGCCCCCTGGCGTGCGGTTTGCGTCTCCCGAACTAAAAGCCCCTGCGACCATCATGTCTTGAATGTGTGTGTGTACGCCAGCATCGAGTATTTCAATCTCGAAGCGCATTTGCGATTTACTAGTTATTTGCATATTGTTTACATGAAGTCATACAACATTAACTGTATCTTATCGAGTTTGGGTTCGAATGAAGCGTCTCGATGTGCGGAATATGATTGTGAGGGCGGAATATGTAAGCAATGAAGGTCACGAGATCACGACGTCTTACAACTGTGAAAAAATGAAATGAAATGAGCTTATGGCATTGTTGGCCAGGAGGCCCCATCTGGGGAAGCGCGACCGCCGAGTGCAGGTCTATTTCCGTCGACGCCACATTGGGCGACTTGCGTGCCAGTGATGAGGATAAAATGATGATGAGGACAACAAAACTCCAAGTCTAGGAGCGGAGAAAATCCTGAACCTGGCCCAGGCCCACTGCAGGGGAGGCAAGGACGTAACCTCGCAGCTAAGCAGGTGGACATTAACTATGCAGATCCTGCAGTGCATGGTCTGAACATCATCCCTGTGTGATTCGGTAAATAGTTTTCTATGTGCACTCGCGGAAGTAGCAAAAGTTTAATTATAACCACCCTGTATTTTGGGAACACAGGTGTAGCACTCACCTTTTCTACCACACTCTTCACACTCGTTCCCCTTCACACGTCTTGATTCTCCCACAGTAGGTAGCCAACGTTTCCTCTGGAGTTCGCTCAATCACTCACCACTGAACGCCACACTCCGTAGCCTGAGTCATTAAACTGAGAACCAGCCGAGGTTCAAAGTTCGACAACGAAGACAGAGAGCATTGTCTCTGGCTACCTGTGACAGTGTTAGTTTCTTTATCTACTTATCACTGATCAAAAGATTGTAAGACCCTACTTATAAACGCTGCTAAATGGCTAATGTCGTTCATTGTTGGTGGTTCACAGTCGCAGTTGCAGGCTGCTTGTCTAACAGTTTCTGTCGTAGCGGCCCCTTGTCAGTTAGAGGGCCCGCACAACAGACAAGCAAGGTGGGCTGCCGACCTCCCTTCGAGAGCTCATATCAAAACATCGCCAGTGAATGTAAACATCAACAAACTTACCTCGTGTAAAGCCATGTGACAGAGATCCACCAAGTGGAACTAATGTGACTAAGTGTAGCACTCCACAGAATCGGTGTTATAAGCACGCCATCAGAGTCAACCTACAGCTAGGACAGCTCCAGCCAATACCAATGCCGGTTCTAGCCCAGTAGACACTCGCCTTAGACTTTCTGTAGAAATTTGTATCTTGTTGGGCATAACGTCGCTTTGGAATTGAGTAACGTAGTATTTTGGTTGTTATTATTTCTTTTCATTGTCTTGTAAGTTTTATCTGGCTTTTGCCACCACAAGAATGATTGTGTTTCTGCAATTCAGTGCACGCCAAGAAGATGTTTTAGTTAAAGTGTGTTCATATTTGATTGTTAGTTCTTTCCTGCCCACTGGAGGATACTACAGTTTCCAAGGACAATAACAATTTGCAACAAGCGGAAAAATCCTACTGTCGGAGCACAAAAAGGCGAATATGCCCCTTTTTAAAAGACTCTGACAGAAAAGTGGGAACTAGCTGCGTCAGTTCTCATTCTGTATTCCTAACCAAAAATTTTTGGCTGCACAACACATTCGTGCTCTTTTAACACAAAACTTTCTAAATCCTTTCAGCCAGTTTCTCTTTGTAGTGAAGCCTCCACACTCAGCATCTCCCTCTCGCTCTGACTGTCATTGCCTATATATATTGCATCTCTCCCCCACTGTCACATTGATTTACAGTATATTCCACTGCCAATGTCTCCTCTCTCACTTACCGTGTCTCCTTTTGTCGCTCTTTCCCACTGCCACAGCCTGCACCACACTTCGGCAGTTCAGAAATTACCCACATGTTTAAAATTTCGGTTCAAAATGCGCCCTCCCCTACACTTACATGTTAAAGTTCATCTATCTGGGAGTTTCCCGACCGTGCAAGACTATGTACGGTCTCCACTCATTTGTATTTTTCATTTACACTGTCTCCCCTCTTTTTCTCCCACTGCTTTCTATCTCCATCCACCTCTATTCCTCTTTTACTGGTATTGTCTTCCACTGACCATGAACACTTACTCTCTCTTTGCCCCCCAATGCTATTGTTTTGATCTCTTTCTCCATTTTTTCACTACCACAATCTCTCCATCACCATCACTATCCCCTCTTTTTTTACCTCCCACTGGCACTATCAACTCTGTCTCCTCCTGGTAGGTGAGTGGTCGGCGCGACGGAATTTCATACCTAACGCCCCTGGTTCGATTCCCGGTTTGGCCGGAGATTTTCTCCGCTCATCATAATTTCATCCCCTTCGACACACAAGTCGCCGAAGTGGCGCCAACTCGAAAGATTTGCACCCGGTGAACGGTCAATCCGACGGGGGCCCTAGCCACACGGCGTTTCCACTATTAACTCTCTCTTCTCCCATCACCATCTCTCTGCGAATCTCTTTCAGCACAAAAATGCGCCATTATGTATGCATGCCAAAATTTTTTGGTGAAGAAGGCGGAACGAGGACTGAGACAGATGGTTCCCTACTTTTCTGTAAGAGTCTTTCAAAGCGTAGCATATTCGCCTTTTTTGCGCTCTGACAAGTGCCTTGTGCTGCTGGTTCCCTTCTGTTCCCCGCTACAGCTGGGTGTGCTGCTTATATAAAAAGGTCAGTAATGTTTGGCAGTTTATGTACTTCGACAGATTCATATGCTGTAGTGGTCATCCCTCTGGTTAGGATTTTTAGTGGGCGTGGGAGTTGTGCAGGTGAAGTGGTGACACTAATGGTGTTGGAGGCGGAGCTCAGTAGCTGATGTGGATGGCTGTCATACCCCGAATGGCGTCAGTGAAACGGAAGTATTTGGAATACCACTTGTTTATTGCGTGAAGTGTGCGGAGTAGTAAGTGTCTTCAGAGCTGCAGTCGGCTGTCGGCTGTCGGCGCGGAATGGCATGCGGCACGAGCTGCTGGTGCCTCGTCAGCGAGTCGTGACGTCACCGCCGCGGCCGTGTGCTGTGCGGGTGGCGGCGGCGGGCGAGGAAGGCGCTGCCTGCCGAGAAGTTCTGTGACGACCTAGTGCAGTTTCCATCTCAACACTGTCTAAGAGACACATGCGCTTAGGAGGGTATCAACAGCATATCACAGAGGGTGAATGTAGTGGAGGTGGAAGCCCCAGATCGGCGATACGGCCTAGAGCCAGCAGGGCATTCCTGCATACAGCCACGCGGGCGGTATTCCGGATGTCACACCCAGCAGGTCGTAGGCGGTAGTTTGCAGTCACTCGGTATGACCTATTACCACGGGAAGGCATAGGCTCCCCCACATCTTCTTCAACCAGGGCAGCCGCCAGACAGCAATGGCAGCTCGCTGTGACTAAGCCCCACTACAGCCGACTAACTGTTGTCTCGGAGGCAGTCTTCTTTCGGAAACAGGCAGCACATGATTTGCCAGTCCGATTATTCTGTAACTGTCGAGACATTCATTCCATTGGAATCAGAGATACAGATGAGATGACCATCCACACTGAGGCTAAGGCTTCACATCGGTCGTATTTGAAGCTGGACGGTCGACGATGTGGCCATCTGCCCTCATTATCTGGAGGTGTCAGTGGACTTGTCCTGACTTAGTGTCCCGATTATCGCTTCTTCCCATTGTCTTCACACTTTTTGTCTGCACTAGGACGCCATGGGGCAGCTGAACACAGAGGCTCCATAGTGCAAGGTGCTGTCACACTATGCCATTTGCGCTTGTCGATTATGTCTCGGCTCGATGTGGCAACGTATTACGAGTGACACTCTGCCTTCTGCAACATAGCACTCCTTGTGCACCCCATATACCAGTTGTTAGACACGGTGAGCCGGGTGGCCGCGGTAGCCGTGCGGTTCTTGGCGCTGCAGCCCGGAACCGCAGGACTGCTACGGTCGCAGGTTCGAATCCTGCCTCGGACATGGATGTGTGTGATGTCCTTAGGTTAGTTAGGTTTATGTAGTTCTAAGTTCTAGGGTACTGATGACCATAGATGTTAAGTCCCATAGTGCTATGACCATAGATGTTAAGTCCCATAGTGCTCAGAGCCATTTGAACAATTTTTGAACGGTGAGCCGGACCTGATTCCACGTCATCCGTGCCATGTAATAACTTTAAAAATTTATATGCTCACCCAGGAATTGAATTTGCTGTGCAACAATACATTGACACATATAAACAAGTAAATAGCATGGTATAAGGTTAACAAAAAATCGTTTGCTTTACATTTTTTCTGGATACTTTTCTCATCAACCGCAATTCATCTTAGACGGCCGGTTAATGATTAATACCTTAAAAGAATGAAAATGTTATTAGAAATATACTGAAGGAAAAAACCACTATATATAAGTTGAAGGGTGGCTGTGAGCAGCAGCAGGAAATCACGTGGAATCAGCGGCGATGAGTGAAAATGTGACCGGACCCGGATTCTAACCTGGAATCTCCTGCTTACCACGTAGACTATCTGAGCATTACTCACAGCCGACCCACATTCCCACCGAGCGCCACCTATCCACGGTCCTTGTCCATTGACTCCAAGTTCACTACTCACACATTCCCACAGCACATCCATCGGACGTATTTGTGCAACCACACTGAAGAAGGTTGATCCATTGCCCAGCTACGCATATCAAATTATACGAATGCATGGTGTCTGTTCTATCGGACATATCCGAAAGAACAAACATCACGCATTCGTATAATTTGTTATGCCCTAGTTGGGCTACACACCACGTGTTCACATAATTTGATACGGCTAGCTGAGCAATGGATCCACCATCTTCAGTGCGGATGCACGAATACGTCTGATCGATGTCCTGAGGGAATCTCTGAGTAGCGAACATGGAGTCAATGGCAGGGACTGCAGACAGTGGGAGCGTGCTTCGGTCGTGAGGTGTGCCGAGATGGTCCGCACAGCTGCGATAACGGTGTGTCCTGGATGGCGCAGTGGTTAACGCACTTGTCTAGTAAGTAGGCGGTCCTGGGTTGGAAGACCGGTCTGGCATACAATTTCGCTCGACGCCGCTGGTTCGCGTAATGTGCCACTGCAGCTGACAGCACTGATCTCCTTCAGTTTTATACCTCTATAATGTTTCACTGTGCGTTCATATAAAAATCACAACACCAAATAATAATTAATGTAAAGGAATGAAATTTGGAAATACATTTGCCTAGGTAACATATTTAAGTGATTACCATTGCAAGCTGACAGGTTAATATTCACTACTGGCAATTAAGATTGCTACACCACGAAGATGAAGTGCTACAGACGCGAAATTTAACCGACTGGAAGCAGATGCTGTGATGTGCAAATGAGTAGCTTTTCAGAGCATTCACACAAGGTTGGCGCCGGTGGCGACACCTACAACGAGCTGACATGAGGAAAGTTTCCAACCGATTTCTCAAACACAAATAGCAGTTGCCCGGCCTTGCCTGGTGAAACGTTGTTGTGATGCCTCGTGTAAGGAGTAGAAATACGTACCATCACGTTTCTGACTTTGATGAAGGTCGGATTGTAGCTAATCGCGATTGCGGTTTATGGTATCGCGACACTGCTGCTCGCGTTGGTCGAGATCCAATAACTGTTAGCAGAATATGGAACCGGTGAATTCAGGAGGGTAATACGGAACGCCGTGCTGGATCCCAACGGCCTCGTATCACTAGCAGTCGAGATGACAGGCATCTTACCCGCACGGCTGTAACGGATTGTGCAGCCACGTCTCGGTTCTGGAGTCAACAGATGGGGACATTTGCAAGACAATAACCATCTGCACGATCAGTCCGACGACGTTTGCAGCAGCACGGACTATCAGCTCGGAGACCGTGGCTGCGGTTACCCTTGAGGCTCCATCACAGACAGGAGCGCCCGCGATGGTGTACTCAACGACGAACCTGGGTGCACGAATAGCAAAAAGTCATTTTTTTTTGGATGAATCGAGGTTCCGTTTACAGCATCACGATGGTCGCGTCCGCGTTTGGTGACATTGCGGTGAACGCACATTGGAAGGATGTATTCGTCATCGTCATACTGGCGTATCACCCGGCGTGATGGTATGGGGTGCCATTGGTTACACGTCTCGGTCACTTCTTGTTCACACTGACGGCACTTTGAAGTGTGGACGCTACATTTCAGATGTGTTACGCCCCGTGGCTCTACCCTTCATTCGATCCCTGCGAAACCCTACACGTCAGCAGGATAATGCACGACCGCATGTTGCAGGTCCTGTACGTACCTTTCTGGATACAGAAAATGTTCGACTGCTGTCTTGGCCAGCACATTCTCCAGATCTCTCACCAATTCAAAATGTCTGGTCAATGGTGGCCGAGCAACTGGCTCGTCACAATACGCCAGTCACTACACTCGATGAACTATGGTATCGTGTTGAAGCTGCATGGGCAGCTGTACCTGTACACACCATCCAAGCTCTGTTTGACTCAATGCCCAGGCGTATCAAGCCCGTTATTACGGCGAGAGGTGGTTGTTCTGGGTACTGATTTCTCAGGATCTACGCATCAAAATTGTGTGAAAATGTAAACACATGTCAGTTGTAGTATAATATATTTGTCCAATGAATACCCGTTTATCATCTGCATTTCTTCTTGGTGTAACCATTTTAATGGCCAGTAATGTAAGTGCCAGATTAGGCATTGCAAATGAGAAATGCTCATGTAACCGGTGTAACCGCCAGAATGTTGAATGCAAGCACCCAAACGTGCATGCATTTTGTTGCAGAAGATCTGGATGTTAGTTTGTGCGATGGAGTTCCACGCTTGTTGCCCTTGGTCGGTCAGTACAGTTAATGCTGTTTGTGGATGAGGCTGGAGTTGTCGTTTGATGATGTCCCGTATATGCTCCTCTGGAAACAGATCTGGTGATCCAGCAGGGCAAGGCAAAATGTCGACACTCTGTAGAGCATGTTGGGTCACAACAGCGGTATGTGGGCGAGTATTATCTGGTTGGAAAACAACCCTTGGAATGGTGTTCATGAATGGCTGCACAACACGTTGTATAACCAGATTTGCATACAAATTTGCAGTCAGGCTGCGTGGTATGTCCACGAGAGTGCTTCTTCTGCCATACCAAATCGCATCAGAGACCATAGCTCCAGGTGTAGGTCCCGTTTGTCTGGCACGCAGACCGGTTGGTTGCAGGCCCTCAACTGGCCCCCTTCCAATCACTGCCATGACTGGCAGTTACACTACTGGCCATTAAAATTGCTACACCAAGAAGAAATGCAGATGATAAACCGGTATTAATTGGACAAATATATTACACTACAACTGACATGTGATTACATTTTCACGCAGTTTGGGTGCATAGACCCTGAGAAATCAGTACCCAGAACAACCACCTCTCGCCGTAATAACGGCCTTGACACGCCTGGTCATTGAGTCAAACAGAGCTTGGACGGCGTGTACAGGTACAGCTGCCCATGCAGCTTCAACACGATACCACAGTTCATCACGAGTAGTGACTGGAGTAATGTGACGAGCCAGTTACTCGGCCATCGTTGACCAGACGTTTTCAATTGGTGAGAGATCTGGAAAATGTGCTGGCCAGGGCAGCAGTCGAACATTTTCTTTATCCAGAAAGGCCCGTACAGGACCTGCAACATGCGGCCGTGCATTATCCTGATGAAATGTAGGGTTTCGCAGGGATCGAATGAAGGGTAGAGCCACGGGTCGTAACACATCTGAAATGTAGCGTCCACTCTTCAAAGTGCCGTCAGTGCGAACAAGAGGTGACTGAGACGTGTAACCAATGGCACCCCATACCATCACGCCGGGTGATACGCCAGTATGGCGATGACGAATACACGGTTCCAATGTGCGTTTACCGCAATGTCACCAAACGCGGACGCGACCATCGTGATGCTGTAAACAGAACTTGGATTCATCCGAAATAAAATGACTTTTTGCCATTCGTGCATCCAGGTTTGTCGCTTAGTACACCATCGCAGGCGCTCCTGTCTGTGATGCAGCGTCAATGGTAACCGCAGCCACGGTCTCCGATCTGATAGTCCGTGCACTGCAAACGTCGTCGAACTGTTCGTGCAGATGGTTGTTGTCTTGCAAACGTCCCCATCTGTTGACTCCAGAACCGAGACGTGGCTGCACAATCCGTTACAGCCGTGCGGGTAAGATGCCTGTCATCTCGACTCCTAGTGATACGAGGCCGTTGGGATCCAGCACGGCGTTCCATATTACCCTTCTGAACCCACCGATTCCATACTCTGCTAACAGTCATTGGATCTCGACTAAAGCGAGTAGCAATGTCGCGATACCATAAACCGCAATCGCGATAAGTTACACTCCTACCTTTATCAAAGTCGGAAACGTGATGGTACGCATTTCTCCTTCTTACACGAGGCATCACAACAACGTTTCACCAGGCGACGCTGGTCAATTGCTGTTTGTGTATGAGAAATAGGTTGGAAACTTTCCTCACGTCAGCAGGTTGTAGGTGTCGCCACCGGCGCGAATCTCGTGTGAATTCTCTGAATAGCTAATCGTTTACATATCACAGCATCTTCTTCGTATCGGTTAAATTTCGCGGCTGTAGCAGGTCATCTTCGTGGTGTAGCAATTTCAATGGCCAGTAGTGTGTCTTTGAACAGAGAGTGCAATAGACCTCCACCCTGTCCTCCAATGCGCTCTACCTTGATACCACTGAAGTCGCAAATAGTGGGGGCTTCAGGGTCAGTGGAAAGCACGTTACAGGGCGACTGGCTCGGAGCTGTCCTTGAGGTAACCGTTGTGTAACAGTTGGTGGTGTCACTGTGGTGCCAAATTGCTGTTGCAGACCTGCCAGAGCCATACGACGAACACGATGACTTCGCTGTTGGTAGTGCCATGTGACCGTCCGGGGACCTTTTTTCCCCGTAACCACCGCTGTCAGCAATCATGTACTGTGACTACATCCCTGCAATACCGCAGAGGGGACATACAGCTTCTCGTAGCCCTTCAAACTCAGGAGCCTTTGTCGCGTTCACGGCTTTTTCGACTATTATCAACTGACCAAGTCCAATCTCAACGATAAGTAATCCTCACCACAGTTTCAGAGTGTATTTAAAGCAAACCCGATTTGCAGTCTCATAATGACGTTACTAGCGCGACTCTCATGCAGCTAGTACGAAATTTGAACAGACGTCATCTTTCAGATGTAGAAACACGCCTATCACCTTCGTTTATGCCGTACAACTCCTCCTTGGTGTTGCGAGTTTTTCAGTTTTTCTAGTTTTTCGCGTTTTTTTTTTCTTCAGTCATTTTAAGCTCTTTTAAGTGATGTTAGGACCCTTTTTAATCCATTTTTGTCAGTGCAGTGTCTGTTTGGGCACATCTGTATAGGCGTGATGTATCCATTACACAGAGACAGCGCATCATAAAGTATTGTTGATGAAATAATGCCAACTGAAACCATACTTCATGACCCCATAACCCTTGCGAACCTTTTCGCTACCTCAATTCAAAAATGGCTCTGAGCACTATGGGATTTAACTTTTGAGGTCGTCAGTCCCCTAGAACTTAAAACTACTTAAACCTAACCAACCTAAGAACATCACACACATCCATGCCCGAGGCAGGATTCGAACCTGCGACAGTAGCGGTTGCGCGGTTCCAGACTGTAGCGACTAGAACCGCTCGTCCATCCCAGCGGGGTACGTCAATTAAAACTACATTTACACCTCGGATCAGATATTACGCGCATATTTTCCATGCATAAGTACAGTAATTTGGAACCTCTGGATCACGGTAACAGAGAAAGATATTGAAAAAAGATTCAAGGTTCCTCGTCAACATGATTTTAAGAATGTACCATAACATTTTTGACGATTTGCCATGAACAGAATTTATTGAAGTGACCGTCCGCACAGCTGATACTTTTAGTACACAAAAATCATTGTTTTTTTAGGGTTTTCTAGGGAATCGGCCATGAACAAAGCTGTTATATGTCCACCCTAGACAACAGCTGATGCAAAAGAACCAGTCTATTTGCTTGATTTGCTCGGGCTGGAGGAAGTGGATAATGTTTCAGAATGGTTCAAATGGCTCTAAGCACTATGGGACTTAAGATCTGAGGTCATCAGTCCCCTAGAACCTAGAACTATTTAAACCTAATTAACCTAAGGACGTCAACACATCCACGTCCGAGGCAGGCTCAAAATGGCTCTGAGCACTATGTGACTTAACATCTGAGGTCATCAGTCCCCTAGACTTAGAACTACTTAATCCTAACTTTCCTAAGGACATCACACACATCCATGCTCGAGGCAGGATGCGAACCTGCGACCCTAGCAGCAGCGCGGTTCCGGAGTAAAGCGCCTAGAACCCCTCGGCCACATGGGCCAGCGGTAATGTTTAAATTTTAATCCTGTACTGTAAGGTAGCTACAGTATGGCCTTTGCTGGGATGGATATACAGATGATCCCATTATCTCTGTGGACAGTACAGCCCGAAATAAGACACTAAAAATCGTGTATTTTCGCACAGCTTTTTGGAACATGCTGGTATTGATATTCAGTAGTTGATATAATTATTCAGCGAATTTAAAATGCTGTTGTAATCTACTCGTTAAGAGATATAATATCACCTCGAAGGTCTAACACTGTACGACGAGTTTTACAGTTAAAAACTACGTACACGCCTTGGGGTAGCGTAGTTCATGGCGCAGAAATTACCCACACCATATCCATCGCGTATTTGGGAATGAGGGCAATTTGTGACTCGCAAACCTTCACGAAACTCGCTGAGGTCCCCAATAAACGATGGAGGAAAGTTATCGCTCACTACATTTTTGCCGCTCATGCAGTAAACCTGGCGCATCAGGCACGAAGTTTTGATTTATTAATTCTTTACTACTAACTCTATTCGCAACACAATTAGCAGACAGTATCCACATATACCACTGAATGTAGGCCTACCTGCAAAACAGCTTTTCTGAAAACGGAACCCAAATTATCAAAGACTGCTATATGCTCGTGCAGTGTTTGGTAATGAGAGCTCCTGCGTCTTCAGCCATAAAGGTTTTACATGCTTAACATCAAGTATTTGACACATTAGCTCGTTTACAATGTAGTCAGACGCCTGCAGCTGATTTATACAAGGGAGTTAAGGAGGTCATTCAATAATTAAAGAGACAAATTGGTCTGGGGAAAAACTGTTAATAGGGCAAGTTTGGTACTTTTACGGCTTCAAGTTGGTATCACTGGGATAAGCCCTGGTCAGCTGATGTAACAACATTGTTTTGTTTATAACCTCAAAAATACATTTCAAGATGGCGAGCCACTACAAACATCCGCATTCGTTGAACAATGTGGTGTTATTCGTTTCTTAATTGCTGAAGGCGAGAAACCAGTGAATATACAGGGTGTTACAAAAAGGTACGGCCAAACTTCCAGGAAACATTCCTCACACACAAATAAAGAAAAGATGTTATGTGGACATGTGTCCGGAAACGTTTACTTTCCATGTTAGAGCTCATTTTATTACTTCTCTTCATATCACATTAATCATGGTATGGAAACACACAGCAACAGAACGTACCAGCGGAAACACTTAAATTTCCATGTTAGAGCTCATTTTAGTTTCGTCAGTATGTACTGCACTTCCTCGATTCACCGCCAGTTGGCCCAACTGAAGGAAGGTAATGTTGACTTCGGTGCTTGTGTTGATATGCGACTCATTGCTTTACAGTACTAGCATCAAGCACATCAGTATGTAGCATCAACAGGTTAGTGTTCGTTACGAACGTGGTTTTGCAGTCAATGCAATGTTTACAAATGCGGAGTTGGCAGATGCCCATTTGATGTATGGATTAGCACGTGGCAATAGCCGTGGCGCGGTACGTTTGTATCGAGACAGATTTCCGGAACGAAGGTGTCCCGACAGGAAGACGTTCGAAGCAATTGATCGGCGTCTTAGGGAGCACGGAACATTCCAGCCTATGACTCGCGACTGGGGAAGACCTAGAACGACGAGGACACCTGCAATGGACGAGGCAATTCTTCGTGCACTTGACGATAACCCTAATGTCAGCGTCAGGGAAGTTGCTGCTGCACAAGGTAACGTTGACCACGTCACTGTATGGAGAGTGCTACGGGAGAACCAGTTGTTTCCGTACCATGTACAGCGTGTGCAGGCACTATCAGCAGCTGATTGGCCTCCACGGGTACACTTCTGCGAATGGTTCATCCGACAATGTGTCAATCCTCATTTCAGCGCAATTGTTCTCTTTACGGATGAGGCTTCATTGCAACGTGATCAAATTGTAAATTTTCACAATCAACATGTGTGAGCGGACGAGAATCCTCGCGCAATTGTGCAATCACGTCGACACAGATTTTCTGTGAATGTTTGGTCAGGCATTGTTGGTGATGTCTTGATTGGGCCCCATGTTCTTCCACCTACGCTGAATGGAGCACATTATCATGATTTCATACGGGATACTCTACCTGTGCTGCTAGAACATGTGCCTTTACAAGTACGACACAACTTGTGTTTCATGCACGATGGAGCTCCTGAACATTTCAGTCGAATTGTTTATACGCTTCTCAACAACAGATTCGGTGACCAATGGACTGGTAGAGACGGACCAATACCGTGGCCTCCACGCTCTCCTGACCTAAACCCTCTCGACTTTCATTTATGGGGGCATTTGAAAGCTCTTGTCTACGCAACCCCGGTACCAAATGTAGAGGCTCTTGGTGCTCGTATTGTGGACGGCTGTGATACAATACGCCATTCTCCATGGCTGCCTCAGTGCATCAGGGATTCCATGCAATAGAAGGTGGATGCATGTATCCTCGCTAACGGAGGACATTTTGAACATTTCCTGTTACAAAGTGTTTGAAGTCACGCTGGTACGTTCTGTTGCTGTGTGTTTCCATTCCATGATTAATGTGATTTGAAGAGAAGTAATAAAATGAGGTCTAACATGGAAAGCAAGCGTTTCCGGACACATGTCCACATATCTTTTTTTTTTCTTTGCTGTGAGGAATGTGTCATGAAAGTTTGGCCGTACCTTTTTGTAACACCCTGTATACTGTAAAATGTCTAAAGTTTATAGTGAAGGTTGTATGGATCGCGAAAATTTTTACAAGTGAGTAGAGCAGCTCCAAAATGGTCACGACTGAGTGACTGATGAACACCGTTCTGGTCGGCCAGTTGTAGTTTCAACTCCCTCACTTGAAAGTCGAATTGATGACATCATTCGTGCCGAGCGCCGTGTGATAACGTTCACGTTAATACTGGTACACTACATAATATTATCAGTAACAATCTGAAGTACCGCAAAACATGTGGAAGATGGGTCCCAAAGGAGTTGATGCGGCTACACAAGGAAACAAGACTGAAACTGTACACAGAACTAAAGGAATGTTATGAAAGAGAAGGTGAGCACTTTCTCATCAAAATTTTAACTTGTGATGAAACTTGTGTTAACTATTATTAGCCATAACAAAAATACAGAGCTTGGTGTGGAAGCACACCAACTCATCTGTAAAGAAAAAATTCAAAACCCAAGCATCAGCAGGAAACGTCATGTTGACAGTGTTTTGGGATGCTGAAGGTCCAGTTTTTTGTGGTTATCTCGAAGAGCAGCGTACAATGAACAGCCAATACTACTCGGATTTGCTTCTAAACAGGGTGAAGACAGCCATGAGAGAAAGACGTCGTGGATCTCAGAGGAGAGGTGTGATTCTCCAGCAAGACAACACATGTCCACATATTGGTCAAGTAACCCGTGAAAACATCGACAAAATGGGCTGGGAAGTACTGCCTCATCCCCCTTACAGTCTTGATTTAATATCTAGTGATTTCCATTTGTTAGGTGCACTGATGGAGGCATTACGTGGGAAGAGGTTCCCGGACAATGAGGATGTGAAAAAGTTTGTGGGAAATTGGTTCAAACAGCAAGATAAAGAGTTATGTGCAGCCGGAATAAAAAAGCTTGTAGTGCGTTGTAACAACTGCATAAATGTTTGAGGGGATTATGTTGAAAAGTACAAAAAGTATTGTTTTGTAAAAATAAACGATTTTTTCTGCAGAGCAATTTGTCTCTTTATTTATTGAATGATCCTCGCAGATTCTTTAAAGATTGGTAGGAGGGGGAGGGTAGGTCTACTCTTAACTGTCTAATCGGCATGGATTGGATATGCCAATGACTATCATCTCACTGAAACTGAAGCAAGTAACGCGATCTACATCTGTACACAAAGCAAGACTATGCTGCATGTTTCACATTCGGAAATCGCATTTGAATGCAGGTTACATAAATCATCTCGCTAACTGCTATCCTGTCCGGTCCGTCGCTATATAAGATTTCTTTAGCTAATATTCGAGTTTATTATCGACTTTACACTACTGACCATTAACTATTGTCGTCATTCATAGTTGCCTTTAAATCCCTGTGACTTTTTTCTTTCGTCAATACGAGTCCATAGAAATACGGTTCATGAAAAGTTCGGTTCTGCTTGATAACTCTGGAACAAAATTAATGTGAAAAATTATTATTTATTTTTCAGTGGTGTATTACATAGACAAGTCTACTTTGTGCCACACTCACTGTACATAATTTCACACCGAAACTTAATCAAGGTAACCAAATGCATTCACTTGTTTTCTACCCATGTTCTTAAGCTTTCATACATTTCACTGTACAACAGAAGCCCCAGAAGATGGTTAACTATCACTGTCCGCTATAATCTGTTCATCATAAGAATAAACCTAATATAAACTAACACAGACACAATGATTGGTCAGAAGCCGTAGCACACGTACTGTGGTGCTGTTACGCCCTTGGACTTAGGTCCAACTTATGTATTAGATATATTATTACTAAGTTATGTTAAATGAAACTTTAAGATATTCAAATGTGTTAACAGCCATCAACGTTTTTCTTAATCACGCTTTACCTACATAGTTTTTATTTCAACAATCGTGTGCAGTCACAGCCTCTGCAGCATTGTGTTCTGATTGTTGTGCTGTTAATGCGCAGTATGGAAATCGCTGAGGCTGCTTTCTGTTCTGTAGTGAAACATGCACGTGGAATGTGGTGAAAAAGTATTGAGAAATAGGCTGTTCTTAATCTTTTTCATAAATTTATGGAGATAATCGGCTTTGAAGTTTTACTAGCAGTGTATATAATGCAGTTGACTAATAAACCCAAATTGAACATAGTGCAGTCAGTAGCATAAAGAAACATGAACCAAATTCGTATGATACTATAAATAATGCACCCACACTTCAAAAGATAATCAACAATGACTTTCGCGCAAAAGCTAACCACATGCAGATAACAAGCTGCAACAACGTAGCATTCACTACGTCCAAGTTGATACTTGGCACAGTGGCTGATGGGAATAATTGTACAGGGGTGGGGATTTAATGTGAAGTGATGTCAAAATGACATGTCTTTCATAAAACTCAGTGAAATCACAAAACTCAATAGCAGTTAACAAACGTAGAACTTTGGGGTCCCCATATTGGATTTTGTTGTATTTTGCTGTTTCCGTATTCTAACTTTCATGTTACAGTTAGTCATTCAAGGTAGCTGCACATTTTATCACTCTTGATATGATGCACGGCAATAATGGTAGAATCACCTACCGGTATGTGTCAACTAATCTCATATCTGTACACATCATAAAATTGAATGTATCTATATTCTATACCTCCTCCTAAACCACTGGACGATTTCAACCGGACTCCAGACTTGCTACACATATCACTTATTGTCTGGAAAGAATCGCTGTGGAGGTGAAAGCTACTTACCTATCCAAGTGGTGGGGGTGGAAAAGCAGTGTAGCCTACGACATGCGAATACTCGTACTTTTTTCGTCAGTATTTCGGAATGAGAGCACTTAGTAACTTGCAACAAACTTAACACATCATTTTAAACTTTCATGAAATTTTTCCTCACTGACAACCCCCACAAAATGACGAAAGGAAAAACATTTCGTGCTTACTACATTTTTGCTGTTTATGCACTAAAACCACTGCATGAATCATGATGTTTTAATTTATTACTTCTTTGCTGCTGACTGTATTCATGACATATTTTGTAGATAGTATCCACATACATCGTCGAACATCCCAGTAAAATCGTGTCACTGTACGACACACAGTTCAGGAGATATGTCGTCACGAACACTGAGATGTGTAAAAACTGCCACATCATGCAGGGCATTTTGTTATCCACATCCAGCACTGGATGCACGTGCAAAATTACATTATTGCACAACACATACTTTAGGAGAAACACCCCATAAACATTCAGTTGCATTAAAACAAAACTGCAGGGCTAAGTTCACTAGAGATACAGGTGAAATGCGTGCACAAAAACAAAAAAATGGCTCTGAGCACTATGGGACGTAACTTCTGAGGTCATCAGTACCCTAGAACTTAAAACTACTTAAACCTAACTAACCTAAGGACATCACACACATCCATGCCCGAGGCAGGATTCGAACCTGTGACCGTAGCAGTCGTGCGGTTCCAGACTGTAGCGCTTAGAACCACTTGGCCACTCCGGCCGGCTGTGTACAAAAACATGTGAAATATGTTACATATATGTGACATATATTTGACAAATGTTTATGCGGGCAACACCACAGGTGTCCGGAGACGGACAGAGAGGGCAAGGTGGAGGATGGAGGAGATGGACTACTAGAAGCCTGGAATATACACACTCCTGAGCAACACTGGGTACCCAGGTAGTAATTGATGTAATGAGAAGTACCCTCTACCATGCACTTCAAAGTGGTGTACGATTATATACATATAAATATAATAGAAAGAAACATTCCACATGGGAAAAAATATATTAAAAGAAGATGCTGTGACTTACCAAACGGGAAAGCGATGGTACATAGACACAATAAAAAACACACAAACACACACACAAATATCAAGCTTTCGCAATCCACGGTTGCTTCATCAGGAAATAGGGAAGGAGAGGGAAAGACGAAAGGATGTGGTTTTTAAGGGAGAGGGCAGGGAGTCATTCCAATCCCGGGAGCAGAAAAACTTATCTTAGGGGGGAAAAGGGTCAGGTATACAATCGCACGCGCACACACACACACACACACACACACACACACACACACACACACACACACACACACACATATCCATCCGCACATATACAGACACAAGCAGACAGATGTAAAGGCAAAGAGTTTGGGCAGAGATGTCAGTCGAGGCGGAAGTACAGAGGCAAAGATGTTGTAGAGTGACAAGTGATGTACATATTTTATATATGATGTAAATAAAATGGAAATAAACTTCCAGATGGGAAAAATATATTAAAAACAAAGATTCCAAGACTTACCAAGCGGGAAAGCAGCGGTAGACAGGCACAATAAAATAACACACAAACACACACAAAAAATTTCTTGCTTTCGCAACCAATGGTTGCTTCTTCAGGAAAGAGGGAAGGAGAGGGAAAGACGAAAGGATGTGGTTTTTAAGGGAGAGGGTAAGGAGTCACTCCAATCCTGGGAGCGGAAGGACTTACCTTAGGGGGAAAAAAGGACAGGTGTACACTCGCACACACACACATATCCATCTGTACATGCACAGACACAAGCAGACATTTGTAAAGGCAAAGAGTTCGGGCAGAGATGTCAGTTGTGGCGAAAGTACAAGGGCAAAGAAGTTGTTGAAAGACAGGTGAGGTATGAGCGGCGGCAACTTGAAATTAGCGGAGGTTGAGGCCTGGCGGATATCGAGAAGAGAGGATATACTGAAGGGCAAGTTCCCATCTCCGGAGTTCTGACAGGTTGGTGTTAGTGGGAAGTATCCAGATAACCCGGACGGTGTAACACTGTGCTAAGATGTGCTGGCCGTGCTCCGAGTCATGTTTAGCCACAGGGTGATCCTCATTACCAACAAACACTGTCTGCCTGTGTCCATTCATGCGAATGGACAGTTTGTTGCTGGTCATTCCCACATAGAAAGCGTCACAGTGTAGGCAGGTCAGTTGGTAAATCACGTGGGTGCTTTCACACGTGGCTCTGCCTTTGATCATGTACACCTTCCGGGTTACAGGACCGGAGTAGGTGGTGGTGGGAGGGTGCATAGGACGGGTTTTACACCAGGGGCGGTTATAAGGGTAGGAGCCAGAGGATAGGGAAGGTGGTTTGGGGATTTCATGGTATGAACCAAGAGGTTACGAAGGTTAGGTGGACGGCCGAAAGACACTCTTGGTGGAGTGGGGAGGATTTCGTGAAGGATTGATCTCATTTCAGAGCAGGATTTGAGGAAGTCGTATCTCTGCTGGAGGGCCACATTCAGAGTCTGATGCAGTCCCGGAAAGTATCCTATCACAAGTGGGGCACTTTTGGGGTTCTTCTGTGAGAGGTTCTGGGTTTGAGGGGATGAGGAAGTGGCTCTGGTTATTTGCTTCTGTGCCAGGTCGGGAGGGTAGTTGCGGGATGCAAAAGCTGTTTTCAGGTTGTTGGTGTAATGGTTCAGGGATTCAGGACTGGAGCAGATTCGTTTGCCACGAAGGCCTAGGCTACAGGGAAGCGACCGTTTGATATGGAATGGGTGGCAGCTGTCATCATGGAGGTACTGTTGCTTGTTGGTGGGTTTGATGTGGACGGATGTGTGAAGCTGGCCATTGGACAGATGGAGGTCAACGTCAAGGAAAGTGGCATGGGATTTGGAGTAGGACCAGTTGAATCTGATGGAACCAAAGGAGTTGAGGTTGGAGAGGAAATTCTGGAGTTGTTATTCACTGTGAGTCCAGATCATGAAGATGTCATCAATAAATCTGTACCAAACTTTGGGTTGGCAGGGTTGGGTAACCAAGAAGGCTTCCTCTAAGCGACCCATAAATAGGTTGGCATACGAGGGGGCCATCCTGGTACCCATGGCTGTTCCCTTTAATTGTTGGTATGTCTGGCCTTCAAAAGTGAAGAAGTTGTGGGTCAGGATGAAGCTGGCTAAGGTGATGAGGAAAGAGGTTTTAGGTAGGGTGGCAGGTGGTAAGCATGAAAGGAAGTGCTCCATTGCAGCGAGGCCCTGGACGTGCGGGATATTTGTGTATAGGGAAGTGGCATCAATGGTTACAAGGATGGTTTCCGGGGGTAACAGACTGGGTAAGGATTCCAGGCGTTCAAGAAATGGTTGGTGTCTTTGATGAAGGATAGGAGACTGCATGTAATGGGTTGAAGGTGTTGATCTACGTAGGCAGAGATACGTTCTGTGGGGACTTGGTAACCAGCTACAATGGAGCGGCCGGGATGTTTGGGTTTGTGAATTTTAGGAAGTAGGTAGAAGGTACGAGTGCGAGGTGTCGGTGGCGTCAGGAGTTTGATGGAGTCAGGTGAAAGGTTTTGTAGGGGGCCTAAGGTTCTGAGGATTCCTTGAAGCTCCGCCTGGACATCAGTAATGGGATTACCTTGGAAAACTTTGTTTGTAGAGTTGACTGAAAGCTGACGCAGTCCCTCAGCCAAATACTCCCAACGATCAAGTACCACGGTCGTGGAACCCTTGTCAGCTGGAAGAATGATGATGGATCGGTCAGCTTTCAGATCACGGATAGCCTGGGCTTCGGCTGTGGTGATGTTCGGAGTAGGATTAAGGTTTTTCAAGAAAGATTGAGAGGCAAGGCTGGAAGTGAGAAATTCCTGGAAGGTTTGGAAAGGGTGATTTTGAGGAAGAGGAGGTGGGTCCTGCTGTGATGGAGGACGGAACTGTTCCAGGCTGGTTCAATTTGGATAGTGTCTTGGGGAGTTGGATCACTAGGAGTGGGATCAGGATTATTTTTCTTCGTGGCAAAGTGATATTTCCAGCAGAGACTACACGTGTAGGACAGTAAATCTTTGACAAGGGCAGTTTGGTTGAATCTGGGAGTGGGGCTGAAGGTGAGGCCTTTGGATAGGACAGAGGTTTCGGATTGGGAGAGAGGTTTGGAGGAAAGGTTAACTACTGAATTGGGGTGTTGTGATTCCAGATTGTGTTGACTACAATTTTGGTGTTGGGGGGAGTGGAGCTGGAAGTGGGAGATTGAGTAGATGGGAGAGACTGGGTCTGTGTGCAATGAGAGGAGGTTGAGGTTTGTTGGAAAGGTTGTGGAAGGTGAGTGAGTTGTCTTTCCAGAGGTGGGAAACCAGGAGATTGGATAGTTTTTTGAGGTGGAGGGTGGCATGCTGTTCTAATTTGCGGTTGGCCTGTAGGAGGATGCTATGAACAGCCGATATGGATGTGGGAGAGGAAAGATTGAGGACTTTGATTTGGGATAGGAGTTGACGGGTGTGTTCATTGGCCGAGTCGATGTATAGGTGAAGGATTAGGCGGGTGAGGGCTATGGATTGTGCGTCAGAACTCCGGAGATGGGAACTTGCCCTTCAGTATATCCTCTCTTCTTGATATCCGCCAGGCCAACCTCCGCTAATTTCAAGTTGCTGCCACTCATACCTCACCTGTCTTTCAACAACTTCTTTGCCTCTGTACTTCCGCCACGACTGACATCTCTGCCCGAACTCTTTGCCTTGTGTCTGTGTATGTGCGGATGAATATGTGTGTGTGTGCGAGTGTACACTTGTCCTTTTTTCCCCTACGGTAAGTCTTTCCGCTCCTGGGATTGGAATGACTCCTTACCCTCTCCCTTAAAACCCACATCCTTTCATCTTTCCCTCTCCTTCCCTCTTTCCTGAAGAAGCAACCATTGGTTGCGAAAGCTAGAAATTTTGTGTGTTATTTTATTGTGCCTGTCTACCGATGTGACTTACCAAACAAAAGCGCTGGCAGGTCGATAGATACACAAACAAACACAAACATACACACAAAATTCAAGCTTTCGTAACCAACGGTTGCTTTTTCAGGAAAGAGGGAAGGAAAGGGAAAGACGAAAGGATGTGGGTTTTAAGGGAGAGGGTAAGGAGTCATTCCAATCCCGGGAGCGGAAAGACTTACCTTAGGGGAAAAAAGGACAGTCTTTCCGCTCCCGGGATTGGAATGACTCCTTATCCTCTCCCTTAAAACCCAATTCCCTTCGTCTTTCCCTCTCCTTCCCTCTTTCCTGAAGAAGCAACCATTGGTTGCGAAAGCTTGAATTTTGTGTGTATGTTTGTGCATCTATCGACCTGCCAGCGCATTTGTTTGGTAAGTCACATCAACTTTGTTTTTAGATATATTTTTCCCACGTCGAATGTTTCCCTCTATTATATATATAGCAGCCTACAGTTTGGGGATATCTTAAGCTTTTACACTGCACATAGCTACCTATGTTTGTCCCCATCATTCACTGAGGATGGTGTATTAGTAACATAACACTGGTTCCTAACAACTGCACACTATTTGACATCAGTGAAGTTGGCATCGTACTGATGGATTGAAACTTAACCCTGGTCTGTCTCTTCAGGACAGGGTCATCGCAAAATTCGTCTACCTCCAAACTGCTGAACTGCAACACGAGCCCGTCACACGAGAACTAAACAGAGTGGCAAACTGCTAGGGATTCATTTTCGAATAGTACATGGCCGCATCCCCTGCAGTCAAATACTACGGTCCATTGTAAAAGCTGGACAGCACGTGTGAGTCACTCAGGTAATTGCACAGAGATTAACTAAATATCAGATGTGATGACGTAGACACTCAGCGTAAACTATACAAGAGAGACTGAGTGGCTGTTTCCTCAGGTTTCATGAATTGTCAGTGTAGAGAACTGAAACTAGTCAGACTTATACAATCTAAGACAAAAAATTATGCACCATGGAGGAATTATCTGAATGACATGGAAGTAGATAGATTCAATGTACATGTACAGACAAACAAATGTTTGCAGTTACAGAAAAATAGAAGATTTATTCGAGAGAAAGAGGTTCATGAACTGAGCAAGTCAATAACGCATTGCTCCACCACTGGCTGTTATGCAAGCAGTTATCTGGCTTTGCACTGACTGATCATTGTCTGTCCTCCTGAGGGACATCACACCAAATTATGACCAATTGGTGTGTTAAATTGTCAAAATAGCAAGCTACCTATAACACTCCACATTTTCACCTGCTCCAGCGATCCTGCTGGCCAAGGTGGGGTTTGGCAAGCATGAAGACAAGGAGTTAAAACTATCACAGTGTAAAGGCAGGCATTATCTTTCTGAAATATAAGCCCATGATGGCTTACCATGACGAGCAATAAAAATGGGTGTGCAATATCACCGACTTACCACTGTGCTGGCTGCCATGGATAACAACCAAAGGGGACCTGCTCTGAAAAGAAATGCCACCCGAGACCATTACTCCTGGCTGTCAGCCCATGTGGCATGCAATGGTCTGGTTGGCATCCCATTGATGTCCAGGACACCTCCAAACGTGTCTCTGCTGGTCATTGAGGCTCAGTTTGAAGCGGGACTACAGTCAATGAGACTCCAGGCAAAAATCATGTTTGGAGACAGCCTGGACAGTGGTGGATACCTATGCAACTGGCGCCTGCCATACTTCCTGACAACCAGGAGTGACAGTTTGGCGCGCCATTTCTTTTCGCAGCAGGCCCCGTTTGGTTGTCATCTGTGGCAACCTTACAGCACAGTGATACGCTATGTAATCAAAAGTATCCGAAGACCCCAAAAAACATACATTTTTCATATTAGGTGTATTGTGCTGCCACCAGGTACTCCATATCAGTGAACTCAGTAGTCATTAGACATCATGAGAGAGCAGAATGTAATGTTCCGCGGAACTCATGGACTTCGAAAGTGATGGGGTGAGTGGGTGTCACTTGTGTCATACGTCTGTACGCGACAATTCCACACTCCTAAACATCCCTAGGTCCACTGTTTCCTATGTGATAGTGAAGTGGAAATGTGAAGGGACACTTACAGGCCAACCTCGTCTGTTGACTGATAGAGAATGCAGAAAGCTGAAGTGTGCCTAATGTGTAATGGGAAGACATCGATTCAGACCATCACACAGGAATTCCAGACTGCATCAGGATCCACTGCAAGTACTATGACAGTCAGGCCGAAGGTGAGAAAACTTGGATTTCACGGTCGTGTGGCTGCTCATAAGCCACACATCACGCCGGTAAATGCTAAATGATGCCTCGCTTGGTGAAAGGAGAGTAAACATCGGACAACTGAACGGTGGAAAAATGTTATGTAGAGTGATAAATCACGCTATACACTGTGGCAATCTGATGGCAAGGTGCGGGTATGGCAAATGCCCAGTCAACGTCATCTGCCAGCATGTGTAGTGCCAACAGTAAAATTCGGAGGCGGTGGTGTTATGGCATGGTCGTACACTCCTGGAAATGGAAAAAAGAACACATTGACACCGGTGTGTCAGACCCACCATACTTGCTCCAGACACTGCGAGAGGGCTGTACAAGCAATGATCACACGCACGGCACAGCGGACACACCAGGAACCGCGGTGTTGGCCGTCGAATGGCGCTAGCTGCGCAGCATTTGTGCACCGCCGCCGTCAGTGTCAGCCAGTTTGCCGTGGCATACGGAGCTCCATCGCAGTCTTTAACACTGGTAGCATGCCGCGACAGCGTGGACGTGAACTGTATGTGCAGTTGACGGACTTTGAGCGAGGGCGTAAAGTGGGCATGCGGGAGGCCGGGTGGACGTACCGCCGAATTGCTCAACACGTGAGGCGTGAGGTCTCCACAGTACATCGATGTTGTCGCCAGTGGTCGGCGGAAGGTGCACGTGCCCGTCGACCTGGGACCGGACCGCAGCGACGCACGGATGCACGCCAAGACCGTAGGATCCTACGCAGTGCCGTAGGGGACCGCACCGCCACTTCCCAGCAAATTAGGGACACTGTTGCTCCTGGGGTATCGGCGAGGACCATTCGCAACCGTCTCCATGAAGCTGGGCTACGGTCCCGCACACCGTTAGCCCGTCTTCCGCTCACGCCCCAACATCGTGCAGCCTGCCTCCAGTGGTGTCGCGACAGGCGTGAATGGAGGGACGAATGGAGACGTGTCGTCTTCAGCGATGAATGTCGCTTCTGCCTTGGTGCCAATGATGGTCGTATGCGTGTTTGGCACCGTGCAGGTGAGCGCCACAATCAGGACTGCATACGACCGAGGCACACAGGGCCAACACCCGGCATCATGGTGTGGGGAGCGATCTCCTACACTGGCCGTACACCTCTGGTGATCGTCGAGGGGACACTGAATAGTGCACGGTACATCCAAACCGTCATCGAACCCATCGTTCTACTATTCCTAGACCGGCAAGGGAACTTGCTGTTCCAACAGGACAATACACGTCCGCATGTATCCCGTGCCACCCAACGTGTTCTAGAAGGTATAAGTCAACTACCCTGGCCAGCAAGATCTCCGGATCTGTCCCCCATTGAGCATGTTTGGGACTGGATGAAGCGTTGTCTCACGCGGTCTGCACGTCCAGCACGAACGCTGGTCCAACTGAGGCGCCAGGTGGAAATGGCATGGCAAGCTGTTTCACAGGACTGCATCCAGCATCTCTACGATCGTCTCCATGGGAGAATAGCAGCCTGCATTGCTGCGAAAGGTGGATATACACTGTACTAGTGCCGACATTGTGCATCCTCTGTTGCCTGTGTCTATGTGCCTGTGGTTCTGTCAGTGTGATCATGTGATGTATCTGACCCCAAGAATGTGTCAATAAAGTTTCCCCTTCCTGGGACAATGAATTCATGGTGTTCTTATTTCAATTTCCAGGAGTGTATTTTTCATGGAGGGGGCTTGCATCTCTTGTTGTTTTGCGTGGCACTATCACTGTGCAGGTCCACATTGATGTTTTAAGCACCTTCTTGCTTCCCACTGTTGAAGAGCAGTTCAGAGATGGCGACTGCATCTTTCAACAGGATCGAGCACCTGTTCATAATGCACGTCCTGCAGCAGAGGGGTTACACACCAAACTGACATCCCTGTAACGGACTGGCTTGCACAGAGTCCTTACCTGAATCATATAGAACACATTTGGGATGTTTTGGAATGCCTACTTCATGCCAGGCTTCACCAACCGACATTGATACCTCTCCTCAGTTCATCACCCCATGAGATAGGGCTGCCATTTCCCAAGAAATCTTCCAACACCTGATTGAATGTATGCCTGCGAGAGTGGAAGCTGGCAACACCATGCTGGATCCCAGCATTACTGATGGAGGGTTCCACAAACGTGTAAGTCATATTCAGCCAGGTGTTCGTATGCTTTTGGTCACATAGTGTATGTCAATGATACTGTACACCTTGGTTTGTTGCCCTTGTGGCAAGCCATACTGGGCTTACATTTCAGCAAGATAATGGGTGCCCACACCAAGGTCACCAGATCTCTTCCCAATTGAGAACTTTTGGAGCACTGAGGGAAGTATTATCCAACCAGCTTGGGATTTTGAGAATCTAATGTGCCAGTTGGACAGAATGTCATCCAACAACTTTATCAATCACTGCAAAGCTGAATAACTGCTTGTATAAGGACACAGGTGGAGGAATGTATGATTGACTTGCTCAGTTTGTTAAAATCTTTCTATTGAATAAATCTTCTAATTTTTATGAAATTGTAATCACTTTTTTGTCTGTGCATGTCCATCACATATAGTGTAATATGTCCCTTTCGGATACTTCCTTGGTGGTGCACATTTTCTCTTTCTCTCTTCTTTTAAGAGTGTATTTGCAAACTTTCCCAAGGGGTGCCACACAGTGGCCTGTTGTGCAAGGTTGATATCTGGCCACAATGCCTGATCATTGTCTGTGACTTCAGAGGCTCTGTCCATAACCACACAGTGTTAGAGATGGAGTGGAGTTCAGTTCTAATAATGCACATCTGTGTTTATCTCTCTCAAATGAACATAATTTTGCAGTTGCTCATACCTTGTGATCACATCTTTGTGTGTTGAACTCTCAGTGAATAAACTGAATTTCTTGTTACTGCCTCAGAATTATTTTATTTTATCGGAATTATTAATTTATTAACTTATAATAGATTGTTTCAAGTTATGTGTTCCCATTAACAGTGTGTTTGACACTTAGGAATCTGTTGTACGTGTACAGTAAAATATTAAACAGATATGGATAAGAATGTAATAAACTGGAATCAGTGTAAGACAGGAACTTGTTCTATTTGAAGTGTTTTGACCTTGCACAAAGTCAACTGACACTGACAACTGTACTATGTGCAATAGCACTGGAGTGTTGTACCTGTTGTGCACTTTTAACAGTGCCATCTCACCCGAATAAAGTTCATGTACGTTTCACAGCCCGATTACTGTCCTTGTCAGATCACTATACACATTCCTTCGTGACACATGTTGGCACACTGCAAGGCACATAATCATATACACACTCACAGGCAGTACAATGTGCAGTCTTCACAAACAGTGATACACTGGTTAATCCTCTCTAAAATGTGTTCTGTCTGGCAGGAAAATGCTTTTAGCCTGCCTGCAACATTGCTTCTTCTCTTCCAAATTCTGTCAAGCTCTCCACTGCTAATTTCCTGACACTGCATCAAGCCTTCATTAGTACATTACCAAATCTATAACTCACATAGGCATGCATATCTTAACTGATACCATTTTGTCCAGGGCTTCATTTGATGTCTGACTAATACTGACATTTGAATAACAAACAAAAATTTTATGGAACTTTTGTCAATTACCAACATTGGCACCAATAAAACACATACTAATCACACACTACAAGTTGGCCCTTTTGCAAAGGATGCTGGGAGTGACATATATAAAGCAGCATGTATTTATGTATGTCCAGGATCACCTCCCAAACCATGGATTGATTTTGGCCATTTTTGGCACAGAAGCAGCAGGCCTCACAAGTATTTGCACTGAAGGTTTTATAACCTACAAGCTCCAATAGGAATGGAGATATAGGTAAAACCCTGTTCAACAGACATGTTGGATGTGAACAGTATTGGCCTGCTGAATCAACCTGCTTTGCAGGGTAGCCTAAATGTCAGAGGCAAGAAATGGTTTCTCAGGCTCCAACATGTAGGGTGCACTGCATTACAGATATGTTCAGCAGAATTGGCCTGGTTCGCATAATGGTCTGTATGTCATGGGCACGTAAATAAATTTCAGTCCCTTGATGTGTAGTCTGCCTTGCACGCCACACACATGTTGTGGGAGTAATGTTGACCTGCTTTATTGAAAAGTACTGAAGGGGTTACACATGCTGAGGAGCATGGCTGTCAGGTTGACATGGGTAGATGAGGGGATGGACAGAGCAAGGAATTGTAACGTGCCGGGCCATTTCCTCACCCGGGGCACCACATGTAACATGCCGGGCCGTTTCCTCACCCGGGGCACCACATGTAACGTGCCGGGCGGTTTCCTCACCCGGGGCACCACATGTAACATGCCGGGCCGTTTCCTCACCTGGGGCACCACATGTAACGTGCCGGGCGGTTTCCTCACGCGGGGCACCACATGTAACATGCCGGGCTGTTTACTCACCCGGGGCACCACATGTAACGTGCCGGGCTGTTTCCTCGTATTAGTGCCTCTTACTAGTTCATGTCACAATCGGATGTACCGGTATTGAAACATTTCCTCACCCAGTAGATAGTGCGCAGTGTTTTTGACCTACCTTGCTTTGTTTATTCAATATTGTCTTCCCGGCAGCTGCGTCCATCTCATCTAAATCACACAGAAATTAAGAAGCCAGGATCCTCGGTTAAGTTTTCCAAAATCAAAAGTCAAGATTGTATTCATTGTTGAACATTTATGTCAACCACAGTACGAATTATTTGTTATTACTCGCACACACAATATTCGTGTGACCAGGGCTCTTACACTTAATTGTCACATTAGGTAGGTCAAAAAATTCCAGTATTTAACAATGTTCACAATTACACTTTTTTGGTACAACCGTAGACAGACAGTGGGAGAAAGTCATAGATGCAGAGAAGGGAAAGAGGATATGTGTTCAATATATGTGGGTGAAGCCACTGGGAAAAGGCTAGCAGCTTACAAAGGAAACAAACATGTAATGTTAATGTGTTGCAAATGTGACACCGAAGATGATGATGAGCTGATAGAAGTACCAGGTATAACCTCTTTGCTTATTTTTCTGATGAATGACAATAATCACTACACAAAATGCCACACATAAATATATACTATTTTCCTAAGAGCTACTTATTGTTACAGTTCATATTGTTATTTTGTTGCTATGGCTGATAATGAGTGTAATTGTTCCGCTGTGGCGCAGGACAGCTGACTTTCCCTGAACAGGAATGGGCCACCTTATAGTGTGTGATTTGTATCTGACGAACATAAACATGACTTCCATCAGTGCTACCAACACACTATTAATCGAAACGAAAATGTAGTGTCATCTGATGTGGCACACAGGTGTAGTTGTGAGACAAGGCAGTGCCTAATATTTTGCCTCCTTCAGGTGAGGCAGCTCCATTTAAGACATCATTCTTATGGCATTAACAAAACTATATGTCAGAATTACAAAACATCTTTTAATTCAAAATATGTTTTATAACAATTCAATTTAGACTGAAGATCTATTTAATGTTAGACTCAGTGCTTCAAAATAGGAATTTATGTCCCTCACAAGTTGCTGGCTTAGTTTGTATGCAAATAATATTTACAATACTGGATGACATGGAAACAGAAGAACTAAAAAAATATAAAAGCAAAAGTCAGCACAAATGTGCAATAAATAAATAAATGAAAATAAAAACTATAGAAATGAACAGACTGTCATCATGTATAAGAAATGAATGTAATTAGGAGACTAAAAACCTGGAATCAAATTTTATCAATGAAATGTATTCTGAAAGTTACTGACAAACTTTCATTGATTTCCTCACTTGGATAACTGGGGTTGATTAGGGGCGCACAAGTCACTGGAGTGGTGTTCAAATAAAGGCTTGCAGCCAGCTGTTGAAACAATTGAAATTAATGTTGTTATACATGTTTTAATAAATTAATATTAAAAACACATGGTTTTTAAGTAAATTCTGACCTTGTGCGTTGACTAAATATTGCAGTTGCTACAAAAAAACCTTTAAAAAATAAATGGTAGAAAAGTAAGTTGAACAGTGCTATCATATCAGGCAGTTGGAATTGGTTCATGGAAATTATCCTCCATAAAACTTTATATCACTACAGTTGACATATTCGTCTGGAGGGAATCAGCAACAGTATTCATATTTAAAATAATTCTCAATTATTCTTCAGTTTCATCTGCACATTGTTAATTACATGATGTGTTATGATCACTATGGATAATCTTCAAATCTATGTAGTTGCAAGTATTGAACTCTCATATTTGATTTGATTTGATTTTAATTAATTACTTTATTTAACCTGATCTTATTAAGGCCGTCATGCTCTGCCTTACATCAGACAAGGCTTTCACACATATAGTACCAGTTTTACAACTCAGTTACCTAACCTGGTGTCAGTTTTATCATCTGAAGTGTGATGTGACTGTAGAACTATGCCTGCTGAAGCCACATACTGGGGATTGTGTCTGAATCTAGCACACACCTGATATTTCTCACACTTTACTAACACATATGCTACAGAAAAATTATGTGGCTGTAGGTTTCTGAGGTCAAAAACTGTAACAACAACACTCTTCTGAATTCTGAACTGAGGATTGTTGTTACACTAAATTAACATCTCGATGTGACAATTAATAGTAGGCCATGCAATAAACGTGTTACAAGACCAGTTCAATAAGTACTTATGCTACAAGATCGGTGTAATTGGTAATGCAGACTGGTGATATGGTGTGCCTCCATTTGTTTGACAACACTTCGGACTTGCCCATCATTTTGGAAGTTGTGCTGTGTTGCTTTTGCTGAAATACAAGAAAGTTTCTCTATCTTTTTTATGGGAAACTGTGTGATGAGATAAAAATTAGATGCAGTTTATAGTTGTGTTTTACCATCAATGATAACAGCTACATACTGGTTCGATGAATCTAAACATTGATAAGTGTTCAGTTTTGATTAGCACCACCCAGGACAACTGACAGATGTGGTTGCCAAAAAGTCACAATAAAATTCCACAACAAAATTCCCACTACTCAGTGAATCAAGCTGTGCAAATTAGTAGAAGTTATGGAAGAGTAGATCCAGATAATAACTGGTATTTTACATGATAATTTAGTGATGAAATATATTTGGATCTGTGGGTGGTCATGATTGCATGACAATGGACAACAAGAAACTGTTGCTTCAAAGCTGTGTTTGGAATATTTAATCTGTACAAATTTTGCATCAAATTGTTACCATTGACTAAAACTGGATTCATCACTGTACTCCCAAAAATGAGCAACAATTGCAATGATGGGTTGGTCGAGATGAATCTGTTCAAATAAAGTTGAAAAGAATCCCTTCGGCTAGAAAAAAACGGTGGCTTTAGCGATTTGAAGGGCATCACACTCATAATTTCTTAGAAAAAGGAAAAAACAATCACTGAACAATACTATATGAGATATTAGATAATGCCAACAAGGACTTAAAGAAAGAATGCCCGATTTTGTTGAGAAGAAAATGCTGTTTTACCACAATAACACACTAGTCAATTCATCTGGAACCGTTACCGCAAAACTTCATGAACAGTGATATGGATGGCTCCCACACACCTTGTATTCACTTGACTTGGCTCTTTGCAATTTTTTTTCTTAATAAAATCAAGAAACAGTAAAAAATAACTCTTCTCAAATCAGAACATTGTTACTGACACAGAAGTGTATTTCACACAGCTTGAGAAATTCCTATTTTTTGGAGGTGTTACAAAAATGCATGGATATTGAAACATCATATCATTGAAAGCAGGTTATGCTGAAAGATCAATAATTTGTAACTTCAAAAAGTTGCATTGTTCCTATTATACATACATATTGAACTGGCCTCTGAAGTTTCACACATGATACACAAATCACATTATGCATTTAGGTCACACTGAGTGTGTACCTTATTCCATAATGGAATACATGTTCAACCAAACCCTCACTGAGCTGACACATTTCTTCTCCATCAAACAATTAAACAAATCAGCAATTTTCCCAGACACCAATGGAGCAGACTGACACATTATGCAAAATGAGTTAAAATTTAGTGAAACATTTGTATTTCAGGGATTGGCAGTACCAATTAATTTCTTCACTGAAGTAAGATTTTAGGTTGATCTGTAACCAAAGGTTTAGAGAGAGGATTTACAAAACAAAAGATAAAAATATAAGATCAGCAGAACAGCTAGTATTACTGAATGATATATTTGAACATGAGTTTTTATTAAATTTTATAAACATATTCATGTACAACACATTTCAGTCTCATAAACATACAAAGTGGTATAAACGTGTTTAAATATAAAACAATGTTAAAATTTTCAGACTACACTAAAAGGTTTCAACATCTTTGACGTGCTAAAACAAACCGCACAGTAAGTGGTGCATGCACCTATGCTACAGTGTCTGTAATTTTGTGATGGACATTTTAAAAATTGTGCACTCGTTACATTGACTGTGTAATTAGAAGTTGATCAAGCATAAGAGATCAATCTTCCAGAGTCCATATAAAACATGTTACAAAAAGATTAAGTCAGTGACAAGGTGGTATTTTCATAAAAAGTATGAGACAAAGTTTATTAATTTCCTAACACAGCCCTAGGCAAAAATATGTTTGCATATGACTCTTAAAGTCGTCTGGTAATGACAAAACTTAATCTAGTATCATTAATTCATATTTAAATGCAAGATTTAAAAAAATACAGTGCCAAAATGACTCGCCTGGTATGATCCACGGAATACATAAAAGTGTCAATAATTTGTGGTAACATTATCATCATCGAAATACGGTTGTGCAGAACTATCAAGCAGTTGTCAGCGTCCCTGAAAAAGAGAAAAACAGTGACACATCTTATAGGCACCAAAATAACTGTTAATACAATATAAAAGGTAGCAGCTAACCAGGAAAACAATGAAGCAATTGTATGGGGTGGTAAAGCGTGAAAAGAAGTTTAAGGCTTATGATGTCATTGACAACGAAGTCATTACAGAGAAAAGCACTAGACTAGATTTAAAAAGGTTTGGAAAGAAAACCTGCTCTGTTCTTTTCAGTTGAACTGTCCCAGCATTTTCATTAAGAGACTGAGGGAAACCTCACAAAACCAAAATCTGGATGGGTGGATGTGGATTTGAACAATAATATTAATGTAATTAAAGTAATTATAAACTCCCATCTACATCTCCCTAGCTCTATGACTTGCATGTACACCCCTACGTCACGGGAGGCGGACCCACCAGTATAAAATGAGGCGTAGAGCACTGTGTTGTCAGCAGAGAAAGATAAAGTGCGGAATTAGTTGGTCAGGGGGGTTCAGTGGTTTTGGACACGGACTACTGATTGGATGTGATCTATGTAACAAATTCATCAGGGACATTTCAGCCCAGTCACCTGTTGGTGGTGTCACTTTGAAGTGGAATCATAACTGAGGCAAGTGAGACCTCAGATACTGATGCACAAGAACTGTTGAGCACTGCAGATGGTGGTTGTAAAAAATCTTGTAATGTCAGAGGAAGGAATCACTTCCAAACTCCAAAGTGCTTCCAGAAGTCCAGCTATCACGATGACTGTGCGTAAAAAGAATGGGATGCAATTGTTGACCGACTCTGCACACGTCACACATTCAAACATTTCTCTAGTGAGTGTGAGTGATGCTCGAGGTGGAGTACAGAGGAGCACCGCTGGGCAGTGAACGATTAGAAACAAATTATTTGGAGTGACAAATCATTCTACACCCTGTGGCAATCCAACAGAGGGGTTTTGGTTTGGCGAATTACTAGTGAATGTTATTTGCAATCGTGTGTAGTGCCAGCAGTGAAATACACAGGAGGTAGTTTTACTGTACAGGGGTGTATTTCACGGTTAGGGTGTGATCTCTTTATTTTGCATAAGAAAATGCAAAATGCAGAAAGATGTGAACACATGTTATTGTATTGTGTACTGTGTACAGGAGAGAAACAGTTTTTTTGTGGGGGTTTAGGGTGCAAAACATCGAAGGTCATAAGCGACCAGTATAGAACCATAACATGCTGGGACTGCAAGGGTAAAAACTGTTACGAGGTCCAATACAGAAAGGAAGAAAAAACAAATCTAAAACGTCAAGACGTTACGGAAGAGTATCGAAAAGACGGTGACAAGACACAATGGAGTCACCAGATAGAAATCAAATCTCTTTCGTTACATTACTGCTTTTTAAAAAAAAACTTAAATGCGAGCCACAGCTCACACGTCATCTGCTAAATGTCCGGCAAAGCAGCCGGCAGCCCGACCCTGAGATGTAAGTGGCTAAAATAGGGGTGGAGGATCAGGAAATGTCTGACTTAATGGCTAGCTACAGAAAGGACAGCTGGGTGCAAGGCTGCCACTCGACAAGTGGCGGTGACCAAATATGGCAGTGCCCTATTCGCAACCGAGGTAACATTACTTCCTCACAGCGAGATGGCCACGAGGAAGTCGACCAGGCTGTTGGGAGAGGTTTGACCCCTCTGAGTTTGTTCACCGATAGAGAAAAGTATGAATATCTTGCAAAGGAACAGAATAAGAGGTGGACAAAACAAAATGTCCAAACACTCTGTGACCAAAATGGTACTGAAACAGAGGATGACAGACTCAAGGCCGAAATACTAAACGTCTTTTTCCAAAGCTGTTTCACAGAGAAAGGCTGCACTGTAGTTCCTTCTCTAGATTGTCGCACAGATGACAAAATGATAGATATCGAAATAGATGACAGAGGGATAGAGAAACAATTAAAATCGCTCAAAAGAGGAAAGGCCACTGGACCTGATGAGATACCAGTTCGATTTTACACAGAGTACGCGAAGGAAGTGGCCCCCCTTCTTGCAGCGGTGTACCGTAAGTCTCTAGAAGAGTATAGTGTTCCAAAGGATTGGAAAAGGGCACAGGTCAACGCCCGTTTTCAAGAGGGGGACCTATATCTCTAACGTCGATCAATCGTAGAATTTTGGAATACATATTATTTTTGAGTATAATGACTTTTCTGCAAACTATAAATCTACTCTGTAGGAATCAGCACAGGTTTCGAAAAAGACAATCGTGTGAAACCCAGCTCGCGCTATTCGTCCACAAGACTCAGAGGGCCATAGACACGGGTTCACAGGTAGATGCCGTGTTTCTTGACTTCCGCAAGGCGTTCGATACAGTTCTCCACAGTCTTTTAATGAACTAAGTAAGAGCATATGGACTATCAGACCAATTGTGTGATGGAATTGAAGAGCTCCTAGATAACAGAACGCAGCATGTCATTCTTGATGGAGAGAAGTCTTCCGAAGTAAGAGTGACTTCAGGTGTGCCGCAGGGGAGTGTCATAGGACCGTTGCTATTCACAATATACATAAATGACCTTGTGGATGACATCGGAAGTTCACTGAGGCTTTTTGCAGATGATGCTGTGGTATATCGAGAGGTTGTAACAATGGAAAATTGTACTGAAATGCAGGAGGATCTGCAGCGAATTGATGCATGGTGCAGGGAATGGCAATTGAATCTCAATGTAGACAAGTGTAATGTGCTGCAAATACATAGAAATAAAGATCCCATATCATTCAGCTACAATATAGCGGGTCAGAAACGGTGAGCAGTTAATTCCATAAATTATCTGGGAGTACGCATTAGGAGTGATTTAAAATGGAATGATCATATAAAGTAGATTGTCGGTAAAGCAGATGCCAGACTGAGATTCATTGGAAGAATCCTAAGGAAATGCAATCCGAAAACAAAGGAAATAGGTTACAGTACGCTTGTTCGTTCGCCCACTGCTTGAATACTGCTCAGCAGTGTGGGATCCGTACCAGATAGGGTTGATAGAAGAGAGAGAGAAGATCCAACGGAGAGCAGCGCGCTTCGTTACAGGATCATTTAGTAATCGCGAAAGCGTTACGGAAATGATAGATAAACTCCAGTGGAAGACTCTGCAGGAGAGACGCTCAGTAGCTTTTGTTGAAGTTTCAAGAACATACCTTCACCGAGGAGTCAAATAGTGTATTGCTCCCTCCTACATATATCTCGCGAAGAGACCGTGAGGATAAAACCAGAGAGATTAGAGCCCACACAGAGGCATACCGACAATCTTTCTTTCCACGAACAATACGAGAGTGGAATAGAAGGGAGAACCAATGGAGGTACTCAAGGTACCGTCCGCCACACACCGTCAGGTGGCTTGCGGAGTAGGGATGTAGATGTAGATGTAGACCGATATGGACTGCAGCTTTGACTGCACCATCAGCAATGTCATTCCCAGACACACCAACATGGCCAGGAGCCCACATGAACATCACTTGGGCTCCCCCATCCGGGAGCAAATGGAGGCAGTCCCGGATCTGTCGAATGATGGGGTGGACTGGATCTGGATCATCCAGACTCTGAAGGGCACTGAGCGAGTCAGAGCACACCACACAGCAAGTGAGCTGGTGCCTCCGGATGTAGTGAACAGCCTGATAGAGGGCAAAAAGCACTGCAGTAAAAATTGTGCATTGGTCGAGAAGCCGTAATTGAAACTTATCATCCCCAACGACAATGGCACAGCCAACACCGTGAGCGGACTTGGAACCATCAGCGTACAAAAATATGCTATCGGCAAGTTGTGAGCAAAGTTTGAGGAATTTACAGCGATACGTCAGCTCGGGAGTCGAATCCTTCGAGAACGAGCTGAGGTCAAAATGAACAGAAACCAGTGCCTGAAGACAAGGTGGTGAAGGGCTCTCACCCATTCAGAAAATGGCAGGAAGTGTGAACTGCAGCTGCTGAAGCAGGTGACGAAAGTGGATGCCAGGAGACCACAGTGAGGAAACGTACATTTCGTATTGACGGTCAAGAATGTCATAAAAAAAAAGTCAAAGGTTGGGTGGCCTCGTATGGAAGAAAGCCGACACGCATACCTACCGAGTAGGATGTCGCGCCGGCGTGACAGTGGTAGTTCACCGGCTTCTGCATAGAGACTCTCCACTGGGCTAGTACGGAAGGCACCAGTGGCGAGACAGATCCCCAGATGGTGTATTGTATTTAGACGGCGCAAGATAGATGGCTGTGCAGAGGAGTAGACAATGCATCCGTAATCCAACTTGGAGTGGACAAGAGATTGATAGAGGCGGAGGAGGACAGCCCTGTCAGCTCCCCGAGAGATACCACTCAATTGAAACAGTTTGGTGGTGACGACTGTGTCAGCATGACAATGCAGCCTGTCACAAAGCAGCATCTCTGAGCAGCAGTTTGTGGAACTTACAGTCCTGCAATGGACAGGCCTGCCTAGAGTCCAGACCTGAACCCAATGGAATGTCTTTGGACCAGTGAGAACGTTGACTTTGCCCCAGACTGCAGTGTCCAACATCACTACTTTCTCCAGCTTCGGCTCTTGAGAAAGGGTGGGCTCCCATTTCTACATAAACAGTCAGACACATCACTGAAACTGTCCCTGGCAGAGTTCGAGCCATCACAAAGGTAAAGTATTGAAACGCCCCATATTAATGTCCACTAATGTGTGTCCTGATTAGATAGAGTAAATGCAGGTATATTAAGGTGCAGAAAAATAAGGCTGATTTTTCAAAACATAAAGATATGAAAGAATGATTTCTCCAATATTTTGTTGCTTCTACAAGCTGCTACAGAATTTTGTGTGTGTGTGTGTGTGTGTGTGTGTCTGTCTATGTCGACTTACAGGATATAGAGGCTGTCACAAACCAGAATAGTGATAATGAAAACAATGAATTCCAAAGCAGTAGTGATTATTTTCAACTGTTTCCACACTATACCCTCTTTTGCAACCTAGCACACTTCTAGCTGTTGCAGTGTCTTTCTGCTTCACAACTTTTCTACTTTAACTGGACTCATATGAGTACCAAATTGAAGTACTATTAATTTTGGGGACGTGTCTCTTATTTTAATGCAAATTTATTATATTTCAAATCTATGATGACTTTCTTATTTTCCTTCATTTTTTTTATTTTTTCATCATCATCACTGTCCTCCCTCCTCCTCCTCCTCCTCCTCCTCCTCCTCCTGCCCTCTTTCTTCTTCTTCATCTTGATCTCTCCCAATTTCTTTTCCCGCTAACCTAGGCTTTTACAATGATGCCCTATGGGGCGCAAGCAGTGCACAGCTAGTGATGTCTAAGTGCCAGGCAGCCCTGTTACAAGTGTTCTACACATGTATGCACTACTTGGCCAACCTTGCCCATGTTTGTTCAGCTGGTACAGAGCTGTCACATATGCTACAACTCAGCTTCCTGACTGCCCCAATGTCAGCTATCTGTCCACCTGTGCCTGCGGGCTGCCTACCACTGGCCAAATAAGCTGCAACAGCCTACACTAATCTATGCTTTACATCTCATTCCATCCTTAACATCTCTGGACTGAAACTGATGCAGTGCTTACCAGCTAACTATCTTGGACCTCCTATTACCTACTCTCTGACACCTCCTTGATTAGATTAGTTTTTCGTTCCATAGATCCGTATTGAGGAGATCCTCGTGGATGTGGAACATGTCACCTTTTTTTTTATTTTTTATTTTTTTTAAAGCTGAAATAACAATACTAATAGTATAAATATATACAACACATCATTTGTTTCTATTAAAAAATTTGTCAATGGAGTAGAAGGAGTTGGCCACTAGTAAGTCTTTCAGGCTCCTTTTAAACTGATCTCTATTTGTAACTAAGTTTTTTATTTTTGCTGGCAAATTATTGAAGATGAGTGTTCCTGAGTAGTGGACCCTTTCTTTGAACTAAAGTGAGTGCTTTTAAGTCCTTGTGCAGATCATTTTTGTTCCTGGTATTGTATGTATGAACTGAGCTGTTTGTTGGAAAAAGAGATACATTATTTAGAACAAATTTCATTAAGGAGTAAATAGCAGTAGTTAGTATACCCAGTTCTTTGAAGAGGTTTCTACAAGACGTCCATGAGTTTACTCCACAAATAATACGTATTACACGCTTTTGGACTCTGAAAACTTTTGTTTGACTTGAATAGTTACCCCAAAATATTATACCACATGACATTATGGAATGAAAGTAGGCAAAATATGCAAGCTTTTTCACTTTTATGTCGCCTATGTCTGCTAACACTCAAATTGCAAATACAGGTTTGTTGAGGCGTTTCTACAGTTCTGTGGTGTGCTCCTCCCAACTGAATTTATTATCAAGTTGTAATCCCAGGAATTTAAGACTGTCAACCTATTCTATCTGCTCTTCTTCGTACTTTATGCATATGCTGGGTGGAAAGCTCTTACAGGTTCTGAATTGCATATAGTGAGTCTTTTCGAAGTTTAATGTCAGTGAGTTGGCTTTAAACCATTTATTAATATCCATGAAAATATCATTAGCAGAGCTTTCTAGAACTACACTCGACATACTATTTATTGCAGTACTTGTGTCATCTGCAAACAAAACGAACTCTGCTTCTGGCAGTGTAACTGATGAGAGATCATTAATGTACACTAGAAAAAGCAATGGCCCTAAGATGGATCCTTGTGGGACACCACATGTAATTTCTTCCCATTCTGATGATGACTGATGACTTAATTCACTAGTCCCTTGCACTGACACCCTTTGTTTCCTGTTAGAGAGGTATGACTTGAACCATTTTGCAGCACTCCCCCTTCATCTATGTCTTACCCTGATCCTCACAACAGGTGGGACCCTCTCATCCTGGGACCTAAAGGAGTTGTCCCTTTTCCACCTTAACCAACACCCCCCCCCCCCCCCCACTCCCACCATCTGTCCCCTCCTTCAGAAAGAAACTATTAGTTCCAAAAGTTAGGACAGTGTCATTACTTTTATATGTGTCTACTGGCAGCACAATACATTTAACTTCCTGAATGTAAATAATGACCAGCAATTATGTTTCATAATTTATGTTTTCTCAACTGAATTTTTTGTTGATACAAAAAGAACATGTTCTTATTTTGGCAACACAATCTGATCCTGCCACACCAATCTTGAACTTCAGCAGACTGGAAAGTAACACACAATAGCAATGGGAGTGGCAATGTTTAGTGGGCTCATCAATATCAGAAATAAGCACAACAGGGAGGTAACAGAAAAAGCTCAATTACATGGAAAAACCAGCTGGAAAGACTGTGACTGTACAAGCATGATGTATGAAGAATGGCAAGTATGTGAGATGAATTGACAAACACACAACAGATACACCAGTCACAGCCTGTTCTACGTAGAGGGTCCAAATCCTTGATCAGGTATCCAGATTTAGGCTTTCTACCATTTTCCTAAATTGATTGAGGTGAATGGCATGACAGTTCTTTTCAAGAAGACACAGTCAGTTTTCTTCAGTTCACTTCGCCATTAATGTCCGCATTGTTGATGGAACATTAAACTCTATCTTCCTGCCTTGCTGTCTATACTATGCAGGAGAACACAATGGAACCCAATAAGTCTCAATAGATTATATGTGTTACTGGTTGAATATTTTTATATAAGGAATCTACTATAATTTCACTATAAACTAATTGGATGTTGACGTATCAAAATTCATTTTTTCAATTGCTCAAGTACAGGTAACAAACACATCGTAACTAAAAACATTACAAAATAATTATTATCTCTATGCTGAATAGATAGTACAAATTTTAGACTGTTCTGATCTTGATAGCAAGAATTTATTTTAATACTCATTATACTGAAAGAAGTAGCAGAAATATAAGAAATTACTATAGCAAACAATGGAGAGTTCCGGATGGAATAACAACAACAGCAGCACGTCCCTCCAATCCCAACAATGCTGCTACTAATCCTTTCCCCTTCTATACTCCTCTCCTCAACCAAAGCCCCCCCCCCCCCCCCACAACATGCTCCAGACACTGCACCTGCCCCCACCACATCCCTCCGTGCCCCCTCAGGTGGCACAGCATCTTCCCCCACCCATACCCTGTGTCCCCCTCCCCCCTTCACACTCCCTGCCTCCTCCTTACCCCACCACCACCTCAGGAGATTACTACTCCCATCAGATGCTGTCGCAGTCAGCCTTCAGTGTCCAGAGACAGTGGACATATGTCTGTGTGTTGTGCTTATGTGAATGTGTGTGTTTTTTCTATATCAGAAAAAGGACTTTGTCTGAAAGCTTAATATTTTAGCAATCTTTTTCATTGTGCCAGTCTGTGACTCAATGTCTTCTGCATGTGCTGGACTGTAAGAATTAAAATATCTTGCAGAAATGTGATGTTTACTGTTTTTTGGCCTGTCAGTAACATCTTGCATCCATTAATAGAAATAATTATTCACCCTTACACTGTAAATACCCTACATATACCCAACTAAGTACAGAAAAAAATCAATGTTTGAAAATACTGGGGCTACAACTTTACTTCTGTCATTTTTTCTCAAAGTTCGAGGCTTTATTGTGAGCATCTTACAAAAAAATTACATTTCAATGTGTTGGCCATCGCTGGCCACTACTTTCTCCCATCTTTCAGGCAGCATACAAATCCCACGGCGGAAGAACTGGGCGTCTTTTGAGAAGATCCATGCGTCGATCCAATTTTGCAATTGTTCATATGACAGGAAATGCTGGGCAGCCAGGTCGTGTGCCATTGAACTAAAAAGTTGGTAGTCAAAGGGAACAATGTCTGAAGAATACAGCGGGTGGGGTAGGACTTCCCATTTCAACGTTTCCAGGTATGATTTGCCCTGTCATGGTGCAAAATCATCTTTTCATGTCCATCGCTGTATTGTGGTCGTTTGTCTTTCAGTGATCAGCTCAAACACATCAATTGCTTTCAATAACGATCTCCTGTGATTGTTCCTGTCGGTTGCAATAGCATCGAAAGCTTTCTCTCTTTCACGACCTTGCTGGTTGCATGGAAACGATTTTCTTCAAAGTTCTGTCACTAACAAGTGTCTCATCATAGGTCTTACCCAGCTTTTTATGAGCCTCAGCTGCATACTTCTTCATACCAAAGGAGAACATTAAAACCTCCCACAGATGACAAGAATTAGGCTTGTAAGTTGACATATTAGGCTGAGAATAACTTTAAGATGCAATCAAAAATCAACTAATATTTTGATGGTGTTATGTTCTCAAATGACTAAGCTTACTGTATGACACTTACGACCTACGACTGCGCCAGTACTTTCCACTAACGTTGCCTACTGCTAAACAGCGGAAGCAAAGTTGTAGACCTAATATAATTTAGAAATTAAAGATACTAACCATTTCTCAGATGTGCAAAATTTGTACGTGTCCTCACTCCCACCACAAACGTTGCTTGCTACCATTAATGAGAACTCCCTCTATATCAACATTTCCAACGTACATGGTCTTTTTGCTGCTAAACATTACCTCGGGTAGCATTTACCCAATTCCAAGCCTCGTTCTGCTGCTGAACATTACCTCAATCGGTATTCACCCGATTCCAAACATATGTATCTCTTGCTCACCTCCATCATCTTGACAGTTACAAACAACTACTCTACTCTGAAAGGCAGGCATACAAACAGATCAGGGGTACAGCCACGGGAACCAGGATGGCTCTTTCATACATCAGCCTTTTCATCGGTCACTTCGAGTGGGCTTTTCTGGGTTCTATAAGCCTTCAGCCCCTAATTTGGTTCACAAATATTGATGACATATTTGCCATATTGACTGACCTGAGAATGACCTGTTTAAATTCTTGGAACTTCTAAATACTGTCTGCCAATTAAGGTTCACATGGCTTTATTCCAAATCTCACACATTAAACTTACAAACAAACAACTGCACTTATATGACAGCTGCAGTCCTTACTGTGGCAAATGTTCTCTCCCATACGGCTTTGGCATTTGAGGTAAACGTATTTACTCACATACAGACTCTTTACAGCAAGAATACAACATGCTCACCTCAACCTTCACTGGACGTAATTACCCCACCAGCCTTGTTCAAAAGCAGATTTGCCAAGCCATCATTTCCAATCCTAGTACTGCTCATCCCTCCAAAATACAAAGTGTTTCAAAATGAGTATACAGGTTTTAAGGCTTTGTAGCACATATTACATTCACCTTACAATTATAAATAATACACCAAATGAAAGAGAAACACAAACAATTTTTCTTACAATTATTCAGTGTGAACATGATCACACATTGAGCCGATAGACGAGTTGTTCCGATATCTTGATGAATGTGACAGGAGTAACTGTTGCAATAACAGTGTGTCTAAAGTCGGATAGATCAACTGGTATCAGAGGCACATACACATGAGCACATCAGATTGTATGCAAACATGGAAGGTCACGCATAAAATGCTGTGTCAACCGGCCCCACACGCCCAATCCACCGGTCAGATACAATGTCATTTAACCAGTCGCATACTGAGTTATGCCAGTGAGATGGCGCACCATCTTGCTCCCAAATTAAGATCTGTTGTTCAGCCTCTTCCCATTGACGCACAGGCCACAGCTGCAGCACATCCAGACAAGAAACACCAGTTACATTTGATTCACTGAAAAAAAAAAAGGCCTATAAACTTTCCGCAGAAATATTTCTTGGGGCTAAGTGTGAAAGACTCGCACTCATTCAACACTTTTTCAGTCACTCTTTGTCATTCCATACTCTTTCCACTGTGCACAGGCACATATACAAAACTGTTTGAATTGCTCTTTCATTTGGGGTATAACTTACAATTGTAAGTTGAATGTAATAAATGCTACAATGCCTTAAAACTGGTATGTTCATTTTGAAACACACTGTACACCTACTGTCAGTCAGTACTACCTGATGTTGGATGCAATAATCAGCTACTTGAAAAAGGCTATGACGTCCTAAAATGATAGCCTGAAATGAGGTCCATTCGCACAACATTTTGTCCGCCACACCTGAAATAGTTTTTCATCCTCACCTCCCTGTAACATCACGGTTAGACCCTACGCTCCTTCTGCACACATGTTCCTACCATATGGCTCTTACCCCTGTGATCATCACCAATGCAAGACTTGCCCAATGCACCCTTCTACCAAAACATATACCAGACCTGTAACTATAAGGGATGATCAAAAAGTTTTTGTTTGAAGGCCATACAGTCCAGAATCAGTAGGCCAATTAGGCAAAATGACAGTGAGCACTGAGGCAATTATCACACCAATGCATCAGGTTGAAGGGAAAACACTGTGTTCTGTGTGAAGTAGTCTGTACATCCTTACCTGACAGAAATTGTCCTTCTTTAAAGTCCTTTTCTAAGGGATCATGTGCATGATAATCACATGGGGAGAGGTCAGGACTACAGGGCAGGTGCACAAGTGTCACCCACTTGAGTTGTCACAAATTCTGCATTACGACATTTGCGATGCGAGGGATTTCGAATCACAACCAGCATGAAATATGGCACAGCATTCCACAATGGTAGTTTCTGACAGACATGCTGTCCTATACACATTCTTCACTCTTTGATGTATGTCTAGCAGTGCTCGTCCTCCGACAGCATTTGGTGATAATGTCATCCCAGTTCACATTTCCACATTTACTGCATGCTCTATGGAAAGTAGAGATGGGCAAACTCGTTCATCCTTGGGAACTAGTTCACTGCTGATCGTTATTTTTTGGGAACTGTTCACTTTTAATTGTTCACCGTTCATTTGTGCTGGGTATATGGTTCTTATGAAAAAATGAAAATTAGTAGTGTAGGTGACTGAAGGATGGAGGGAACCAAGAGGGGGCACTTGCCTGCCCCCTGGAGTATAGAGTTTCTCTTCATTACAGAATTCTTACACACTTTTAGAAGTAATTTCTGTGATCCTGCAGAGCCTCTAGTTTAGCCAACTATAGCATTGTGTGGCTGATCGCAGGGAAATAATATAGGGCGGCGCACAGAAAACCGGCCCTGAGTACAGACTGCTCGCCAATTACTGGCGATGTGTTGCCCGTTACGAGCAGATACAACAAATAGACAAACATGTAATAATTAGGCAGTGAGCAAATAACAAGCTAATGCAAGCAACAATGGCGAAACAATCGATGATGATGTGTAGAGAGCTGGAGAAGAGAACATTAAAATCTCATGCGATGCGCATGGGCTATAGCACATGTAGCCTTGTAAACCTGTTGGTGGCTGTTTCCCAACTTAATAGACCACAAGTGTCTTGTATAAAATTCTTCGTTTCAACTTCCACTACATAGCAGTGCTATGTTGTAAACAATAATCGTTTACATCCTATATATACTTCACGTTGTCTCTGAGTTCGTATGCGAAGTAGACTTTATGGAAGCATAAAATAAAATGTGGTTTTCTCATCATACTTGCGTCACACGCTTAGTAAAATTAAGGTTTTTATGTTGCATTATAAAAAGTTAATGCAGCAATAATAGTAATAATTAAGTTCATAGTAGTAAAGTTTTTGGTTTGAAAGCTCCTTCTGAACAAATGTTTTTGAGATAATAAGTAAATACAATTTTATGGCACTCTATGTCTTTTTAAATGGAGAGGCACCGTTTTTCCTACTGAGCCAAAATGACCCACAACCCACTTCTTTCTTTTTCTTTTTTTTTCCCAATGAAACCAAACTAGCAGGTAATGCAAATTGGAAACAACCAAACTTAAAAATAATTAAAGCCTTCCTAAATGTAATGTTTTGTATATGAAAGATAAACGAAAATCGTTTTATATGAATTTTCTTACATTAAAAAATTAAGCAAATTATTGAAAGTCAGTTGCTAAATCAAGTCGATGAAACCAAAAAATATATATGAATAACAAAAAACTTGCCTTGTTATAAGAATGTCTTCTGTTGCTCATCGATATAATGAAGTGAGCTGATATGCCCTTTTGTTACCTGAAAAGACGTACCTATTACATACAACGTAATTTTAATTTACGTAACTATAAAATACTTTTTGATTACTGGTCGTGGACGCTGAATAGCCACAACCAAGTGCAAGAACAGTTTGGAACACGTGTAAAATAGGCGATCACAGAGAACTAACTAGGAGCAGGTGGCAGTGGAACTGAGACAGGTGGTCATGCGAAGAGCGACGAGTGCGGCCGAGGGACACCGAGACTGAGATGAGCGACTGCGGCTGGAACGAGAACTGTCGAAGTGACCGCCACGACCGAAGTGAACTAGTGAGCTATGAACAGATCGTTCCTCGTTCCCAAGAACTATAAGTAGACCGCCGCGACCAAAGTGAACTATGAACCGATCGTTCCTTGGAATTCGTTTCTCGGTCATTTCGTTCATCTTGGTGAACCGTTCCTTTGCACCCATTCGTTCACGAACTACGCATCTGTAATGGAAAGACACAAAATGCCAACACCAGTCCCTTGCCTACATGTCAGTGATTGTATACCTGCACTGGAATCACGCAATGTCGCATATACGCTGCAGCAACATTCTCAAATGGAAACTTTTTGATCGCCTCTTACATCAAAGGTACAGCCACCTATGAAACGACACATGTCACGTATAAGCTATTACGCTAACAGCATTCAGCCTTCTTCACTAATATGAATACCACTGTTGTGTCACCCTACTGGAATCTTTAAGATGGTGACCGAATTCCGAGTTTCTATCAGATACCGATAGCACTGCATGGGATCTGGTGGACACAACAGTGTATATCCACTGAGTCACTCCTCCAGTGGCTCTGGACTACGAGCAGCCTCTGCCACTGCAGTATATGAAGGACGGTGGCATCTCGATGGGTCACTCACACTTGTAGCCCCTTTGCTACGTGACGCTACGCAGACACCGCCTAATCGTGGCTCCGACAACATTGTTGGTGCTGCAGTGCAGAGAGCTACTTCCTTGTCAACACTGAGAGGTGGACAGTACTTCTTGTTGTATTATTTGTAATAAGTCTTCCTATGCTTGAAGAAATACGAGGGTATTTCGGAAAGTAAAGATACACCGTACGCCAGAGGAACAGAAGTTTTGGCGAGCAAGTTGGCAACACTGGTGTTAACCTTGAACCGTTAGCTTTCTCCTCGCGGTCGTTAGGCAGTTGAACGTTGCTTCTGGTTGGAGTAGGTTATGTTTAAAATGGCTGCGCCGATTCAGAATCTTGCCAAATGCGAAGTGCGCTCCGTCATACGTTTTCTTCATGCAAAAGGTTAGCGACCAGCAGATATTCACAAAAAAATTGTTTCTGTTCATGGGAACGTTATGAATCGAAAAAATGTAATGAAATGGTGTAGTCATTTCTCTGAAGGTAGGACCGATGTTCATGATGAACAAAGAACAGGTCGGCCATCTGTGATCTCTGATGCCCTTCTTCAAAGAATGGAGGAAGCAATTCGTGCGAAAAGACATCTCACATTGAAAGAATTGCTTCAGGTCATACCGAACGTGTCAATGACAACTCGTTATGACGTTGTGACTGTCAAATGAGGGTACAGGAAATTGTGTGTGCGCTGGGTTCCAAAACTATTAACGGGAGAAAAAAAAAGAAAAGGATGGGCTATGCACTCGACTTCCTCATGTGCTACGCTGAAGCAGGTGATGAGTTCCCTGACCACACTGTGACAGGTGACGAGACGTGGGTTTATCACCTTACACCTGAATCCAAGCAACAATCAATGCAATGGTGCAATTCGAATTCACCAAAAGCCAAGAAATGCAAAAGGTCGATTTCAGCGAGGAAAATCGTGGCTTGTTTTTTGGGACAGACAAGGCATTCTCCTGTTGGAATTTATGGCTCCTGGAATGACAATTAATGCTGCTGCATATTGCCAGACTTTGAAACTTCTTCAAAGGGCAATTCAAAACAAACACAGGGGAATGCTGACAAGTGGAGTCCGCTTGCTTCGTGACAATGCTCGGCCTCACACAGCGCTCGTAACCAAAGCACTACTCAAACAATTCAAATGGGACGTATTGGAGCATCCGCCATACAAACCGGACCTTGCGCCCACCAACTTCCACGTCTTACATTACCTGAAGTCACATCTCGGTGGAAAACCATTCCACAACGATGAAGAGACCAAAGATGAAGCTGAAATGTGGTTCCGACAACAGTTGGCAACCTTCTATGTCTCTGGGATACAAAAGCTTGTGCACCAACTTAACAAATGTTTGGATAATGGGGGTGAATATGTCAAAAAATAACAAAGAATCCAGTTAATAACATGCAATTGACGTTTTCTAAATAAATGTTCTATTTAAGGACTGCAGGTCATTGTATCTTTACTTTTCGAAATGCCCTCGTACAGCTTAAATAAATCTTCTGTTTACTGTGTTAACTTGTTCACTAATCATTTCTGTTCCTGTCCTGCTTTCCTGCGATGACAGTTGCTGCACCACTCTGTAGCCCATCTCTCCTTACCAATGTGTACAAAGTTATATTCAACTACTACGAAGTAATCAGTTGCGATGAATAGGCATAGACAGAGGGTGTGTACTGGTAAAACATAATATCCCATTGCACAGCATGCTCTGCAACATGGCAGTAATGATCTCAGCACTTGCTTCACCAGACCTGTCATCTGGACTCTTCCCTCAGACACTAGTTTCTCAGAACTCCATACGTGGAAACTGGCATTACAACATATGTTCGGTTTGTGTCACCTGCCTGGCCTAAATTTACATTAATTTCTGTGGTGTCAGTATTTCTTTTCAGTACCTACTACTCTTTTTGGTCCCTTTTACTTTTCTGTATCCTTTATTTTCTGACCAATATATTTTCCCCCACCTGTCTGTTATGTAATGGCGCACTTAGCTTTCCACTCTTACTGACTCTTGCACAATGTTTTTTTCAGTATTCTCTCTCTTGATTATTACCCCATCATCTACCTTTAAGTTCTCAGATCTCATCTGGCACAGGCACCAATGAACCGTCTTTTCTCCTAATTCTGTCCACTAAGTCTCACCTGGCCGAGAGTTCTGGGCTGTTTTTCAGTAACTCTCCCCAGTTCCTAAACTTCGCCTAGTCCTTTTTCTCCATCCCTCTTCCTTTTCCTTCAATCCTTCTACCAGAAGAAGGAGCTTCTGGCTCCAAAAGCTTGGGCATTTACATATCTTTTATGTGTGTCTTCTTGTGCTGCCACTTGGCGAGTAGATTTTTCATCTGTCCATATTATACCACAATCAAATACGGGCTGTTACAAAAAAAAGCCCACCCAGTTTAGTGAGACTGTATCTTCTGCATGAATGAAGATAGAAACCTGTGGTAAATTTTAGCTTACACACAGAACTACAAAGTATTTATTTTCAAAATAAACATACAATTGTGCAAGAGTGTATCTTCTACATTCATTCCACATACAAAGTTGTGAACTTTTCACAGTTACATTCAGGATCAGAGTTTTCATTTACCTTTCATAAACGATCAATTTGCCCTTCCACTGCACGCACAACAAGATCCAAATGACAGTCAATTTCAACCCATACTTGTGCGAGCATATCCCGAGTTACTGTATTCACTGTTGTTACTGTGGAGTGTTGCAGTTCATGCAAAAATGTTGTAAGGGGAGGCACAAAGACAGAACCTTTCACAACATTCTACCCTCCTTTCCCCAACCCTCCTTCCCCGAAGTATCATCAGGCAACCACAAATGCTAGTGGTGTAATGCAAGACGTCTGCATCCCTTACAGCTGATCAATTGTTTTGAGGCAATTCACTGTTAAAAAATGTTCTTACATGTGGTGCTCTTTTCAGTTGAAAAATGAAATGCCTTTTCTGCTGTATTGTCATCTCAGTTCACCGCATGTTGGGTATCGAACAAATGAGAAAGCTACTAAGTCCACCAGGATGATAACATGCAGTATCCGTATGAACTGGCAGCTTGATTCAAGGTAAACTTTTAGCTTCAACAGAAAGTTAAAACTTACCCCAAGTATCTATCTTCATTCATGTGGATGATTATTCATGAAATCACATGCACCTTTTTGAAATATACTGTATATTTTTAACAGATCATATCTGCTTCATAACTCTTGCTACTCATTATAAGAATGTCTGAATATGTAATACTATTGTGTGTGTGTGTGTGTGTGTGTGTGTGTGTGTGTGTGTGTGTGTGTGTGTGTGTGTGTGGGCGTGTGTGTGTGTGTGTGTGTGAGAGAGAGAGAGAGAGAGAGAGAGAGAGAGAGAGAGAGAGAGAGAGAGAGAGAGAGAATGAGAGGGAGAGAGGGAGAGAGAGAGAGAGAGAGAGAGAGAGAGAGAGAGAGAGAGAGAATTTTCACGGAAACACAGCATAAAAAATGTTAAGGTCAGATTAAGATGTAGGTGAAAGAAAATAGCGTTAATTGTCAGCAAGTTGCCATATTTTGTGCCATATTTTGGATTGAGAAAGTGCACTACTAAGTAATAGCATCTGGCCCTCTCCACAGCTGGGTGATTAGTGTAGACAGTTACCATATGGAGGACCAAGGTACGATTTCCAATACGACAAAGTTTTTTTTTTTTTTTTTTTTTTTTGGGGGGGGGGGGGGGGGTACTTGTAAGAGAGGCACTCAGCTTTGTGATGACATCTGAGGAATATTCAAATGAGGAGTAGCAGTTCCATGGCCTGGAAAGTCAGGAAAGGGTTAAGTGGTGGCCAACTGACATCCCTTGGGTCTTCACAACCTTGGGGGGGAGCTCTTTTTTAAGTAATAATATCTCTAACACATCATACTAGATTATCAGTACTGGGTAGCTATCAGAGACTATGGTTTTCTTTAATTAATGAAGCAAAAACCTCCTGTAAGTCAGTTAGTACATTTTTCCCCTTCATTTTTCCCTTTCACAATTGCTCATACCAAAAATCTGGATTTTATTTAGTTCTCCTAACACTAAAGTGCAACCACACTCACCTGCTCAGGTTCAGCAGATGGCCTGTTCTTTGTACATCTTGGCCAGCTCCGGACCCAGGTGAGGGAGGTCGTCCTCGCGCAGGACGCCAGGTGGCATGAAGCCTATGAGGCGGCTGGCGTGCTCTTTCAGCATGCGCAGGCGTTCCTCTTCTATCCTGCGTCGCCTGCAGTGCAATCGTAGTCCATTGCGGTGAGGTGGTATTCACAAATATATGTTTATTATTATAAGTTATTCGTCTTGAGCTGACTCCAATGTAATTAAAAAGAATTACACCTGATGTATTTCAGTATTACTTACAAAGCAGCTTCTGTGGTATACTGTAAATTGGATACACATGTTTGTACATTTATTTTTTATTTTTTGATTACATCGCAGTCAACTCAAGACATATAACCTATAATAACAGATGTTAACCGCTGCTGCGCAAGATGGCCATGCAAACAAACGTATTATGGATGCCTTGTCAGGCATTTTCACGTGGTCTCTACAAGAAGTTTAGAAGGATAGATCTCAACCTGCATAAAACTACCCAACATATAAAGTTTAACAATACTTGCAGATCAAATAATATTATACCTAAATATATTATTGTACAGGTTAAAAACAGTTCTGCCAGTGCACAAAAAATGAAACAAGTGGCTCAAAAAATTTGGCAAACCCTAAATCAGAAACAATATAAAGCACATCTTAATCTGAATAATGCCGCTGTTTTCTTCCACCTTGTTAGCGAGGTTGAAAATTGTACATATGCAGTGATAGAAATAATGAAAAAAACTCACACAAGGAAGATTGCAAATTTAAAAGCTAGCAAATTTAACAGCTAAACAAACACCCAACACAGAAACAAGTGACACCCAGTCTAACGAAAAGCACCAGTTCTATCCGAAACTGGTCAACCTCACTAACACTACTTTGCATACAGAAGAAATAAAACTTCTTGAAACAGGGCTGAAACACAATGTCAGCACACAGACAGATGAAAAACACATAGAAAACCTCATAGTTGAATCAAAAAGCATTCTCTCACAAGAAAACAAACAAAACAAGTGAGGTAAACATTGGTCCGACGAGAGAGCTAGTCAGTAATGAATACAAAAACATAACAACACAGAAGAAAGAAAACAGAAGAAACTGAAACAATACAGATTCTACAACACTGACAAAACTTAGAAAGAAACTACAAGAAAACACAACCAACATCACAAAAGCAGATAAAGGAAACACAGTGGTTCTTGTGGATAAAGAACAAAACATCAATAAAATACAAGAGTTCATCACAAAAATAAAATTATAGACCCAACAAACAGATTCCAAAGGAAGCTGAGAACCAATTCGAAAGACAATAAACATACAATAGAAAACAATGAAAAACGAAACTGATACAAACAAATCCCTGTGCACCTTCCCTCTGATGCCAACCAAAGCTACACAATAGAGATCTCCCTGTCAGAGCCATTGTGAATTACAGAAACGCTCCCACTTACCCACTTGCAAGATACATGTTGAAAATCTTATCAGAAAACAACAAATTACAAGAAGACAGGAGTATAAGAAACACCACAAAACTGATTCAGTACATAAAAGACATACAAGTTCCAGACACAGCCACTGTCCTGTCATTTGATGTAGAGAATATGTATTCCAATATACCAATAACTGAAACAATAAACATTATAGAACAAAACCTTAAGACACACTATGGTATTATAAACAAATAAAAATGAACGATGGGTACCACAAGCAGAAATCAATGAAAATCAATGGACACAAACTATATCAAACTCAGTGCTTATACATCCCAACAGATAACAAACAGAGGTGGGGCATCAGCATACAGAAAAGTCAACATATGCTTCACACTTAACATAGTTCTCACTCTGTGTCCACTTAGAGACAGGATTGTCAGCATACTTCACTCAGTATGTTCTGAGCAAAAATTGGAAATGCAAATAAATACTTCGCAGTGCGCAACTGAAGAAGCAAGCATGGAAATTAGCTTAACAAAAAGTGAGGCTATGCAAATCAGCAGTGAAAATGAAAACTGAAGGATGTAAGCTGTAATGGAAAAAATATTTAGAAAGTAGATATTTAAAAATATAACGGAAGTAACCTAACCTGGTAAGGAAACATAAAGGAAGAAATTTTGGGAGAAGTAGAAAATTACTCAAAATTTTATTATTGTGTAGCAGACATAATAAGAATTGTAAAATACTTACCAAAGTACAGATCATGATATACAAATTATGTTATCTCATCACTATTGATGCCACCTCCCTGTACGCTATCATTCCTAATGCCCATGGCCTTACTGCTATCTAACAGTACCTTTCCAGATGCCCTATGGATTCCTGACCAACAACCTCTTTCCTAGTCTCCATACCGACTACATCCTCACCCACTTCTCCTCTGAAAGCATTAGCTACCAACAAATCCATGGTAAGGCTATGGGCACCCACATGGTACCATCCTATGCTAACCTATTCATGGGCCATCTAGTGGAAGCCTTCCTAAAAAACCAGACACTTCATTCACATTCCTCCAGAACCTCAACAACTTCTCCCCCATTTGCTTCACCTGGTCCTACTCAACCCAACAAGCCACCTTCCTGAATGTCAACCTTCACCTCAGAGATGGCTGCATCATTACCTCCGTCCATATCAAACTTACTAACCACCAGCAATACCTCCACTTCAACATCTGCCACCCATTACATACCATGAAGTCCCTTCCATACAGCCTAGCCACCCATGGTCGTCGCATCTGCAGTGGCGAGAAGTCCCTCTCAAAATATACCGAGGGTCTCACTAAAGTCTTCACTGACCATAATTAACCTCCCATCAATGTACAAAAAGAAATCTTCCGTGCCTTATCTGTCCAGTCTCCCACCATCTCCCAAAGTCCCAAAGTCCGGCCACAGAGGAGCATTCCACTCATAACTCAGTACCATCTGGGACTGGAGCAACTGAATTACATTCTCCGCCAGGGTTTCGATTACCTCTCGTCGTGCCCTGAAATGAGAAATGTCTTGCCCCTATCCTTCTCACCCCTCCTACCGTGGTATTCCACTGTCTACCGAACCTACACAATATACTCGTCCATCCTTACACGACCCCAGCTCCCAATCCCTTACCTCATGGCTCATACCCCTGTAATAGATCTAGATGTGAGACCTGTCCCATACATCCTCCTACCACCACCTGCTCCAGTCCGGTCACTAACATCACCTATCCCATCAAAGGCAGAGCTACCCAGTATTTCTGAAACTGTAACCCTTTGCTTATCAGTACATGTATATCACATCTACCGATTTCCGTCCAATTTGAATATATCTTTCACAGTATGTCATTTTTTTTCTTTTTCCTTCATTGTGTGTAGTTCATTCAATATTGATTTTCACTCCCCCTATAACTTGCAAAGTAGCAGTTTGAAATGTGTGTCAATGTCTGTATGAGACAGGCTACAGTACTGTCTACAGCCACCAGATGGCACTGCTGCACCCCATAGGTGGCACATTGCAGCAGCACCTGTTCCGGCTTTTGAGAACACCTGTGGACATTGAGAGTACAACATGGAAGCAGGCAAGTACAGGCAATAGTGGACAACGTGGTTTCTCTGGAGGGGAACAGTGACTGCTTCAGACATCCACAAGAGGTTAGTAGCTATTTATGAGAATCTGCACCAAATCACAGATTCATATTTTGTTGGGTATCAGAGTTCAGAGATGGTCGAGAGACTGTGCTGAGAAACACAAAAGCTCTGTGCATCCAGTGACTGCACACAAACCAAGAAATGCACAGTATGTCAATGGCTAGATAACGAGGCACAGGCAAATCACATTTGGTGAACTAGAGCAACCAACAGGCCTACCATGGGGAAACCTCCAGTCATTTGTGAAGATTTGAAGATGAAGAAGGTGTGCAAAATTGGTGCCCAATTCCTTCACCATTGCACAGAAACAGATTTATGGCAACACTGGTGCAACAGTATGGTGCAGATCCAGTGGAGTTCTCTGAACATCAGGTCACGGTTCTCCCATGAGACTCCTCAGTCGTCGGCTCTTGCTCCTAACAACTGTGCCTCACACAGCGAAAGAGGTCACATGGGGTAAGACGTTCACCACCAATGACAAACGACATGCAGCTGTCCACTACTGGTGCCGGGATACCCCCAAAGAATGGTTTGCTACACAAATATTGAAGCTGCCAGAATGATGGCAGAAGTGTATAGACATTGGTGGGGAATACCTGTAACATAAACTGTATTCATTTGTTTAGTTAGTGGATCTTGGGAACAAAAAAATTGTAGTGGCAATAATTTTTAACACCACAAGCAAGAATCATTTTAGAACGAACTATGAAATTTACAATTACAATACTGGAAGTGAAAATAATTCAATAATATAAGGTTACTGAATCACCCATTCAACTACTTTACTGGTGATGTCCGATAAAAGTATATTAATGAAATACATGTGAGGCTTCTAAAATTAATTTTAAAAATTCAACACAGATTATGCAATTATGCATAGCTACTTAGGAATCAGACTAAAGTTTTAAGTTCTGTTGCCAGCTGACACTAGGCAGGAAATTGGAAATTCGAAGATATACAAAAAAGTAAAAGAATAGCCTCTCAGTCATTCCTTTTTAGAGTACAGGGACTGAAAATTTACACTTAACTTTAATGAATGTCTGCATTTAACTAGTTTTGGCTTTGCCAGTAGTTGGACAGCTGCTAGAGTAGTGTGTAACATTACATCAATGTTTTGTGTGGAATGTTAGGCAGAAGCGTCAGCTGAGAAATGCAAGAGAGGCTGTGGCTTTTTTCAAAGTACCTGATAATCTTGAAGTAATTTTTATGAGCGTAGGTCCAATAATGTGAAACATATATAAAACAAAGTGTATGTACGGGGTCTCCTCCCAAACCCATGCGTCCACTTCAACCAAATTTGGCACAAAAACAGCACACCTCAAAAGTATGAGTACTGTAGAGGTTTATAAGCTCCAATAGGAGCAAAGAGATGGGCAAAATGTGTTTTTTACAGTGCCTGGCATACAGGCTGCCCTGCACAACAGACATGTTGTGTGGGAAAAGTACAGTTTGCCAAATGAACCTGCTCTGCTGAGCAGCCTACATATAAGGAGCAAGAAACAGTTTTTCAGGCCCTAAAATGCAGGCTGCCCTGCACAACAAATGTGTTGTGTTGGAGTAGTATCCGCATGTGTTACTGACTTGCTTTGCATAGTGGCCTGTAAGTCAGGGGCAAACAAATGATTTTTTAGCCCCTGAGTGTAGCCTGCCCTGCACAGTAGGCATTTTGTGGGAGGAGTATCAGCATTCTTCAATGAACTGTACTGCAGGTGCTACACATGCCAATGAGCACGGCTGAGGATGTGTTGAGATGGATAAATGAGTGGATGGACAGGGGGAGGTGAAGGAGGAAATGGGCAGAGAGAGGGGAGGAGTGGAAGATGCATGAAGCAGGTATAAGGTGCAAAGAGGTTGCAGGCAGGAGGAAGAGGAAGAAAAGGAAACGGAGATGGAAAGAGAGAGAAAGGAGGAGGATATGATCAGAGGGGGTGAGGGAGGGGGGGGGGGGGGGTGGAGGAAGATGTGGTTGGAGAGATGGGAGATGAAGGAGATGAAGGGACAGAGGAGATCTACAGATAGAGATTGGAGGATGAGGCGCTAAGACAGAGGGAGGAAGAGGTGGACACATACAGGGAGAAGAGGAGGTGTGTTCAATATGTGTGTCAAAACATGGGTGAACCTGTAGGGAAAAGGCTAGTAATAATAGCAAGAACTATTGCTATTACTATAATCAATTCCTATAATTATCAATGTGAGTACTTTATCACTGCTCATAGTTTGTTTTCAACATTTGTTACAGGACTTGCCTGCAGTGGGTACTTCTGCCTGCTGCTGTATAAAAATTGACTCATCCCACATTTCTAAAGGCTCTCCTCCATGATGAGATTAATAGCACACACTGTGTGAGTGCGTGAATGTAGTGTCAACATCCTTAACAGCGGCACCTTCACAGAGACAAGGAACTTTGTGAGTGCTCCTACAAATTATGACAGGACATTACTCTTCACATTGTACCAGGTGTTTCATGACGAATATAAGGATTTTAAGGCTTTGTAGCATTTATTACATTATTAATGTACAATTATAAATAATGCGTAGAATAAAAGAACAACTTAGAGAGTTGTCTTGCAAGTGTTCAACGTGAGTAACATTTGTCGCACGCCACACATCAAGTCGATAGGCAAGTTCTTTCCAAACTTGATCAATGTGCCTGGAGTAACTGTTGCAACAGCTGCTTCACTTCTGTTTCTTAAGACCAGTAGATCAGTGGGTAGTGGAGACACATACAAATGATCCTTTGTAAACCTCCAAAGGTAAAAATTTCATTACATCAGACTGGGTGGAAGCCATGACTAACAAGTTCTGTCATCTGGCACCTTGAAACCAATCCACTAGTTAAGTACAACATCATTTAACTGAGTTATGCCAGTGAGGTAGCCCATTTATCTACCAAATAAAGTCCTGTGGTTCAACTTCTTCAAATTGAAAAGAGACCTAGTTCTAGTGAATCAAGATAAGAAATACCAATTACAGTTGTTCGCCAAAAAAGAATGGGGAATAAACTTTCTGCTGGGATATGGCACAAAAAACATTCAACTTAAGGGACTAATATTGCAGAAACCGCACAATATTTCAGCAAGACAACTGCCTGCCATCTTCAGGTGCTACTGTCGCGTCACTGAGAAGCTCGCCAATTTATATGCTGGTTCTCTACAAAAGCGGGGCATAACGTCATCAAAGACCAATCATAGACAGAGACAAATACAAGAGCCCTCTGCTGGAGAACGGGTCGCGGTCTGCGAAAGCACGCTGCGGCGCAGAAAAATGCGGCCGGGAGCAACAGACTCCGTTCGTGCGCACGAGGTGATGGCATGCAATTTTAGCATCTGCACTAAGGCTTCCCATCTGCGTTAATTCGGTGCGGTTGCTACTATGCAGCTGACGATTCCTTAGTGCTGCCAAGGCTGGCTCCCAGGCTTTGCTCAGGTGAAACCCCGTAGTCTCTGTTTATTAGGTCACTGTTTATACGTATTTCGACTGCCTCTTTGATGATGGAGTCCCAGTATGTGGAAGCATGTGAGAGGATCTTTGTTTCTTCGTAATTCATGCCGTGTCCCGTGTCAAGGCAGTGTTCAGCAACTGCAGATTTCTCTGGCTGACCCAACCTCGTGTGACGTTTATGTTCGTCGCATCTGTCTTTGATCGTACGACACGTCTGGCCAATATAAGACTTCCCGCATTGGCACGGGATTTTATATATTCCTGGTCTTCTCAGGCCGAGGTTGTCTTTAAAAGAGCCCAGCATTGATTTCACTCGTGCTGGTGGCCGGAAAACACATTTAATCTGGTACTTCTTGAAAATTCTGCCCATCTTAAAAGACACGCCACCGACATACAGTAGAAAAACCAACCTTGTGGTGTTCTCTGCTTATTCAGGCTCTTCTTGAGGTTTGGAGCGTACTGGTCGGAATGCGTTCCGGATCTGCTCTCGGAGCGCCCGTTCTGGGCAAACACGGAGCGGAGATGGCTAAGCTCTGCCGATAAGCTGTCCTGATCTGAGATAGCTCTAGCCCTATGCACTAGCGTCCGTAATACACCGCTGCGCTGTGAGGGATGGTGACAACTCGTAGCTTGTAAATACAAGCCTGTGTGCATAGGCTTCCGGAACACACTGTGACCAAAGGAGCCGTCTCCTTTTCTACATACCAAAACATCCAGAAATGGGAGCTCACCATCTTTCTCTACCTCCATGGTGAAGTAGATGCTTGGATGGAGGGAGTTCAGATGTTGCAGGAAAGAAGGAAGCGTTGCTGTCCCATGCGGCCATACCACAAACATATCATCTACATATCTCCAAAAACATTTGGTTTTCAAAACCGCCGTCTGAAGTGCTTTGTCCCTTTTCTAACACTGACATTGCAGTGTCACTCAGTGGTTTATCTGTGAGATTAAACACAGTCCATCTGGTAAATTTCTCTTCTTGCAATGACCGGTGTGTAAGGTGTTGGAACTTAGAAGTTTGATGTGCCGTGATTTGCTGCCGTGCCCAGTCCGAAAGTGCCCAAGTAGAGCTGTCCAACCACTCCCAGGAATCCGTTCTTTAAAAGAAGACAATGGTATAGTAATTTTACTTGCTGACAGGGGTAACGCCACTGTTCGTCTGCCTGCTACATCTTATTTTGGCAAGATGATGGACATACTACAGAATACAGCGTATCGTCGTCTCCAGATAGATCCGACAGATGCCGTACAACGGAAGACATCCGCTCTCCTCAAATCCAGTAAACTTCCTGACCATCTGAAGAAGAGTTTAAGAGAACGAGCACCAGTTCCGCCATTACTTTATGGCCTGCCAAAAATACATAAGGAGAATGTTCCGCTTCGCCCTATCGTCAGTAATATAGGTGCCCCAACATACCACCTAGTTTAACATCTGGCTTCTCTTCTGAGTCCCATGGTGGGGAAATGTGAACACCATATTCGAAACTCAGAAGATTTTATACGGCGACTGAAGAACCTGCGCCTTGAATCTACCGGCTTACTAGCGAGTTTCGATGTGGTTTCTTTATTCACACGGGTGCCTCTGATGGACTCATTACAACTCATAGGAGCTAAGCTGGAAGAGGATGTCTTACACCTTTTCAAACACGTGCTTACCTCGACTTACTTTTTGTTTAACGACCAGTATTTTGAGCAGACTGACGGTGTTGCTATGGGTAGTCCTCTGTCTCCCATAGTAGCTAATCTTTTTTTATAGCAGATTTCGAGGATAAAGCACTTCAGACGGCGGTTTTGAAACCCAAATGTTTTTGGAGATATGTAGATGATATGTTTGTGGTATGGCCGCATGGGACAGCAACGCTTCCTTCTTTCCTGCAACATCTGAACTCCCTCCATCCAAGCATCTGCTTCACCATGGAGGTAGAGAAAGATGGTGAGCTCCCATTTCTGGATGTTTTGGTTCGTAGAAAAGAAGACAGCTCATTGGGTCACAGTGTGTTCCGGAAGCCTACGCACACAGACTTGTATTTACAAGCTACGAGCTGTCACCATCCCTCACAGCGCAGCGGTGTATTACGGACGCTAGTGCATAGGGCTAGAGCTATCTCAGATCACGACAGCTTATCGGCAGAGCTTAGCCATCTCCGCTCCGTGTTTGCCCAGAACGGGCACTCCGAGAGCAGATCCGGAACGCATTCCGACCAGTACGGTCCAAACCTCAAGAAAGGCCTGAAGAAGCAGAGAACACCACGAGGTTGGTTTTTCTACCGTATGTCGGTGGCGTGTCTTTTAAGATGGGCAGAATTTTCAAGAAGTACCAGATTAAATGTGTTTTCCGGCCTCCAGCACCAGTGAAATCAATGCTGGGCTCTGTTAAAGACAACCTCAGCTTGAGAAGACCAGGAATATATAAAATCCTGTGCCAATGCGGGAAGTCTTATATTGGCCAGACGTGTCGTACGATCAAAGACAGATGTGACAAACATAAACATCACACGAGGTTGGGCCAGCCAGAGAAATCGGCGGTTGCTGAACACTGCCTTGACACGGGACACGGCATGAATTACGAAGAAACAAAGATCCTCTCGCATGCTTCCACATACTGGGACTCCATCATCAAAGAGGTGGTCGAAATACGTATAAACAGTGACCTAATAAACAGAGACTATGGGGTTCCACCTGAGCAAAGCCTGGGAGCCAGCCTTGGCGGCATTAAGGAATCGTCAGCCGCAGAGTGGTAACCGCACCGAATTAATGCAGAATGGTAGCCTTAGCGCAGATGCTTAAATCGCGCGCCAACAAATCACGCGCGCGAACGGAGTCCGTCGCTCCCGCCCGCATTTTCCCACGCGGCGACGCACTTTCGCAGACCGCAACCTGTTCTTCAGCAGAGGGCTCTTGTATTCGTCGCTGTCTACGACTGGTCTTTGATGACGTAATGCCCCGCTGGCGCCTGCGCTGTTGTAGAAAGCCTGCATATAAATTGGCGAGCTTCTCAGCGACGCGACAGTAGCACCTGAAGATGGCGGGCAGTTGTCTCGCTGAAATATTGTGCGGTTTCTACAATACTATACGGCGTAATTCCCGTGAAGCTATCAAGCAGATGCAGTGCCGGGAAAGCCTCAAACAGCACAACTTAGGGGACTCTTGTTATAACTGTACCATCTCATGAGAATTTGCTGACCCCAAATGCGCACATTAAGTGTGGTGTTCCCATTTCCACTTGGGTGAAATGTCAATTCATCACTGAAGAAAATCTTCATCATCATGCAGCAACATTATGTTTGCAAAGTTGGCACATACAACATAGTCTGTGGGCTTTAGAGCTTGTGCCGATTAATGATACAACATCCACTTACAAGTTGACAAAGATTGGCAAATGGCTCTAAATGCTTAGAAACATGGTATACATCTTACAACATGTAAAAATAAACTAGACTTTTATAAGCAGAATTAGTTTTGTCATACAAATATTTGGGAATAATTACTCGTGGTAGCACAAAATGAAGTAATTTCATTTCATCATTACTGTTATCAGAAATGGCACTTTGTCTATGGAAGAGACTCCATAAGAAAAGTACATTAGGTGCTGTTCGGGTATGTTCGTATTACAAATTTTTTAGAGAGTAATCTGGTAGTGTCGTACATCATTCTGGGTAGAGATCCTGAAGATATCATGAAGCTAAGATTAGATCAGTACATAGGAAGCCATTCTTTCCTCATTACACTTGTGGACAGCACAGAAAGGAATCTGATACTATGTAATGGAATACAGAGGACCCCTGCAACATACAAGACAGTGGTTTGTGGCATAAAATGTATGAAGTATGCCCAGAAAGTAATAATTTTTTTCTGTTGCTGGTCCCACCCAATTTGGACTATCTCCTCACCTTTTCCCACACAACTCCACTTTATGCTGTGGGAGCACCACAACTGCCATTTCCCTGAACCAATTAACATTTCACCTGTAATGTTTTGCTGTGCAGACAACATCTGAATCAACTGTCTGCAATCAAAGTATGTGCTAAACTTGACAAATATTTTGTTCACACCAATCAAAAGATTTACACCAAGCCTACAGGGTTCCACTTCTCTTACGGTCAAGTTTGGAAATGGATGAAGTTGTTTCGAAGGTTCAGGATGAAATGAACTATGACAGGACAATCAGATGGTACAGTTTTGTGATTCACATTACTTCAATAAATGTAAGATTAAATTTCACATTATTTGGCTACAAAACCCTTACCATTACATCTTGCTGTTGAGATAAATATTAAAATGTATTTGAAATATCGAATTTAACAACTCCTAACAATTGTTAGCATCTGGTGCTGTATTATTGATAGATCACAGAAACACACCAGCTCATTACAGTAAAGTATTATTCAGAAAAAAAACTTGCTTGCCACTTGTTTTTATGTACTGGTTTGGGGGTTATTAGCCCATTGTGTAGTGTATTGACAAAGATATTGTTGTGCGTAACAGCAAAAACAAACAGAATTTACAATCATCAAATAAATTAATGGCTAATACTAAACAAAAAAATACAACACATCTAATCATGTATCACTAAAATAAATTAGTAACTGGGATAGTGCTTTATGGTGGGATGCAGTAAAAGATAATCTGATTGAGAAATCAATCAGATGTGGTAGTATCAAGAAATGGAGAATTCTGTTACTCTCTACTTCTTGATACTACTCATTCAAATTGTATAATTTTGTGCCCAACTATAAATCAATATAGCAGTTATTTATTTTAAGATTCAAGCAATCGAAATTCCAGGCTGGAATATTAATAATGTAGGAAAAGATAGATTGCTACTTACCATAAAGAAGACACATCAAGTTGCAGACAAGCATGATTAAAAGACACTCAAATATAGTTTTCGGTCACAATCTTTGTCGATAAAGACACGCACACACACACACACACACACACACACACACACACACACACACACAACTGCTGACTCTAGCATCTCATAGCAGAGTCATTCTGGCCCGAGATGTTGGAGTTGGTGGTCATATGTGTGTGTGTGTGTGTGTGTTTATCGACAAAGACTGAACGAAAGCTATATTTGAGTGTCTTTTAATTGTGCCTGTTTGCAACTTGAGCATCTTTTTTTAAGGTTCTATGATTATGACTATTTTATTTAAATAAAATATATTAAAAACAAAGATTCCAAGACATACCAAGCGGGAAAGCACCGGTAGATAGGCACAATGAATAAAACACACACACAGAATTTCGAGCTTTCGCAACTGGCGGCTGCTTCGTCAGGAAAGAGGGAAGGAAAAGGAAAGATGAAAGGATGTGGGTTTTAAGGGAGAGGGTAAGGAGTCATTCCAATCCCGGGAGCGGAAAGACTTACCTTAGGGGGAAAAAAGGATAGGTATATACTCGCGAACACACACACACACACACACACACACACACACACACACACACACAAGCAGACATATTTAAAGGCAAAGACTCTTTGCCTTTAAATATGTCTGCTTGTGTCTGTGTATGTATGGATGGATATGTGTGTGTGTGTGTGTGTGTGTGTGTGTGTGTGTGTGTGTGTGTGTGTGTGTGTATATATATATATATATATATATATATATATATATATATATATATACCTATCCTTTTTTCCCCCTAAGGTAAGTCTTCCCGCTCCCGGGATTGGAATGACTCCTTACCCTCTCCCTTAAAACCCACATCCTTTCATCTTTCCTTTCCCTTCCCTCTTTCCTGACGGAGCAGCCGCCGGTTGCGAAAGCTCGAAATTCTGTGTGTGTGTTTTATTCATTGTGCCTATCTACCGGCGCTTTCCCGCTTGGTAAGTCTTGGAATCTTTGTTTTTGACTATTTTATTTTGTATACTTAGTATTACTAATTAAACCTGTAGGGCTGTATGCTTGCAAAACTTGGAGTGTTCATAAAAAAGAATTAAATAATCTTCTTGTTTTCAAGGAGAATATCTCAAGAGAGATCTATGCCCCGTTATATGAGGACATCAGTGGAGAATGTAGAATCCAGCATTATTGAGAGCTGGAGGAGATCTAGGAGTGACCAAAGGCTGTATGCTCAATGACAACCGAATGGATTGTACGGGCAAGTGATGTCACTCAAATGGATAGAAAGCCTTTGAAATATGTGAATTATTACTTCCTATGGAAGAAGACCTCTAGACAGATCAAAGAATAGGTGGAGAGATGCAATCCACGAGGACTTGCTGCAGATCAGCATACGGGGTGACTGGCAGCAGAAATCAGGAAATAGAATTCAATAGAATGGGGGTCTAGTAGCTGTCTGCAGGCCACTGGGCCCGATCACTTAAAGTTAAGTAAGTTATTAATTTATTGATGTTTACAAATTCTTTGATTTGTCAATAATGTTAGACAATGGGCTAATAACCTAGTAATCCGAAAGCTGGGATCCAAAAATAAATAAATGGTAAAACAAATATCAGGTAAGTCTGTTTTTTTCTCATGCAATAATATTTCATCAAGTACCTATAATAGTGAAATTGAGAGATTCTCTGAAGTGCCTTTTTTACAAACTAGATGGAAACTGGAAGGTCATATAAGTGCATGTCGCCCCCACCTGTCGTCGTCTAGCCGCTGCAGCCACTGCTCCTGCTCGTGCAGCTCCTGCAGTTCCGCCTGCCGCTTCCGCCTACGCTCTGCTATCATTTCCTCCACCTCCCGCCGCAGCTCAGCACGTCGCACCCTCTGCCTCTCTGCCGTCAACTGGTCGATGCGCTGCTTCTCCATTATCTCACGTGTCAGCTGTGAACGAAAGATGGCCGTGTGATAAAGAGTGATTTGCCACCACTATAGTGCTGAGCAAGCAAGGAGGTAATGCATTCTGTGCAGAGAATAATTTTCAGTATCACCAGTATGTTCTCTGTCTCTGCCACATACCACACACATGGACAAATAGATGCAGGAATTGTCAGCCACTAAACTCTGATGTCATCAGCATCTTTTCTCGAGATCATTGTACTGTTGCACGAGTAGTCAGTTTTGAGGCAGACGGAAGGTGTACAGAGATAGTGGGCAGGTAAAAAAGGAAGAGGCGGGAGATGAAGACATAAAGAGAGAAAGAAGGATGAATGGTCAGACAGAGGGAGTGGAGGAAATGGACAAAATGAGGTGGAGGAGGACACAAAGAGACATAGAGAGTGGTGTGGAGGAGATGACAGATACAGGTGGAGTATGAGGTACACAGACAGAGGGTGTGGGAGGTGGACACATAGACGACAAAGAGGAGCTGTGTTCAATGTATGTGTGAAACACAAACACACATGAAGCCACATGGAAAGATCTAGTAGTATAACTAAAATGGAGGATGGCATAAAATGGGGTGGATGATTGCAGAACTAGTAAGATGAACCAGTCACCCAAAAACACATTTTTGAATCACCTGTAATACTAGAAGGCATATCATTTATATAAATAAGAAACAGCAGTGGCCCCAGCACTGACCCCTGGGGAACGCCCCAATTAACAGTTCCCCATTGGGACTGAACATCACTACCACTCTCAATATTGCGGAGAATTACGTTCTGCTTTCTGTTCTTAAAGTAAGAGGCGAACCAATTGTAAGCTACTCCCCTTACTCCATAATGGTCCAACAACTGCAGTAATATTTTGAGGACACAAGTCAAAAGCCTTCATTAAATCAAAGAAAACACCTAACGTTCGCAACCTTTTATTTAGTCTGTCCAAAACCTCACAGAGAAAAGAGAATATAGCACTTTCAGTTGTTAAACCATTTTGAAAACCAAACTGAACATCTGACAGCAAATTATGTGAATTTAAATGCTCCAGTAACCTTGTATATACAACCTTCTCTATAACTTTAGCAAACACCGATGGCATAGAAACAGGTCTAAAATTGTCAACATTATCCTTGTCTCCCTTTTTATAAAGTGGCTTCACTACCAAGTACTTTAATCGGTCAGGAAACCGACCACTCCTAAAGGAAAAGTTACAGATATGGCTAAGTACTGGGATAACATACATAGAACAATACTTCAGTATTCTGCTAGATACCCCGTCATATCCATGACAGTTCTTGGTCTTTAGTGATTTAATTATTAACTCAATCTCCCTCTTGTCAGTATTATGGAGGAGCATTTCAGGTAACAGTCTCGGAACACTTTTTTCTACGAGCGCTTTATGATTCCCTGTTGGGACTAGATTTCAATTTAGTTCACCTGCTACATTCAGAAAGTGATTATTAAATACTGTATATATATGCAACTTATCAGTAACACGGACATTCTCACTACGCACTGATTCTATATCCTCGACCTGTCTCTGCAGACCAGCCACCGCCTTTACGACTGACCATATGGTTTTACTTTTATCCTGAGACTTAGCTATTCTATCTGCATACCACATGCCGCTTTTTACCTTCCTAATAACTTTTTAAAGCACCTTACAATACTGTTTGTAATGGGCTGCTGCATTTAGATTGTGACTGTTTCTAACGTTTTGATATAATTGCCACTTTGTTCTACAAGATATTCTTATCCCTTTAGTCAGCCACCCAGGCTGCCTGTTTGTGCTAGTACCCTGTTTTGATAGTTCTAACGGAAAGCAACTTTCAAAGAGCACGAGAAAAGTCTTGAGAAACGCCTTATATTTATTGTCTACTGTATCAGTGCTATAAACATCTTGCCACTCTTGTTCCTTGATAAGGTTTACAAAGGTCTCTACAGCAACTGGATCAGCTTTCCTAAACAGTTGATGACTATATTTAACACGTGTTGCAGCACAAAAATCTTTTATAGTTAAAATTTGTGCATCATGATCTGAAAGGCCATTCACCTTTTTACTAACAGAATGCCCTTCTAGTAATGAGGAATGAACAATAATGTTGTCTATGGTTGTTCCATTTCGCTTGCACTCTAGTTGGAAAGAATACGATTTGAATAAGATTATATGAATTAAGGAGGTCTACCAGCATCCTTTTCCTTGCACAATCACTTACACAATTAATATTGAAGTCACCACATATAACTAACTTTTTGTATTTCCTATAAAGTGAACCAAGAACCTTCTCTAGCTTTAGCAAAAATGTTGTGAAATCGGAGTCCGGGGATCTATAAATAACAACAGTTAGAAGTTTAGCTCCATTAAATTTAACCACAGCTGCAGAACATTCAAACACCTTTTCAGTGCAGTACTTTGAAACATCAATTGACTCAAATGGGATGCCGTTTTTCACATACATGGCTACTCCTCCACACCGTAAACAGCTCATAGAAAAGCTGCCAGCCAACCTGTATCCTGGTAAAGGAAGCCTCTGAATTATCTCCTTATTTAAGAAGTGTTCAGATATACCAATCAAGTAGCTCTTCAGTTTGCCTCACAATGGCTGAGCGCACCCCGATTGCCAACAGTGCTCGGCAGACTGGATGGTCACCCATCCAAGTGCTAGCCCAGCCCGACAGCCCTTGACTTTGGTGATCTGATGGGGACCGGTGTTACCACTGCAGCAATGCTGTTGGGTAACACAATAGCATGTAAGGGGAGATTAAGGTGAAGTTTGGTATTTTCCTGGCTGGCTACTTTCATTGCCTTGTTGACCTTCTCATTCCCCTTGATTCCCATTTGTTAAGGCAACCAGCAGAAGACCACTTGCTTCTGCTGCCTTTGCAGGAGGCGTGTAGTGTCCTGGACCATTTCAATTATCCTATCCACTGAGTACATTTGCTGAATGAACTGTAGAGCACTGAGAGAGTCCATGGAGACAAGAAACTTCCCTCCATTTAGCAATCTCACGTGCTCCTGTGCCTTTTTGACCACCCCTTTCAGTCCATTACACCGTACACTCCAGCTGCTGCCATTGTGTTAAGTAAGAATGCTGGGGTTAGTGAAACATTGAGCCGCTCTCTTTTCTTCTCACTCTTTACAGAAAAATTTACACAATCAATAAACTATACCTGTCGTTTGTTAACATAATTTCTTACATCTTTGCTTTGTGCTGCTTATAACAAATACTACAGTTGCAAAGTGTCTTCAACATACTTGAAGTAATATGAAAATCAACACTACAGGTTATACGTGGACACCAAAGTGATTACTATAGACACAATAGAATGTTGTCATTGGCTGGAGTGTCACGATGTGGATTGACCGTTGCCAAAACAAACCACCTTCTTACATGCACACCACTGTAGCACATTGACAATACAGTAGTAAAAGTACTTTTCTCCAACTTTTCCAAATGCCACAGAAGCTCTACTCCATATCTTGCTGCACTAGAACTTCTGCAAGTAAGGGTATGATACTAGAAGCCCATGATCACTGCCCAAACATTCTCTGTCTTGATTTCACGTGTCCTCCACTGTGACTGGATTGTAGAAGCAAATCAAGCCAGGAATCATGTTGATTTAAGGTTTTGTGAAGCTAAAGTGCTGTACTTGGTACTTTTTGTATACTTCCGTACCACAAAAATATTTAGTTCCACAGTTGCACTGTATAAAAGAGCTCTTCGGAACATATTGCTTCCAGTGTGATTGGGTATGCAGAAGTATTTGGAAATGTGATAGTGACAGTACCTGTTACCAATTCAAGAAATGAAATCTGTGAATGAGTCCTTGACGATGTTATGGTACCATGGCACCTGACCACAGGTGATCAAGATGGGCCTTTACAAATAAATGTTATTTCTAAATGAAAATTTTGCTGACATGAAGAGCTATATATCTCAAAGGAAGTGAAGGAAACACTGAAACACCCTGGGTTTCACCTTCAAACTAGGCTCACACTCTAATGGCCACAGTCCCAGACAACTCCATATTCACAGCCCTACATTATTTTATCAAACCTAGGATGGTAATTATGAACATGACAAAGAGCGTGTTAGGTGTACCTGGAATGGCAGGTATCAGCAGCATAGATATTCTAAAGCGATACGAATCATGTCATAAAGTTAGTGAAAAAACAACTTTCCTTGCAAGCAGGAAATGTGAACAAAAGTCAAAGGTGAGCTATTGTGTTGAAGGCTGTTTGTCTCCCGTGTTCAAATATGGACACTCAGCAGATGTTTTCACACAATAGTGAGGTGCTGACAAAACAGCAATATACTGTTTTGGAAAAGAGCTTTGACTTTAGTTAAGCTAAGGCAATTTTTTGAAAAACTTTCAAGTGTATAGTTGCAAAGCTGTTTTTGCTTTAATTCATTTGATTTAATAGGTTTTACGTAAATGTTAGTTTTTCCGATAATGTAAATAAATATCATGTAACATCAATAAATATGGTGTAATTGTACAGTAGCTTTTTATTTTTAACATCACCCTGCAAAACAATGAAATAGCGCAAAAATCAAGAACAACAAATCAGATATCTAACACCGATTTTGGCAAAAAATAATGCTAAATTTGGCAAAAAAATCACAAAAATTGACAAAAATAAAGAGTCAAAACTGGCATAAAACAACACAAGAAATGGCTGAATAATACTGAAAATAGTGGAAAAAACAAAAGTGGCAGAAAAAACAACAAAAGCAGAGGAAAGTAACATTGAATTGGTATAACAACTACAAAATTGACATAAAATAACACCAAAATTGACAAAAATTAACTCAAAACTGGTAGAAAATAGCACCAAAATTGGCACATGAAACAAAATTGGTAGAAAATAATATCAAGACTGGTATAATATACGAAAATTAACAGAAGAAACACAGGTGGCAGCAAGTAACACTGAAAGTGGTAGACAATAGACTGAATGGCATAAGAGAACACCAAAACTGACATAAAAATAACACAAAATTGGCAAAAAAAGCCAAAATTAATAAAAGAAGCACAGAATTTGACAGAAAATAACACTGCAATTGACAGGAGAGAATACTGAAAAAAATACAGGAAACAACACAAAAATTGGCAGAGTTTAACACTGAAATTAGTATACAACAAAACCAAAAGAAACATTTTTTCCCTACCGCTATAGGCTTTCCACGATTGAGGAATAGAAAAATATGAGACGAGCACAGTTCGGACACGGTTTTTGCGCGTAACTGACAACTCGTGACTACCTCCTCGAGTTAGCAACAGTGAATATGTCCGCCCCGACGCGACAGCACCAGCACCAGCACCACATTTGAACACCCCCCGCAGACTGCCACTCACCTGCTGGCGGTAGCGGTCCTCCTGCTCGGCCTCCCGGCGCAGCCGCTCCGCCTTGTCACGCGCCTGCTGCCGCATCGTGTCCTGCAGGTCGAGCCGCGTGCGCAGGGCGCGCTCCACGTCCTCCTGCTCGCGGCGCAGTGCCGCCTGCCGCAGGTCTTCCTCCGCCAGCTGCTGCAGCAGGTCTGTCCGCTCCAGGCGCATCAGCTGAAACGGGAGTTTGCACTGTCACGCAAGAACAGCAGACAGCAGGCAATGAGTCACTCTGAAGTCTTAGAATAATTAATGATGTGTACACTGAGTCACTATACGTTGCAGTAACACCCTCAAATGGAAACTATTTCATTGCCTCTTATATTTTTGATAGACTGTTATCCTCCATCCTACTGATGTGCTCTTTCTATTTCCTTCTGTATTTTTCTACTTTTTTCATTTAAAGATATTTATCCTAATTCTGCTCTCCAGAAACTGCTACGTTGTGAGACAATTTCTTCTTTTATATTCAATTTTGGCAGCACCTCTACTTAACAATAAAAACAGTAATAATAATAATCGACACCACACCACCACCGTCTCCAGCATGTATTAGCCTATGCCTGTTACACCTACCTACAGTGATTAAACTCCAAGTCATTCTTCCCGTATTTCTTTGGGCTCTCGGTTTGTATTTGTATAGTATAAGGAGTGATCACAAACTTTCCATTCAAAGGCCGTACAGTGCAGTGCCAATCACACAACATCGCTGTGAGCACTTAGGCAATCATCTCACTGATGCACCAGATTGATGATACTCGTTTGGTAAAACACAGTGTCCTGTTGTGTAAAGAACTCTACAACTGTCTGCCGCACAGCTTCATTTGACGAGAATCGTCGACCCTTAGAGGTCTTTTCTACGGCACTGAAAGCGTGATTATCACATGGGAAGGGATCAGGTCTACAGGGTAGCTGCTTGAGTGTCTTCCAGTTCAGTTGGCATAACTTCTGCTCGCCTCCCTGATTGACCAATATCTTGCAGTGTCTTGTGGCAGACTGCAACTAACATAAATCATAGTGCCTGATTCCACAATGGTGGTTATTGACAGAGACACTGCCCCATACACATTCTTCATTCGCCAATGGATTTCTACCAGTGTTTTCCATTTGGTTGAATAACAGTGCGTCCGTCTTGTTTTGGTGCATTCAGTAATAATGTCACCATAGTTCGCGTTTCTGCATTTACTGCAAACATGTCAGAAAGACACGAATGCAACACTAATCCCCTGGCTACATGTCGGTGCTTATATATCCGCATCAGTGTCACGTTATACTGCATATACACTGCAGCAACGCCTTCTAACAAAACTTTTTGATTGCCCTTATATTTTTGGTAGACTGTTATCCTCCAAAAAGTTACTGATGAGATTTTTTTTCTTCAGTACTTTTTTTTTAATTTAAAGATAATCCTAATTCTGCTCTCATTTCTGTATTTCACTTTTGATCATGTCTTGCATATCCTGCTACATGCCTTAGAAATCTCATCTCCACACTCAGGAGTCCTAGTGTGACCTTTTTGTTGTTATCCCTACCTCATTCCCAAACACTGCTACTGGAAGTAATGGTGACTTCTAAATTTTCAGAAGTGTCTCTTTCCTTTGTACACTTCATCTGATAGTACCACTGATTCAGTTAAATTCCTCTGTCTTACACTGAAAATCAGCTTCACTTTCATGTGATACACTGCATCCCAAGTATTTAAAATTTATAACACATTGTGTTAGAAACCCTTGCAAGAGCACCTCTTGCCACGACAAGCACATGGACAGCCATGCAAGGCCGGAAACAAAGGATTAGTTGAGAAGTAAACAATAGGTATTAAATCAGGTGACAGATTCAAAACCTTTTATTGAGTAACAAACCAAGGCTATATTTGTAATTTGCATACCAATTTTAGTTTGGAGCACCTAAAAAGTCAACCACAGATGAAAGCATCAAATAATTACGAAAGGAAAGAAAATTTATAATAATAATCCCTTACAAATGGAGGAATTAATACTTTATTCAATATGGTGGTAGCCATTAAAAAGATTGAAGTGTAGCCAGGGCATCTTCTCGATCTCACTATGAGCACAAATACAGAAAAGCCCACTGTTCCAATGGCTGAGGCTGCACTGTGTTACGAAACCTTTGGAGCAAAAAAGGCAGTTCTATAGCCCGGCAGGAGACAGCTATCAACTTGACTGCCCAGCAAGTTGGCACCGGACTACTCTTTTCAGTCGAGCTGCCCGGCTACCGAAACACTGACCACCGCTGCACCAGGCCATTCTGCATCATCATCTCGAAAGGATCAGGACCTGCTGACTCGACCACAACTGCATCTTTGCTATAGGCACTCATCCACCATACTGCAGTAGGGTTTGACTGTTTGTTACTTCAGGCACAGTTTAGCAATTACACTTGGATTTGTTCACTGTTTCAGGTTTTTGGAAATCTTGAGTATTTTGCAACACCGTAGGAGAACAACAGCACCAGCCATATGCTATATGGTAGCGTTTATCAAAGTCTGCCAACCCCCCCCCCCCCCCCCCCCCCCCCCTCAATCCCCCATTCTGATGTGTTTCAGTTAAGCTTGCAGAGTTCTAGTCCAGTGCCCATTCTACAATTCATTTTGCGAATATGTTTATGTCTGTGGAAGCTGCCCTTGGTTGAGATTACCTTGTTCCTCTCTGATTTCAGAATACATATCTTTGTCATATTTTCTAAATCTTTTATTTATTAGTATTGCAATTTCTACCACCTTTCTGCAGTATTCATACAAATCAGAAGCTCCCTGCAAGTAGGGTCAAACACCGTGCCTTCCCACAGTCTGTTAGTGAATAGAATATTAACCTGAGTTCCTGAGAGCCTATCAATATTCATGTGACCCATCAGATGGAGCTTTTCATTTATGCAGGCTGGGATACAAGTACTGTGTTGATCAGCTTAGGTGTGGTGGCACAAGTGTTGGACCTAATTTTGTTTTTCCTATAAAATAACTTGAATTTTGTTCTGTTATCAGGCCTCTTTGAATTGCATTAAGCATAGATTCTCTACTTACTGGTGTAATTAAATTAGTTGGTACCTGACATTTAAGGCCCAAAGCTGCAAACAAATTCTGTCTGCAGGTAGCCACGACAGCTCTTTCCTAAAAAGTGTCCATCTCCCACAAAAATCACATAAAAAATCGGAAATTCATGCATTACATAATTGTCTATAAAGTCCCTAATCATGCCAAAAATCTAACCTTAATTTTAATTTTGCTGGAGTTTTATTAGTTCTTTTTTAAACAAGTGAAATTATCCCTCCCCCCCCCCCCCCAGAAAACAGCTTCAAACTTATCTCAATTGTATATCAAAAACTATTAAACTCACTGAGATATCTTTTTTTTCCACTGCTTATCAGAATATCATGCTCGGCAATGGATCTTCATCACACAGCGTTTCCTACGTATATAGGACTCAATTTTTTGTTTGTTTGCAATATTTAACTTGTTGTAAGTATGAAGTTTATAGAGTCTTCATCTCCTACAAAAATCATGTAAACATTTTGAAATTCACGCAGGTTATTGACCTCTAGTCTCTCAGCATGAAAAAAAGTTTTTTTAATATTAATTAGAACAGGAGTTATGTTGTTTACTTGTACTACAGCAATATTTTCTGTCTACTAAATATTCCTACTTGAGAGCTGGCAAACACAATGCTTTGTACAGCATAAGTGCAAAACAGTGGGACCTGACAATGCCAGGACAGCTACCACTGGTACATTGCTTGTGGGAGCAGTATAGCCCACTGTAACTTAAATAGGAACTAATTTATATTGGAGTACTGTTTCTCCGAATCATATACTGGGTGATCAAAAAGTCAGTATAAATTTGAAAACTTAATAAACCATGGAATAATATAGATAGAGAGGTCAAAATTGACACACATGCTTGGAATGACATTGGGCTTTATTAGGAAGAAAAAAAAAGTTCACCAAATGCCCGCAGATGGCGCTGGACAGCAAAATGTCAGTGACTGAGCATTACAATCGTGTACAAAAGGGGCTGTAACGAGAGAGAGACACAGACGCGCCAGCAGTCGAAGCATGTTGATGTTACCTGAAAATGCGCTTTTAGTGAAGCTGTATTATCAGAATGGGGAATGTGCTAGTTTAGCGTTACGATCCTATCTCCATAGGAAAGGGATTCAAACGGGTAAAGGTCTGTTGACAAATGCAGCTGTGGCGAGAATGATTTCGAAGTTCGAAGCCACAGGTCGTTTAGACGACAGACCCCATAGTGGTTGACAGAGCACAAGGTGTAATGCTGCTGAGACAGTTCAGGAAGAAATGGAGACTGCAGCGGGTTCGTCTATGCATGGGTAAGTCAGCGCTCGTGCAGTCGCACATCGCACCGGCATTCCATACACTACTGTTTGGTTGGCACTGAGGCGTACCCTCCGATGCTTTCCGTACAAAATCCATCGGCATCATGAACTGTTACCTGGCGATTTAGTGAAGCAGAGGGCGTTTCAAAAGATGGAGGAAGATCACAATTGGTTGAGTAACATGTTGTGGACCGATGATGCCCATTTCACACTCCGAGGGTCTGTCAATGCCCACAACTGCAGAATTTGGGCTACCGAAAATCCTTGAACTGTCGTGGAAACTCCATTGCACGACGAGAAAGTCACGGTATGGGTTGGATTTACCACATCTACCGTTATCATGCCTTTTTTCTTCGAGTAAATGCGTGATTCTGGTTTTGTAACTGCTACCGTGACAGGTAAGAGGTATGCCGATATGTTACAGAATCGCTTCATCCCCAGTCTGGCTGATAAACACCTGCTGGAACATACAAAGTTTATGCAGGATGGCGCTCCACCCCATATTGCTAGACGCGTGAAAGATCTCTTGCGCGTGCCATTTGGTGACGATCGTGTGCTCAGCCGCCACTTTCATCATGCTTGGCCTCCCAGGTCCCCAGACCTCAGTCCGTGCGATTATTGGCTTTGGGGTTACCTGAAGTCGCAAGTGTATCGTGATCGACCGACATCTCTAGGCATGCTGAAAGACAACATCCGACGCCAATGCCTCACCGTAACTCCGGACATGCTTTACAGTGCTGTTCACAACATTATTCCTCGACTACAGCTATTGTTGAGGAATGATAGTGAACATATTGAGCATTTCCTGTAAAGAACATCATCTTTGCTTTATCTTACTTTGTTATGCTAAATATTGCTATTCTGATCAGATGAAGCGCCATCTGTCGGACATTTTTTGAACTTTGGATCTAATAAAACCCCATGTCATTCCAAGCATGTGTGTCAATTTGTACCTCTCTATCTACATTATTCCGTGATTTATTCAGTTTTTAAATTTATACTGACTTTTTGATCATATGGTACTGCAGCTGTAGTAAGTCAATATATATAAGTACAGTACCTTCCATAATATAGAGTTATACTCAAATAGATCATTTAATCTGCCAAACAAATATCATCAACTTGTTTCAGAAAATTCCTCTAAACATGGACATCATGAGATCATATAAGACATGGATCAGATTATTAACTATCATATTGCACACTCCAACTGTTTGCGATACTCCCTGTTATATAACAATGAAAAAACACATTGAAATGTGAATCGATATCAATGAACTTGTCATAGTGTGGAAGATTTCATGACTGATAATTAAACATAAATAACATTGTAATTATTGATGAACTTAGAGTGTATATACATTATCAGACGAAGACAATGAAGCACCATGAAGAAGTTATGCTAAGTGTTCACAAACATATTCATACAGGTATTGGCGGAAAATGCAAAACTGTCAACATTTAGCGGATCATGATGAATATGTAATGTTGCAGTGCTGTTTCACCACGCAGCTGCCCACAATACCAAACAGACGATGTGCCGATACCAAGGCATAAAGCCTGTTAAATTTCATTCCGTGTACTCAGTTGGATAGTAACAATGCCTCGCAGACAGTTGCGTCAATAATATATGCAGATGTCAGCATTTCAGAGAGGGCGTGCAGTCTTAAAATCCCATTCTGAGCACATTCACTATGTAGTGATTACTCGCTCACATGGTCAGTGACAGAGGGAAGGATTCTGTGTAGTTTGCTGTTGTTTCAGAGCTTCTCAAAGTGGCTGACAGAGTGCTCGGCCACTGATGCCAAGTTGCACCATGGTCCAAAATCCAGATTACTCTGTTAATGCCACCCATGAGCAGCTGGTTTAAGTCAATTCAAATGGCAGGAGAAGGCAAGGACATATCACCTATAATAGGACCATGTTCTGTAAAGCATTGTTGTGTTGAAGCCAGTCCTACTTACTTACAGTTGTTGCAAATTGTCTAGAGGGAGCCACTGGAAATGTAAATCAGAATGAGTTACGACATTCCCTCAGTACTAGTTCAGGAGTTCAGTGAATATTTGAACATTTAGGTACTACACAGCAGTTAGAAACTGTGATGAACTGTGTCACTAGTAACATTAGTTACTAATACAAATTTGTTACTTGGATATAATTACAGAGTGTCCTCAACCACTGAGAGGAGATGGTTTTTGCTGCCAGCATTAATGTACATTTGTTAGTTTCCTGATAGCCATTCAGATGTATATACAAGGCAAGGCCAGAAAGTAAGTACCATTTCATTCTACTGCCACCACAGCACTTGTATCACAGTTCTGCACATTCACACTCGTCTCTCTGGTTCGCTGTCTTTTAACTGATGTCATTACAGGAGGGTCATGTTTACACTGGTTAGTGATTATTCAAAATGTTTAATACAATTTCTGATCCCACCAATTGTGAAGTGCATTCTGTAATACAGTTTTTTTAACGCAATGCATGCTAAGTGAGATGAAATTGTCAACTTGTAGAGATTAATGGTGAAAATGTAGTGGCTGATGGAATGTTGAGGACCTGCTGTCAGTGGTGGGGCTTGGTAGAAAACGTGAATGACAAAATTCATGAAAACAGATGGTTCACAATAAGAATGCTTAGTGACGAGTTCCCACAAATTTCAAAACCGTTTTGCATGAGTGTGTCACAGATTGCAAAAATTTTTTGCCAATTTCTGTTTTTGGGTTTATGCTAACGAATGTCAACAAAATGAAGCGACTTGGCACCGCTTTGACATTGTGATTGGCAAAGAAACTTGGGTTTGCCACATCACTCCAGGATTGGGATATCAGTTAATGGACCCCCACCCACTCCACACAATAAATAAATAAATAAATAAATAAATAAAAAATCGTCAGCACAAAAGGCACTCTCACTATTCAGTTCCTCCCCAGAGAGAAAAAAGTGAATTCAGTACAATAATGTTAAACACTGAGAAAATTTTGAAGTGCAATTCAAAACCAAAGGTGGTGAGTGCTTGGTCAAAGCATTGTGTTGCTTCTCCATTCTGCTGGTACCATTCAAAAATTTATTCAACAATTTGGTCAGGTTCAGTTCGATCACCCACCATATAGCCTCATTCTTGTACCTTCTTATACCATTCCTGAACTTAATGCACGATTTTGGAAAAAAGGTGCTTCAACAGCAATGACGAGACAAAAAAATGGTGTGCAGCAGTGGCTGTCTTCACTGGTGGCTACTTTCTATTTAGAGGACATAAAAATGTCTGAGCAATGGAGGCAACTATGTAGAAAATTATTTAAAAAATGCTTTTTCTTGTAAAGATAAATTTTGGTTTGAAATATTTTTTAAATGATTTTTTTCTAAAATGGTACTTACTTTCCGGACGTACCTTGTACCAATGCAGCAGCACTTTTAGAATAAGGCAAAATGAAATACTAGTCTTCTTATCATTTTTATGAATCAATAAACATTTGTCAGATGATTTTTGCGTAGTCTAATGACAGTGTGCATTACTAGAATTGTGTTTGTCAATATATGTACAGTAGTTTCAAACTGATTGCACATGGTATTTAATGCAATGTGCTTGAAGGAGGAGAAACAAAAAGAAGATGATGATCATGAAGAAAAAGAAGAAAGTACGAGGAGAAATAATAATAATAATATGATGATGATGATGAAGAAAAAGAAGAAAGTATGAGAAGAAAAGTCCCCCAGATTAAATAATTACAGAAAGATAGAAAAAACATAGATTATTGCTTCTCTGCTTGCAACAGCTATTGCGCATCTTGTTTCTTTTACGCCTCCTTTTGCTTAAGGATTAACATGTAGAGCAGGACACTAGAAAAATGAAATGTGTGTATGGAATTTTTGGCTTCTGGGGAGCCTGGCTGCCTGATGCACCACTTCAGTGACTTGCACATCGATGGTGGTGATACTAATGCTGCTGCTGATGATGATGACAAACACACCCAGTCCAGACCAGAGAAAATATCTGACTTGTCCGAGAATTGAACCCTTGGCCCCATGATTGAGTCAGCAAAGCTAATGACAAGAGCACAAGCTGCTGACTAGGACACTAGAAAGCTTGTGCCACTTATCTGTCTTGTCATTAAAACTCACATCTTCCTCAAAGAGCTTGCGGGAAAGGCTCTCTTTCACCCTGGCCTTCTTCTCTTCTTTTTCCTTCAACTGTTGCATCCTTTCTTTTTCCCGCTCTTCTCTCTTCTGCAAGAACTCCACGAGCCTCCTGTAAATGTGATGAAAAAATGTTACAGATGAGTCAGTAAGGTGTTAACAACAGTTTTGCTGTGACAATATAATCTGATAATCAGCTAAAACTATCTATCTTAGACTTTTCTCCCTTTATTTGTTTTCTCCATTTTGATGAACTGAAACAATGTCAGACTTCGAAGTTAATGATGGTAATCACCAAATATGAACTAAACATTTTAGCAAGGTTAACATAAACACCATTTAATGAATGCTACAACCGTACAAAAAGGCAAAAATGGGCAGTTACTATGGGGTGCTAGATTAACAGACAAATACAAAAAAATCTCATATAAAGATGTGAAACAATTACTAACAAAGAGATAGAGGGGCTGGCCGGTACTTACCTCAGCTCAGTACAGCCGATAGAAACACTATCGGCTGTACTGAGCTGAGGTAAGTACTGGCCAGACCCTCTATCTCTTTGTTAGTAAATATAAAAAAATGACAGTTTCACTAGTTTACAGAATCTAAAACGTAATGAAATCGCAAATCTCCACATTCGTAGAGTACACAAATAGGTTTTTTTTTTTTTTTTTTCCTTTAGAGATTTGCTTTCAGATAGCAAGCCCCTAGCAGATATCAAAATTACTTCACAGGCAGTGGAGCCAAAATCCGTAATATTCAGATGGTAATTTGTATTTTGCTGATCCCTATGGTGTGGTTAATTTTAATGAGGACTTTTTATTTCACAGAAGAATCTGATATTTACATTTCATAGAACTACATACTAATAAACTTAAGTTACAAAACTGACTTAAACTAGTTTATTGTGCTAAGTTACCTGGTTGTAGAAATGCAATTGATTTAAAATAGCATCCAGTAATTTGGAAGTTACTTTAAATCTCGTTGTTTATATAACAACGAAATATTGAATACCACTTAGTTTCTATTCCAAAAAGCAGGATCTGATTATAATTAATACTAAATACATGAATGAAATTTGTGTTGATTACATTATGTGATTAACGAAGTTAGTTAATTTCATGTTACGTGATGGACAAGGATTAATCATTTCATTATTTCAAAATAAGAAAAGAAAACAAAACGTCCACCATCTAATCTGACACATTAAAATGTCCACATCATACCAAATTCTGGATGTAACCTAACAAAGAAACGTACACGTTTCTTTATAATAAAATTCTAGGTCCCACAGCTGAGTACTATGTCACATTATGCGGCATGTATCTCAAATACATAAACGATACAACTGCCCACAACTGCCGTGGCACCAGACCATCAAGCACGTTGATACATCATTACATTTGTGCACTTTTTATTTTGCAGATAACTGCGAGTATGGATCATTTGAGCAATTCTTTTATCAAAATGATGTAGAATGAGTCAGTTTACAGGATATGTATACATGATTAGCACATTAACGCAGGTACACTTAAAAACCATGTTTTACTTTAACAGGCTACCAGTTTTTAAGTAGAACATTGTCAATGGACTAGAAGGAGTTGTCACACATTTTATGTTATAGGGGAAATAACCTCGTCTCTAAGCCTATGACAGCTTTACCAATGAGTAATACAAGTCATTTTCTCCTCTAGTGTTGTAGGTATGTACATCACTATTCTTCCCAAATTGTGATGGACTATTTAAGATGAATTTCATTAGTGAAAATATGTATCCTAACAGTGCACTCAAAATGCCTAGCTCCTCAAAGAGGTAACTACATGATGTCCATAGGTAAAAACCACATAATATTCTTACTGCTTGCTTTTGTGCATTCAGTACAATAAGTTACCCCAGAAAATTATTCTATACAATGTTACTGATTGGAAATATGCAAAATACGTCAGAAGGTTGATATGTTTGTTTGCAAGATTAGCAATTATACGAAGAACAAAAGTAGCTGAACTTAACTGTCTGAGAAGCTCAGTAATATGGTATTATGTTAGCATAATCTGTAGAAAACTAATTACCCACCCAGGCTTTGCATGTATAGCACTAAGTATCCACAGCAGAATGACTCGTCTGGCACAGAAGTAGTTTTGTTTGTGGGTGACTGTACAGAGTTACATTTAAAATTCAGAAAACAATATTAGGTTAGTTGGTTGATTTGGGGGAGGGTGCCCAATAGCAAGGTCATCGGTCTCCGTGTCCCTTCAAAGGAACCATCCCGGAATTTGCCTGAAGCAATTCAGGCAAATTGTGAAAAACCTAAATCAGGATGGCCGGATGCAGGTTTGAACCGTCGTCCTCCCAAATGTGAGCCCAGTGTGATAAATTTGAGCCACCTCGCTCTGTCAATATTAGGTAAGGGAATATCGTAACTTTTACATAACTCAAATAATGTAAACAACCCGCATCAGGAAAGATCTCAGGAGGGACGATTGTTATCTGTTCCATATTTAATTAGAGTTTGGAGTGAAGTCTTGTGGGAGTGACAGGAGCCGTGATCTAATGCGCTACCCGGACTGCCTGACTGTAGCACCAGTTCGGTGTGAGCTATGGCCACTTGCCAACTGCCCAACTGCAGTGCCAGTTTCATGCAGCTCACCCAACTGCAACAGAGTTTCATTTAAGCTACAGCCAGCTGTGAAGAACCCTGTGCCACACAACATCGGCAGCACGTGCGCTCTGCATGAAACATTCATATGAAGCACCATATGCCATGCAACATTTATAGGGAGCTCCCTCTGCCAAACAACATTGGTACATTCTGCCTCACACAACTGCCACGGAGGACCCTTTGCCACCCGACATGGTACAAAGCACCCTCTGACACAAAACATCATTATGAAGTACTTCTGAAATGAAACAAATGGTAAAAAGCACCTTACACCCTTCATAGGGACCACAAAGTACATCGTCTATTTTCTGCAAAATTAGCATCTCTTTTCTTTTTTTCCTTTTTTCAGAACTCATGATTGTTCTGTTGAAAAAAGTAATATTTTTCTGTCAGTGAACTGAATGTATCTCCGATTTAAGATGTTTCTGGACATTACTTGCCTTTTCCCATCCAATCTGATGATTACAAAACCCGTAGAATCTTAAGTTCAACCTTTCGTGGGCATTTATAGCTGTGGGACCCATGCTCGACAGTGCTACAGATAGAACTGACAAGGCACTTAGCATAGAAGCATAACCAAAAATACCTCTATTTTAACATCAGGGAAAGAATTTCAGTGCAGTCATAAAATGTAACAGAATTTGTTTTCCTATTGCTAAGATGTAGACTGTGGACACCATATTTATATAGTGGCAGGTAACTGAAGGATAAACAAACAAGAAGTTTGTTAACTATAGGCAAGGGAGAGGTCTAGGGAAACAAGCCCTGAATCCCTCTCACAGGGCAGCAGCCAACACCTGTATTCTGATCACTGATCTCTTCCTGTGTTGTAAGGGACACACTTGAAATCAGTGATGGACAAGGATTAATCCTTTCACTCATTTCAAAATAAGAAAACAATGGGCAACACACAACACACGGCATTTGGGGACAGCTACCACGCAATTGTTTGGTGACAGTGGCAATGTATTGTTAACAATGTAGTTCAGGCCCGACCCCTAGAAATATGCGATGCAACATGTTAAAACATCCACTGCCTAATCTGCCACATTAAAGTGTCCACACCGTACCAAATTCTAAACTTAACCTAACAAAGAAAAGTACACATTTCTTTATTATAACATGCTAGGTGCCACAGCTGAGTACTATGTTGCATTATGCGGCATGTATCTTAAATAAATAAACCATTCAACTGCCCACAACTGCCACGGCACCAGACCATCAAGCACATTGACATGTCATTGCATTCGTGCACTTTTTATTTTGCAAACAGGTTCTTATGCATATTATCTTTCCAAATTGTGCTTTGCCAGATGATGTGCGATAATAGTAACTGAAAATTTGTTGTCTTTTTGATATTTGTAAGTAGAAAATAAAGCTATATCACACTATAAAATAGTTAATCTGGATACAATTTGCTATGAAATTGTGTCTATTAGATAATTTCACATTTTTTGCATTTGGAGGCAGGATTCACATATATTGGAAAATGCGAAATTTTCCAGCCCCTGACCGTACAGAATTGATACAAAGCACACTCTGCAACGTAACATCACTACAGAGCATCCTGTGCCACAGAACATTGGTATGAACCACCCTTTGCCACACAATATCGGTAGGATGTATCTTCTGCCACGCAAAATTGGTATGAAACACCATCTGCCAAACAGGATTGGTGAAAGCTCCCTCTGCCATGTAACATGAGTACGGAGCTCTCTCTGCCGTGCAACATCACTAGCAAGCAGCCTCTACCATGCAACATCAGTATGAAGCATAGACACAAATCTTCCTTGTAAATCAGTCTGTCTATTACAGAAAACCATAGCTAAATCCTTACAGTAGTTCCTCAGATTAACCCAAACACACAGACAAAATTAAGGCAGGGAACTTTAATTTAAATATGTATGATACAAGACAGATAGAAAAGCATAATTAAATAATTTTTTATGTACTGGTTTAAATACTCCCCATTTTGACTATATATTGAACAAAAAACAAGACAGCATCAGTACTGTTGCAGAGTATTATTATCCATAAAAGGAAAGGATCAAAGTGTTTAACATGGGGTGGTACAGAAGGATACTGAAAATTACGTGCGCTGATAAGGAATGGGGAACCCCTTCTCACGACTGGCAAGAGGACTACATGGAAAACAGAAACCAGTAGGAGAAGGGACAGAACGACAGGACATTATGAAGGCATCAGAGAAGGACTTCCACAGTACTAGATGGAGCTCTACTAGAGGGCAAAACCTGTAGAGGAAGACAGAGTATAATACAGGGTGATTCAAAAAGAATACCACAACTTTAAAAATGTGTATTTAATGAAAGAAACATAATATAACCTTCTGTTATACATAATTACAAAGAGTATTTAAAAAGTTTTTTTTTTCACTCAAAAACAAGTTCAGAGATGTTCAATATGGCCCCCTCCAGACACTCGAGCAATATCAGTCCGATACTCCAACTCGTTCCACACTCTCTGTAGCATATCAGGCGTAACAGTTTGGATAGCTGCTGTTATTTCTCGTTTCAAATCATCAATGGTGGCTGGGAGAGGTGGCCGAAACACCATATCCTTAACATACCCCCATAAGAAAAAATCGCAGGGCGTAAGATCAGGGCTTCTGGAGACCAGTGATGAAGTGCTCTGTCACGGGCTGCCTGGCGGCCGATCCATCGCCTCAGGTAGTTGACGTTCAGGTAGTTACAGACAGATAAGTGCCAATGTGGTGGCGCTCCATCCTGCTGAAATATGAATTGTTGTGCTTCTTGTTCGAGCTGAGGGAACAGCCAATTCTCTAACATCTCCAGATACTGTAGTCCAGTTACAGTAGCAACTTCGAAGAAAAAGGGACCAAAAACTTTATTGGCTGAAATGGCACAGAAAACGTTCACCTTAGGCGAGTCATGTTCATGCTGAGTTGTTTCCCGCGGATTCTCAGTGCCCCATATACAGACATTGTGACAGTCGACTTTCCCGTTAGTGTGGAAAGTTGCTTCATCACTAAACACAATCTTTGAAACGAAAGATTCATCTGTTTACATTTGAGCAAGGATAAAATCACAGAAATCAATTCTTTTAATCTTATCAGCTGCAGACAGTGCTTGAGCCAATTTCAGACGATACGGTTTCATAACTAACTCGCTCTGCTAGCTCTCCGAGTCGATTTTTCTGGGCTGTGAACAAATACAAATGCTTGCTGGATGCGTGCTACATTTTCATCACTCGTTCTCGGCCGTCCAGAACTTTTCCCTTTGCACAAACACCCATTCTCTGTAAACTGTTTATACCAATGTTTAATACACCACCTATCAGGAGGTTTAACACCATACTTCGTTCGAAATGCATGCTGAACAACTGTCGTCGATTCACTTCTGCCGTACTCAATAACACAAAAAGCTTTCTGTTGAGTGGTCGCCATCTTAGCATCAACTGACGCTGATGCCTAGTCAACAGCGCCTCAAGCAAACAAATGTACAACTAAATGAAACTTTATAGCTCCCTTAATTCGCCGACAGATAGTGCTTAGCTCTGCCTTTTGTCGTTGCAGAGTTTTAAATTCCTAAAGTTGTGGTATTATTTTTGAATCACCCTGTATATACTGAACAAACAATTGAGGACATTGGGTTGCTTTGGGATTACGGACTATATGGAATATTACATAGTGAGCATTATTTGTTGCTGCAATTGTTTTCCTCATATTGGTCTTGCAGCTGGTTTGTGGCAGCTGCCACAATTTTCTCTCATGTAACAAGCTCTACATCTACATCTGTATTTTGCAAACCATCATATATGCAGGGAAGATGGTATGTCCCATTATAACAGCTATTAGGATTACTTCCCATTCCATTCGTGTGTGGAGCACAGGAACAATGATTATTTGAAAGCCTCTATGTGTACAGGATTAGATTAGAATAGTTACTGCACGCAAAGATGCTTTTGAACAATCACTCTTCCTGTGCTACATATGAGAATGGAATGGGAAGAAATCCTAAAATCTGGTACAATGGAATGTACCCTCTGCCATGCATCTCATGGTGGTTTGCTGAGTATGTAAGCAGATGTAGATGAAGAGGTTGGCACAGCAGAGGAAGTTGTGGCAGCCACCTCAAACTGATAGAGGGAGAAACAGCTGCAGTAGCAAATAATGCTCACTATATAACTGGTGCATAGTATGTTTGATTAGAAATAAAGTTTGCCACTCAGTGAACTGTAAATGCTTAGTAAAAAGACTGTGCTATTTCTGACACCATTCTGCACAAGAACCAAGTGGCAGAAAATTAACAGTTTTGTATGAAGTATAATGCTTTCAGAAAATCCTCCATCAGTGTGCTCATTACTGCGCGAGTGCCACTAAAGGGGAGAGGTTACTGGAGATCCTGTTTATTGTTTAGAAAAACATTTATTGTAAATAGTGAAATTCATCAAAGCTATGAACTTTCAGAAATAACTGAATAGGGGTGTTTAGAACATTAAATGGCTGGAACATTAAAAACCCAACATTTGTTCATCATGCCAAAGAACTAACGCATCAGGACAACAGTCTCTTTTAAAAAATAAAAATAAACAATGGATACAGGCACGGTCTACAACACAGTTTTAGGATGAAATGTAGAATGGCAGATGGGTACATAAATCGTATTACACTACAGACTAATTTAAATTAGTTGGCTTCTGAAGTTTAAGGTATGAAGGAAATCACCAAAGAAAATCTTTACCTTCTACAAAAGTATAAAACTCATATATTATGGATGTCCCTATAATGTTTCCAAGCATACCAAAAATCTTTTTTCAATTTTTGTTACTGATGGGGGTTATGATTTTCTTTTTCTTTTTTTAAATTGATGAAACTTTCCTACATTGTAAATAGTTTCAAACTTATCTCTTTGTACCTTGAAAACTACTGAGCTCTTTGAAATAGTTAAAAACCTTTGTTTGGTAAAGGATCTTTCCCCAAGTCTCATACTGTTTTTGCTATAAGATTCAGACATTTTTTTTCTGCTCCCAATATTTAACTCTGAACAAATACACAGTGTGCAGTCACAAATCTCCTATGTAGAAAATCTGAACTTCACATATGGTACAGATTACTATAATATCTCTTCGCATATCAAATATCTGTTCTTAATTCTAATTAGTAGCAGAGTTATGTTTCTTCTTGAGACATGGAATAGTTCTGCATCCAGAAAACTTTCCAGCTCGAGAACTGACAGGTACAATGCTTTGCCCAATGGAAGTGGCAACATTTGGGAGCCGACGATGGTAGGCTTCTACTGTAGTTTTGATAGAAGTGGTTCAGCCAGCTAGCTGTCATATGGCATCTAATTTAAACAGGACTATAGGCATCTGAACTTTCATTTATCTTTGAACTAACAGGTTTTTGACATGGATCTTCATACCACTTCCAATGGTGTAAAAGGACTAGAGTGAATCTATGTCAAGGCTGTGGACTGAGAGAGAGCAGGGGAGTGTGGGGAACTTTCTTCCCCTCATTCACCTCTTTGCTTTTACCAAACTACAGTATGGAGGACCACTAATGTAACAACAAAAAAAAAAGTTATAAGTGAGATGCAGCAGATAATAAAGGTGGCAATTGCATGCATAAGAAGGTTTACAGACTCACCTATTTTCCATTTCAACTGATTCCATTTCCTTCTTCCTCCACTCGTCACGTGCCTTCTTGAAATCATCCATTTCCTTCTTCGTCTTCTTCATCATTAGCATCTTCTGCTCAAACTCCCTATAAAGACACAATGGTTCATTACAGCTCTTTTCCTTGCAGAAGGTAAGGAACAAACAGTGCAAAATACATACTGAAACACAGCAAGAGCAATTACAAGACAGAAAGTATTTTCTCACACTCTGTAACAGTTGTTATCTGTTGTTAACTTGCAACTGCATAGATTTAGTTTGTGCACCATCTGTGCTGTGTATCATCTGTACGCCGACTACATTATGCTTCCAGCACAACGTCTCTGCCCTGCGGGTTTGCTTACCCTTGGTCCACTGGTATTTCCCTTCTGAGACTACTTACCGATATCAGAAGGGCATTGCCTGTTGTGGATGCAATACCATTTATAAACTGACTGGAAATGGAGAAAAAGGTCCTAAAACATGTGTCTGGAATGGATAGTGTGTGTGAAACAACAACAAATCATCCCAAAACACAGTACACAGCTGCATTGCATCCACATCACAACAGATGTTCAAGTGGCCTCCTCTGGATTGCAGGTGATAGGTACAGTAGTGGTTGTCATACAACATACACATAATTGCACCTCGGCGTACACCATGTTGCCATGCCACTTGTCTGGAGCCTGTACTGAAGGTTGTCTCAGTATCCTGTAGAAACCGATCCTCAAAATCTGGTGTTTGGACAGTCCACTGTCTCCATGCTCATTCATCTGCCTGAAAGGACTCATTATCATACAAAGACCCATAAAAAGTTTGAAATGTCATGTGAAGTGGTTGGTGTCTGTGAGGGTATTTGTTATGGCATAGCCGTACTGCCTCTGGATCGATTCCATCTGCTTGGGTACAGACAAACACCATCTCGGCTTGTTCCCGACACGAATACCAAACCGTTCTGCTGCTTATACAAGGGTTATCCAGAAAGTAAGTTCCGATTAGTCACAAAATGGAACCCCCTGGGAAAATCTGGTAAATCTTTACACAGATGTGTTGGGCAGTGTCCCTAGTATGCCCATCTATCGTGTCAAGTCGCTCTTTTCAGTTTTGAGTGAACAGTGAGCACGTAATGATGTGTAGGGAATAGCATCTGCCGTCAAGCACGAAGGCCCGGTTAGAGATTTCGCCTGTGTTATGCAGCCCTCATAACACAACTGTCGAGCAGTTCCTTCCTCGTGCCAATTGTCGGCCACACACTGCAGGGGCAATGAAGATGCTCCTGCAGCATTTTTGATGAGAAGTGTTTGATCACCCACAATACAGTCCGTAATTGGCTCCCATTGACACTCATCTCTGCTCACAAGAGCCGCTGGCTATGAAGACAAAATTTTTCCACAGACAAAGAGCTGCAGACCAGTGCAGATAACTGGCCGAAAGCACAGGTGGCTGCTTTCTATCACAAGGATATTGGAAAGATGATACAACACTAAGACAACTCTCAAAGTTGGAGCAGCAACTATTTAGAGAAGTAGGTGGAAGGTGTACCTAATTGTTGTAACTAAAACATTTCTGGTTTTCACTGTGGTTTCATTATGTGACTGATCGGAACTTACCTTCCAGATAACCCTCGAGTATGCTGCATCAATTACACAGCTTGCAACATACAGGGAACACATGGCACGTGATCAGAGGACCTGTCATACGCCATCACCACCTACTGTGACAGTGATGCACTCTCAGACACAAGTTCATAGGATCTTCTTTCCTCCATCTCCAGTCAGAAATTCATTCCTGCAGTTTGTCAGTTTTATTAATGTTCACTGATGGCCCATAGTAACTTAGTGTGGACACACAGTACATCTGAACTCTTTCAGGACTCAGCTAAAAGCTGTGAGCAAAGATGTTAATTGACAGTGAATCCTACTAGCATGTTTCAAGCTGGGTCCGATGGGAAGTGCATCTAGTTCATTGAGGCAGTTAGGGCTCATGTAAAGTGGGATATCTGGGTTCAAATCCCGGACCGGTGTTGCACAGCTGCCATTGATGTCTTTGTTTCTCTTCAAATCTTGATTACAGATAGACCTAATTTATACGTACACAATATCCTGTATTTGTTCAAATATTAGTTTTATATTTTGTTCTTTATGCTCAAGCAATACGTGGCAGACAAAGTTCATCAGCAGGCATCCCTACGTCACGCTATGTGCAGCACGGAGCTACTGACACTTTGATGAGTGTTAAAGAGGACCTTAGACTTATATGCTACAAGAGTTACCAATAAAGATGCAAGACATCAATGTCACAAAAAATATGTTTAGAACTCTTGCAGTCTTTAGCTGGGCTCAAGCTCTTGTTCACCTGTACTCAACCTATAACAAATGTTGAGTTACTCACATAAGAAAATCATTAATTGACTAGCTAAGAAACTGTGCCTAAGAATTCATATGCATGTAATTTATTTTTGACTTATGAAGCTTCTTTGTATGCAAAGTTTGTAGTAATATGCTTGAGGATATGAACAAAGAGCTCATTTGCTTCACTAACATGGGACACAGCCACACAGAGCTGACCCTGTGAAAAGCAACTGACTCTAAGGTTAATGCCTACAACACTCAGCATCTGGTCTTGCGCTTTGTTTTTGGTCATTTCATAACATAAAACACATACATGTTTAAAGCTAAATGGTAAATTGTTAGGAATAAGTGGGATCTGGGGTCTAAAAACTTGCTTGCACATGCAATTTCCCATAAATATTTCCACTTCTATGATGTTACTCTGGAAAGAAGTACCTTTAAGCCTTTGTAAGTGAAGGATTGTGAGGAGCAAGCTAATGTATGATGCTTTTGATCAGAGTTACACTGCACCTAGCTTTTGGAAGCAGCTTCCTCACAGTTAGGCATAGCCTGATATCCTCACACCATAGAAAATTTCAGATCACAACCTCCTCTGGAAGTTCTCAACCTTTTAGCCATTTGTGTGTATTCAAAGACATGGCCACTTCCTACACAGATTTATTCATACATAAAACTAAATAATATCTAATAAGTATGCACCAAAATCAAACTTAATAAATTTGTTTGTCCTAGAAAAGAATATAAATAAAACCTACCACAATTCCACCTAATTCCTCCATTCATGTAAATTTCCAAAAATACCTCTATTGCCGCGTAAAAAAAATATTAATGCCACTGTCCATTGGTTCTTTGGTAAACTAATAAACTAACTGTGTCATCTACTGGTTCTTTGATACACTACTAAGCTCAGCAGACAATTTTAGATAAAAATTTTAAATTAAAATATCTCTTTTCTCATATTCCAATTTTGATGAAATAAAGCCCATATATTTTCCCAAACTACACTCAAGCTACCTGACAACCCCATGAAAATTCATCCAATAGTTTTGGAGATTAGCATGTTCAAACAGACAGACATGATGAGTTTAAAATTTTATTAGTATTATAGATTTTGATATGAAAGAGAACTTGTATCAAAAATTTATTAAATCACACCCTTTCAAGTTTACTGTAAAATCGCTAGAAAACATTCAAGAGCCTAGATCATATAAAATATTTCTTTATATCTAAAAACAAAGATGATGTGACTTACCAAACAAAAGTGCTGGCAGGTCGAGAGCCACATAAACAAACACAAACATACACACAAAATTCGAGCTTCCGCAACCAGCGGTTGCTTCGTCAGGAAAGAGGTATACCTATCCTTTTTTCCCCCTAAGGTAAGTCTTTCCGCTCCCGGGATTGGAATGACTCCTTACCCTCTCCCTTAAAAACCACATCCTTTCATCTTTCCCAATCCCTCCCTCTTTCCTGACGAAGCAACTGCCGGTTGCAAAAGCTCGAATTTTGTGTGTATGTTTGTGTGTCTATCGACCAGCCAGCGCTTTTGTTTGGTAGGTCACATTATCTTTGTTTTTAGATATATTTTTCCCACGTGGAATGTTTCCCTCTATTATATTCAAAATATTTCTTTATTTAGACAACCAATTTCAACAGAGTTTTCTGTCATCTTCAAGTCTTAAAAAATCTTTGTCTTGTGAAACATGTTCATTTTCCATTGAACCTCACATCAAGTTGTCATGTGAATAAAAATTGACACATTATAAATGGCCTGTCATACCCAAAATATTTAAAAAAACATAAATCACCTTGTACAAAAGCACATGTCCATATAAAGGGTGGAGAAAAATTGTGTCATGAAATTTTAACCCTGGATAGTTGATGCCAACAGGAACCAAAACTAAAAATGTTGTGTAGGTCAACAATACACCATTTTTAAACTACAGAAACTTGGCATCACTATGTCCAAATAGCCGTGGGATTGCCCTGTTGCCATTTGTCAGTTGACGGGTAGCACTATGGTTCTCAGTTCACACATACAAATGTCCCTCGACCCGTCACTGCCTCGACATATCTACATCTACATGACTACTCTGCAATTCACATTTTAGTGCTTGGCAGAGGGTTCATCGAACCACAATCATACTACCTCTACCATTGAACTCCCTAACAGCGCGCGGGAAAAACGAACACCTAAACCTTTCTGTTCGAGCTCTGATTTCTCGTATTTTATTTTGATGATCATTCCTACCTATGTAGGTTGGGCTCAACAAAATATTTTCGCATTCGAAAGACACATGTCAAATAAGTCCTGCTATTTATCTCCACCTCACATCAGAGGCATTCACACGTAAGCTTCGCTTTGGAGCACACACACGTCACGTGCAATTTAGTCATACAGTAAGCATGGCGGCACAGCATTCGTCTGAAGAACAATAAGATATGGTTTTGATTTAGGACTAACCGACAGTAATGCACATGAAGCTCGACGGTTGTATGAGGAACGGTACCAAGCAAGATGCCACCCACACCCCCAAATGTTTACAGCAATTCACCGGTGACTTGGAGAAACAGGCTCATTAGTGGGATATCGTAGTGATGATGGAATACCTCAAACACAATGGGATGCTGCTTTTGAAGAGACTGTTCTTGAGCACTTCGAGGAAGTACCTACGACAAGTACTCGGGCTGTTGGACACAACATGGAGGTCACTCATCGGTTATTCAGGGAGGTTTTGAGAAATCATGGCCAGCATCCATTTTCACCCTGTCCAAGATCTAAATCATATGGTGGACTATGAACACAGGCTACGGTTTTGCCAGTAGTTTCCGCAATGTGTTGCACTAGATCCCGACTACCCTGCCATTGTGTTGTTTACTGATTGAGTGTACCTTCCATCAGGAAGGCCTTTACAACACTTGAAAGGTTCATTACTGATCAAGGGGAAATCTCACGTTACTTACATCCACGGACACCAGGAACGATTTTTGCTCAACATTTGGGCAGGCATTGGGGGTGACCTTCTGATTGGCCCAGTCCACCTACTTCCTTGACTTACTGGAGCAAATTACCATAACTTTTTGCAAAAAATCTCCACCTGGCTTGTTGGAAGATATTCCCCCGGACATACGGCTACGCATATGATTGCAGTATGATGAGGCGCCAGCACATAACAGTCGTGCTGTGCGCAGATATTTAAATGAACTCTTTGACAGCAGGGTAATTGGCAGACGTTTTCGTCATGGCCCCTGTGATCACCAGACCTCATGCCACCGGACTTTTTACTGTGGGGATTCTTCAAGGTTCTAGCTCACCCACCCAAACACGTACCACCTAGCAATGAAGAGGAATTAATGGATTGCATTCAACATTCAACATGCCACCAATCACATCAGGGCAATGCTAGGAATCTTTGAAAGAGTTCGGCAAAACACCGTTTGACATTAACAAGCTTGTGTCGCGTCAGAGGGACACCAGTTCAAGCACCTGCTTTAAGTAAACAATGTTCTAGCTACCAAAATGGCTCTTTTGGGGCCAACACAATTTGTAAAAGAATTTCTGTACACAAACAAACAGCTGTTGATGGGTTTGTTCCTGGTACATCTTATCATGAATATACAATGGATGTATCAGGACCTCGGCAGATGCACCCCCAGGCCCCCAGAGTGGAAGGCTGGCAAGCTACCACTGAGCATACAGGACGCCTCAAATACATCGGGAACTCCGGCATGCAAAGCATTCGTGGTCATGCGTTGTCCAGAGTATACAGCAACAGGGCAATCCTGCGGCCAATCGGAGCACCTGGCGCCAAGTTTCCATAGTTTAAAAAATGTGCATTGTTAATCTACACAACATTAGTAATTTTGATTCCTACAGGGTTAAAATTTCGTGACACAATTTTTCTCCGCCCTGTATATACCACTCATGGATGTCTGTACATCACAAAAGCTACTGCCTACTTTGCTTTTGTGATGTACAAGCATCTGTGAGTGGTATATGTACATGGCCTTTTGCAAAAGGTGCTTTGCGTTTTTAAATATTTTAGTTACGACAGACCTTTTGTAATGTGCTGTTTTTATTCACTTGACAACTTGGCGTGAGGGTCAACGTAAAATAAACATGTTTCACAACAAAAGAGCAGTGGGCCAATCACCTGCCCTTCTTAAATAACCTGATTACTGAAACAGAAACGAGAATACAAAACCGGATGGATAAACTGGTAACAACAATAAAAGGGTTTTTAAGATGTGACGATTACAGCTGTCAAAACTTATTTTCTTAAATAAAGAAATATTTTATGCATTCTAGGCCATTTAATGTTTTTAGCAAGTAAAACCGATCGCTCCTTTGGTACTCTCAAACTGAGAAAATTCAATACTGTAAAATTCCTAGAGCATACATTCTTAGTAGAGTTAATCAACATATTGCTTCCCATTACATATGTTACACAAAATATTTGTGTTCACACTGAAGAGTATCGCCAGTCTGTTCTTCCTGTGCTTGCTTAGTAACTGGAATGGGAGGGGGGAGTGACAGTGGTACACCAAGTATCCTGCTCCACACACTACAAGGTGGCTTGCAGAGCACAGACACAGGAATTACCAATGCGGATACGTGCTTTGGCGCACACCTCACCTCATGTCCTCCTCGTGGATCCTGCGCACAGCCTCGTCAATCATCTGCTTCTCCTGCAGGAACTCAATGAAGGCGGCCTCCCGCCGGTTGTACGCCTCTATCATCTGGTCCTGCAGCTGGTGGCGATACTCTATCTGCCGCTTCGCCTCCTCCTCCTGCTTCTTCAGCTCCATCTCGTCGTCTTGCCTCTTCATCCGCTGGAGAGCCTCTCGCTCTTCATTTGCGTACATCTGTGGAAATTCCGTTACGCCGGCCAAATTATTGGACTGCTATCTAGCTGACGAGCACCTAGCACAGAGGCAAATCACTCACGTAGGGGAAGCAAAGCTATTGGGAATTCAGAAACTATTCATTCGTCGATTCACTCAATATGTTCTATTGATTCCACCAAGAAAGGGAACCTTCGCTGGTATGGAATGAGTTAAGATATTTGTTTACAAAAGACAAGCAAATCAGTGAAACTTAAAATATATACTCCAGTCTTTCTGTAAATTATCTGTATATCTAGATTCAGCTGCAAAATACTAACTGAATTCTTTACAGACGAATGTAAAAACTAGTAGAAGCCGACCTTGGGGAAGTTCAGTTTGGATTCTGTAGAAATGTTGGAACACGTGAGGCAATACTGACCCTACGACTTATCTTAGAAGCTAGATTAAGGAAGGGCAAACCTACATTTCTACCATTTGTAGACTTAGAGAAAGCTTTTGACAATGTTGACTAGAATACTCCCTTTCAAATTCTGAAGGTGGCAGGGGTAAAATACAGGGAGTGAAAGGCTATTTACAATTTGTACAGAAACCAGATGGCAGTTATTAGAGTCGAGGGACTTGAAAGGGAAGCAGTGGTTGGGAAGGGAGTGAGGCAGGGTTGCAGTCTCTCCCCGATGTTATTCAATCTGTATATTGAGAAAGCAGTAAAGGAAACGAAAGAAAAATTCGGTGTAGGTATTAAAATCCATGGAGAAGAAATAAAAACTTTGAGGTTCGCCGATGACATTGTAATTCTGTCAGAGACGGCAAAGGACTTGGAAGAGCAGTTGAACGGAATGGATAGTGTCTTGAAAGGAGGATATAAGATGAACATCAACAAAAGCAAAACGAGGATAATGGAATGTAGTCGAATTAAGTTGGGTGATGCTGAGGGAATTAGATTAGGAAATGAGACACTTAAAGTAGTAAAGGAGTTTTACTATTTGGGGAGCAAAATAACTGATGATGGTCGAAGTAGAGAGGATATAAAATGTAGACTGGCAATGGCAAGAAAAGTGTTTCTGAAGAAGAGAAATTTGTTAACATCGAGTATAGATTTAAGTGTCAGGAAGTCATTTTTGAAAGTATTTGTATGGAGTGTAGCCATGTACGGAAGTGAAACATGGACGATAAATAGTTTGGGCAAGAAGAGAATAGAAGCTTTTGAAATGTGGTGCTACAGAAGAATGCTGAAGATTAGATGGGTAGATCACATAACTAATGAGGAAGTATTGAATAGGATTGGGAAGAAGAGAAGTTTGTGGCACAACTTGACTAGAAGAAGGGATCGATTTGTAGGACATGTTCTGAGGCATCAAGGGATCACCAATTTAGTCTTGAAGGGCAGCGTAAAGGGTAAAAATCGTAGAGGGAGGCCAAGAGATGAATACACCAAGCAGATTCAGAAGGATGTAGGCTGCAGTAGGTACTGGGAGATGAAGAAGCTTGCACAGGATAGGGTAGCATGGAGAGCTGCATCAAACTAGTCTCAGGACTGAAGACAACAACAGCAACATCTAGATTCAGAGAGTGAAAAGTTCTGTTAGTGGCATGGCAAGTAGAGGGTTTGTTGTCAAGCTTCATGACAAGAAGTAATTTACTATGAACATCCCTCAGTATTTGCAGATGTACGAGGCTTGTTCCAAAACTAAGATCCATTTGGTCATAGAAAAAAGACAAGCTGATGACAGAAGATTTATTGGCAGTAATATTTTACTACACATCTACTTTACTTTTCCACATAATTGCCGTTCACATCTATACACTTTCTGTATTGTTGCACAAGCTTCTTTAAACCCTGTGCATAGAAGTCTGTCACCTGGAAATTGAACCAATTCGTGACACCAGTCTTGAGGTTATCGTTGTTTTGAAATGGTTTTCCACCCAATAGCAATTTTTCAAATGCAAGACGATGAAATAGTCTCTTGGTGCAAGGTTGGGACTGTACAGAGGTTGCTCAGAAAGTTCCCAACAAACATCTTGAATTTTCTCCTCAGTTTTGGCAGCAATGTGAGGGCATGCATTGTCATGAGGAAGGATAATGCCAGACGACAGTTTCCCACAGTGTCGAATTTGGATAGCATGTCTCAGTTTGGATAGCACTTACAGTGTATGTCAACTATAATTGTTGACCATGGTTCATCAAATCAGTCAAATAGATGTCCTTCTCATCTCCAAAAATGGTAACCTTCATGTTTTGATTTGAGAAGGAAGACTGCTCAAACATTTTTGGTTTGGTACCACCACACTGACTGTTGTTTTTTTCTGTGTTGGTGTATGATATCCACATCGCACAACCTGTAACAATGTGGGAAAACAAATCATCTCCATCTTGTCCACAGCACAACAAAAACTGTCATGCATTACGCATTCTTTTCTCTTTGTGCTGATCAGTGAGCATTTTTGGAACCTACCTCGGGTACAGTTTGTGGTATTCAAGCTGTTCAATGACAATCCTGTAACCTGAGGTTAGAGCAAAATTTTGGAATCCATTAGCCAGCCCACTACTCATCGATTACCAATCACTTCGAAGTTTTTGGTTCACTTGATCAATAATGTTGTCAGTCCAAATATTGAGCCAGCTGCTCCACTGTTCATCGTGAACATTTATGCGGCCATTTTGAAATTCTTGACACCTTTTCTGAACTTGTTTTTCACAAATTATTTCAGGTCCATATGCTAAGTGTAACTCATGACAGATTTCAGCAGCCAAAGATCATATTGCCAGTAGAAATCTGATCACATTGTGCACTTCACAACAGGGAAGATCTACGGTTGTCTCAGCCATTGCGAGCTGCTCTCACCAACTAGCAAACAACCACTGAATCAAATCAACAGTGCAGCAGTTTCCTACATCTACATCTACATGACTACTCTGCAATTCACATTTAAGTGCTTGGCAGAGGGTTCATCGAACCACAATCATACTATCTCTCTACCATTCCACTCCCGAACAGCACGCGGGAAAAACGAACACTTAAACCTTTCTGTTCGAGCTCTGATTTCTCTTAGTTTATTTTGATGATCATTCCTACCTATGTAGGTTGGGCTCAACAAAATATTTTCGCATTCGGAAGAGAAAGTTGGTGACTGAAATTTTGTAAATAGATCTCGCCGCGATGAAAAATGTCTTTGCTTTAATGACTTCCATCCCAACTCGCGTATCCTCCCCTATAACGTGATAATACAAAACGAGCTGCCCTTCTTTGCACCCTTTCGATGTCCTCCGTCAACCCCACCTGGTAAGGATCCCACACCGCGCAGAAATATTCTAACAGAGGACGAATGAGTGTAGTGTAAGCTGTCTCTTTAGTGGACTTGTTGCATCTTCTAAGTGTCCTGCCAATGAAACGCAACCTTTGACTCACCATCTCCACAATATTATCTATGTGGTCTTTTCAACTGAAGTTGTTCTTAATTTTAACACCCAGGTACTTAGTTGAATTGACAGCCTTGAGAATTGTACTATTTATCGAGTAATCGAATTCCAGCGGATTTCTTTTGGAACTCGTGTGGATCACCTCACACTTTTTGTTATTTAGCGTCAACTGCCACATGCCACACCATACAGCAAACTTTTCTAAATCGCTTTGCAACTGATACTGGTCTTCGGACGTCCTTACTAGATGGTAAATTACAGCAGCATCTGTGAAAAACCTAAGAGAACTGCTCAGATTGTCACCCAGGTCATTTATATAGATCAGGAACAGCAGACGTCCCAGGACGCTTCCCTGGGAACACCTGATGTCACTTCAGTTTTACTCGTTGATTTTCCGTCTATTACTACGAACTGCGACCTTCCTGACAAGAAATCACGAATCCAGTCACACAACTGAGATGATACCCCATAGGCCCACAGCTTGATTAGAAGTCGCTTGTGAGGAACGGTGTCAAAAGCTTTCCGGAAATCTAGAAATACGGAATCAACCTGAGATTCCCTGTCTATAGTGGCCATTACTTCGTGTGAATAAAGAGCTAGCTGCATTGCACAAGAACGATATTTTCTGAAACTATGCTGATTACATATCAATAGATCATTCCCTTCGAGGTGATTCATAATGTTTGAATACAGTATATGCTCCAAAACCCTACTGCAAACCGACATCAATGATATAGGTCTGTAGTTTGATGTATTACTCCTACTATCCTTCTTAAACACTGGTGCGATCTGCGTAATTTTCCAATCAGTAGGTACCCATCTATCGGTGAGCGAGCGGTTGCATATGATTGCTAAGTAGGGAGCTATTGTATCAGCGTAATCTGAAAGGAACCTAATCGGTATACAATCTGGACTTGAAGAGTTGCCCGTATCAAGCGATTTGATTTGCTTCACAACCCCTAAGGTATGTACTTCTAAGAAACTCATGCTAGCAGCTGTCCGTGTTTCAAATTCTGGAATATTTCATTCGTCTTCCCTTGTGAAGGAATTCTGGAAAACTGCGTTCAATAACTCCGGTTTAGCAGCACAGTCATCGGTAACAGTACCATAGGCACTGTGCAGCGAAGGTATTGGCTGCGTCTTGCCGCTTGTGTACTATACATACGACCAGCATTTCTTTGGATTTTCTACCAAATTTTGAGACAATGTTTCATTGTGGAACCTATTAAAGGCATCTCACATTGAAGTCCGTGCCAAATTTTGCGTGTCTGTAAATTGTAGCCAATCTTCGGGATTTCGCATTCTTCTGAACTTTGCATGCTTTTTCCGTTGCCTCTGCAACAGCGTTCGGACCTGTTTTGTGTACCATGGGGGATCAGTTCCATCTCTTACCAATTTATGAGATATGAACCTCTCAATTGCTGTTGCTACTATATCTTTGAATTTGAGCCACATCTCGTCTACATTTGCATAGTCAGTTTAGAAGAAATGGAGATTGTCTCTTAGGAAGGATTCTAGTGACACTTTATCCGCTTTTTTAAATAAAATTATTTTGTGTTTGTTTCTGGTGAATTTGGAAGAAACGGCATTGAGCCTAGCTGCAACGACATTGTGATCACTAATCCCTGTATCAGTCATGATGCTCTCTATCAGCTCTGGATTGTTTGTGGATAAGAGGTCAAGTGTGTTTTCGCAACCATTTACAATTCACGTGGGTTCGTGGACTAACTGCTCGAAATAATTTTCGAAGAAAGCATTTAGGACAATCTCGGAAGATGTTTTCTGCCTACCACCGGATTTGAACAAGTATTTTTGCCAACATATCGAGGGAAGGTTGAAGTCCCCACCAACTATAACTGTATGAGTGGGGTATTTATTTGTTACGAGACTCAAATTTTCTCTGAACTGTTCAGTAACTATATCATCGGAGTCTGGGGGTCGGTACAAGGAGCTAATTATTAACTTAGTTCGGAATATCGCACTGAGTATCTACTTCGACTTCACTAACAGATAAATCACTACTGACAGACACAAACACTCCACCACCAATTCTGCCTAATCTATCTTTCCTGAACACCGTCTGAGACTTCATAAAAATTTCTGCAGAACTTATTTCAGGCTTTAGCCAGCTTTCTGTACCTGTAACGATTTCAGCTTCTGTGCTTTCTATTAGTGCTTGTAGCTCAGGGACTTTCCCAGCACAACTACAATTGGTTGTTCCTAAAGAGTTAGTAGACAGTGCTGCATGCATGAAACTTCATTCACACCTACCATCAGTCAAATATTGCTCACCGGAACTTAGTTTCAGAATATGCCTCATACATATATATTTTATATGCAAATACCACCATAATCTAGAAAATATTTCTCTTTAAATATTTTTAACACAGCAATTTTGTTTCTTTTGCACTGTGTTTTTGTTGTGGTCTTCAGTCCACAGACTGGTTTACAGCAGTTCTCCACTCTGCTCTGCCCTAAGGAAGCCTTTTCATCTCTGAATAACTACTGCAACTTCAGTCTTTTGAGTCTGCTTACTGTATTCATCTCTTGGTCTCCCTCTACAATATCTCCCCCTCCCGAAACCTCCATTCAACACTAAATTGGTTGTCCCTTAATGAACGAGACTCTGTCCTGTCAACTGATCCCTTCTTCTAATCAAGTTATTTCAGTTATTTCTTTTCTCCCTAATTCTATTCAGAACTTCTTCATTTGTTACATTATCTCCCCACCTGAACTTCGGCCTTATTCTGTAGCACTACTTTTCAAAAACTGCAGTTCTCTTCTTGTCTAAACTGTTTAATCATCCACGTTTCACTTCCATACAGGGTTACCTTCAGAAAGACTTCTTAACACTTGAATCCATATTCGATGTTAACAAATTTCTCCTCTTCAGAAACTCTTTTCTTGTCATCGCCATTCTACATTTTATATCCCTCTGCTTCAGCCATCATCAGTTACTTTGCTGTCCAAATAACAAAACTTGTCCACTACTTTAAGTGTCTTGTTTCCTAATCTAATTCCCTCGGCATAACCTGATCTAATTTGACTACATTCCATTAGACCTGTTTTGCTTTTGTTGGCGTTCTTCTTATATCCTACTTCCAAGACACTGCCATTCCATTCAATTGCTCTTCCAAGTCCTTTGCTGTCTCTGACAGAATTACAATGTCATTGACAAACCTCACAGCTTTTATTTCTTCTTCCAGAATGATAATACATACCCCAAATTTTTCTTTGATTTATTTTACTGCTTTTCCCATGTACAGACTGAATATTGGGGATTGACTGCAATCCCATCTCACTCTTATCTTAACCACTGCTTCCCTTTCATGCCCCACAACACTTATAACTGCCATCTGATTTCTGCACATGTTCTGAATAACATTTTTCTCCCTGCATTTTCCCCTGCTACCTGCATTTCATTTTAAAAGCTATACCGTCCAACTTCATTCACTGCCAACAGACTGACCATTGTCTTAGACCGGTTGCTTGCTGCAATTCTTATTAGTTGGCACTAGTTAGGTGACTCGTATGTCGACGAGGGTGAGTTGATGGTGAAGGCAACACAACACTCAGTCCCTGAGTAGAGAAAGTCTCTGACCCAGCTGGGAATTGAACCCAGGCCTCCCGCACGGCATTCTGCTGCACCGACCACTTAGGTATGGAGGCAGACTAAGCAGGAATTGGGTAGTGGTAATGCTCCATGTCCTTCATATCCATTAATGTGGTCTGATTCTTTTAAAGGATTTTCGAATTACTGAATGTCAAGACGATAAACATAATTATTTTCTAGGTTTCCAAAAACATGAGCTCACACAGTTAGGATATGTTGACAAAAACAATTCAGAGCACTGTAGGACTTTATCCAAAAAAATTAGAAATAGATCATCCTTAATAATGGACCTGTCCATTTCTTTATTCCAATTCTACAAAGGAAGTAATTGTTCTAGCCTCGTACATGTGTTATACAAACTTACTTTCTCCCTCATCTTCTCTGCCTCCTTCTCTGCTTTCTGAGCACACAGTTCCTTGTAGACATACGCTGCTCTCAACTTCGATTCTAACTCTTTTAGTTCAACACTCGATTCACGTAACTGCTGCCTGAAATAACAATACAAAATGGAAAAAGAAAATAAATTGTGTAGTTCTATAAGCAGTACACGTGTATGTGCAACACTGAAGCTGAACATTTATCCTCATGGAAATATCTCAGAGATTGGTTGGAGCATCATTAAAACAATGTTTAAATTTAGTCATATTTATCGCAATTATGCCATGAAGTTCCTTGTCAGCATTTGTACAAAGGACAACACATGCAGCGTTAGGATTATCAGATCATATGCATGAAATATGCAACATAATGCAAGGCACAACAAATCAGTGGAAAATCAAATATTGAAAGACAAAGACAAATGGAAGAAGTAAGTAAACTGTTTCAAATAATGGAAAATCTGGAATGGAATGTAACAATATTATGAAAAAGAAAGTTGCTGCTCACCATATAGCAGAGATGCCGAGTCACAAATAGGCACAACAAAGAGACTGTCACAAATAAGCTTTCAGGCAGCAATGCCTTCATCAAAAATAGACAACACACACACACACACACACACAAAGGGCACACGTGTTCACACTCGCGACTGCATTCTCTGGCAACTAAAGTCACAATGCAATGTGGCTTCCATTTCCAGAGACTGCGTGGGTTGCATTTGTGCACGTGTGTGTGTGTGTGTGTGTGTGTGTGTGTGTGTGTGTGTGTGTGTGTTTGTCTATTTTTGATGAAGGCTTTGCTGGCCCAAAGCCTATTTGAGACAGTCTTTTCGTTTTGCCTATCTTCGACTCAGTACCTCTGCTACATGGTGAGTAGTGACTTTCCTTTTCATAATATTGGTGAGTAAACTGTTTATTATAACTATTAACACAATTATTAATACATTTATCCCACTGTGAGACAAGATGGTCAATGCCTTCGTGGAAAAATGTTTGCATTTGCCTACGGAAACGTGATTGTACCCAGACACCTCTTTGTACAAAGCAAATTGATGGGCATTAACGTCTTTTTGTGGGGCTCGGAAAATATAGAAATCACATGGGAAGGGATTTGTACTGTATGGCACATGTGTAAGGGATTCTGCAGTATATCTGAAACAAACTTGGCAATAAGTGGGCAGGCATTATCCTACAACAGAATGATGCCATCCAACAACATTCCTGGGCATTTGGATTTAATGGTGTGCTTCAATGAGTGCAAAGTGTCAGTGGACCCACATGTAGACAAGGGTGTTTCAACTATGCTGCTGAAGTTTTTTCTGGGAAGGCCTTACATATCTTCTGTAGAGTCCCAATCACTTCTCATGTGATTTCCATATTTTTGGAGCCCTGAGGAAAGACATTCGTAGCCACCACTTTGCTTCGGATGCAGAGGTGCGGACTGGGACACAAGCATGGTTCCATAGGCAATCGCAAACATTTTTCCATGAAGCCATTGATGATCTTGTTTCACAGTGGGATAAATGTATTACCAGTTATGATAATTACTTGTGGAATAATAAACAGTTTTCATAGTGTTTCTTCCTGTCTGCCTTGCTTTCATTTGATTACCTTTTATAGTTAGTAAAGTAAAATGTAATCAAGAAAACTACTAAGTCATGAAACAGCATTGCTCACCTTCACTATGTGAAATATTTAGTATTGTTGGTAGACGTGAATAAATGTTTGAGAAAGAATCCAAGTTTTTTGGACTATTAGTCCCTTCCTCAGGTACAAAAGAAGGTGAGATTGTAAACTTTTATAAGGAAGGACAGGCCTCTCAAATCTCAAAAGGAGGGGAGACAAAGACATTCGTCTGTTAGCTTCGAGACAGAGCAGTGTCCAAAAGCTTAGCAATAATTTAAATTTTTGGATTGATCCACAACTGGGTGTGCGGTCATTGCTGTAGTCAGCTTAGAAACTAAAATGTTGACTCAGCCACACATATTGCAAAAGCTAAATAATTTAATGTGAGGTACATATCTTCATTGTCATAAATATTTACACACAATGATCTCCACTGCAAGGAATATGATTACAAATTTTCATTCAAACACAGTCCTTCCAATAATGTCATTATTGGAGAGAGATAAAAAAGAAGGCGATAAAAATGTTATAGTCATTACATTAATATATAGATTTATTATACAGAAATAAAATCACATACGAAATCAACAAAAATTTTGTGGTCACTTACCTTCTAACCAGGAAAATCAGTGAATGCTGAGCATGAGCGTGATTGGGAGTCAACATGTGGATATGTTTTCCTGATGGAGGATCAGCCAGGTGCACAAACTTCTAACATTGGATCTCTACTGACATTCACACTCAGCATATATTGATTTATGCTGATGGGTTTTGTTTCAAAACAGGACATGGTTACAAGACACTTATATCGATTTTACAATAATGGCGGTGAGTGAGAAACTTGCATGGATGAACATTTATAAATTCATTCCATACAATGAAGATTTTTATATATAGATATTTCTAATGAACACATTAAATCATTACTTTTGTGTTGCCTTTGGCTTAGCTTGTATTTTCACTCTCAAGATTTAGATCTTATTTACGCAACTGCTGACTGCTGACTGATTTTATTCCACCCACGACCTTCTCACAAAACACTGAAACCGTATATTTCAAATATTAATGAATTTAAATTAGACTGAAAGAGTTATTACCTGAGCTTCAGCTGCACTATCTCTTGCCGCTTGACTTTATCCATTTCCTCTGCAAGAACCTCATCCTGATGGAGCTGATTAAACAGCTGTTCTCGCTGCAGACTTTTTGGCTGCGGGGAAAACATAATTATTTGTGATCAGTGAACCTTTCAACAAATATACTCGACACTACACTACCGATCCTCAGCATTGAGCATGTTTGCCTACCTGCCTTCCTCTTTCCTGTTTCCATCCCACCCTGTTCATCTACAGATACACTGTACAGCAAAATTTCTGACACTCACAGATTACACTGTGTGACACATCTGAGGGCAAGAAAGTGTGCCACCATCACAGAACCACTCTCTGTCACAGTGACAGGTGTGTAGTGAACGGTTCCATTTGCAAATACTGCACTGAAAGAATGGCTAGCACTAACCTCTGTACGAGTGTAAATTTCATTGACTTTACTAACACAGTCATTTCTCACATTGTATGTGGCAGGAAGTAACATGTTTCTTAACTTTTCTTGGAGCATGTGATCTGAAATTTTATAATGAAATGGCTCTGTAACAGACACTGGCTCTCTTATAGAGTCTGCCCATGGTGTTTGATGAGCATCTCTGTAATGCTACTGGTGATACAGCAAACCACTCTTCTTTAGACAATCACTTTCTTCTCTATTAATATGACCCGGTGCTGGTCTCAGAGTAACAAGCAGGACACAAGAACAGGTTGGCTGAGGTTTTGTAAGGCACCTTTTTCAGCGGCGAGTTACATTTCCTTAGGACTCTCCCAATGAATCTGTTTGATATCTGATTTTCATACAACTAGTTTTATGAGATCATTCTACTTGTATCGGTCCAGCCACATGCTCCTTGACATTTTATAGTTGTTACTTAATCTATTCATTTATTGCCATCTGGTAAAACAACCTCACCTCCCTCCCCAAACCAAGGCTTAGGTGGTGTGTGTGTGTGTGTGTGTGTGTGTGTGTGTGTGTGTGTGTGTGTGTAGACTTCTGGCTTATTTTTGTTTGTCATAAGCATTGCATTACAAATAAAACAAGAAAAATTGGAGTGTGAACACCTGCACCTGGTTTTAGTAGACCCGAAGACCTCCAGGAGCAGTTTCAGTATGGAGAATGATGCTCTGAGCAGCTTGAACACACATTCCAAGGCAAGCAAATTGTAACTGAGAAACTCTTGAGTGCCTCTCAGAAGACCAATTCTCGTCCAAGTCACGGGAGGAGGGCGACACAACAAAGTAGGGAATGGCCTGCTGGGGTGAAGTACACAGGGCACTTCAAGTGCCCCAGAAACGATATGGTAGCTGTGAAGGCTCTGTAGGAACTCTTAAAAGTGGTGGCTAATGGGGCTCTAGTGAAGCTATGACAGGCCTATGTAACCAACAGTGGATCAGCACCCAAAGGCAACTAGCCCCTGAAAGAATAAGCATAAAAGAGAACAACCTGGCAAGGCAAACAAACTACGAATTACAACTTGGAACATTGGAACACTGACAGGAAAGCTAGAAGAGATAATGGATATGATGAACAGGAGAAATATATATATGACAGTTGGAACTTAAATAGTGGCAACTATTTATTCACAACTGATACTAAAGAGTAACATGTTTGCATCTGTTACTGTCCTTCAAAGTAGTCACCAGCATTGTGTAGAACCAGTTGCCAGTGATGTGAAAGGCATAGTTTACCGTTAGCAGAGCCTGTTCTGTTGATGGTGCGAATGGAGCGGTCTAATGCCTGTCGAATCTCTGGGACAGTTCTGAAGCAAATGCCACAAAGCCAAAACTGAAACACCAGTCCAATGGATGGTGTCATTATGGGTCGCCACGAAAGTCAAAGGTGTGCCAGAGCCCTAGTATGGTGAAAGTTATAGTGATTCTCGTGTATGACTGTGATGGTGTTATCCCAATGCATTACATTCCTCCATGGCAGACAGTCAAGGCACAGTATTACTGTTCGTTTTTTGAGCATTGCCTGCGACCAGCTTTACAAAAGAAGTGGTCACTCTTTCTGTGTAACCCACCCATCATTTTGCACGACAATGCACAGGTGCATACAGTGAAGGCTGTGGCTGCTCTGTTTGGTTGATGGGACTGGGAAGTAGTGTACCATCCACTATACTCCTTGGACTTGTGATTTGATTCCGAAGATGAAGGAACCACTTCATGGCATTCAATTCACAACTGTTCTAAAGATTCGACAGGCAGTAGATCGCTCCATTCGCACCATCAACAGAACAGGCTCTGCTAACAGTATACTAGGCCTTCCACATCACTGGCAATAGGTTCTACACAATGCTGGTGACTACTTTGAAGGACAGTAACAGGCGCAAACATGTAACTCTTTTATATCAGTTGTGAATAAATAGTTGCCACTATTTAAGTTCCAACTGTCATATCTATATTTCTCCTGTCCATCATATCCATTATCTCTTCTAGCTTTCCTGTCAGTGTTCCAATGTTCCAAGTTGTAATTTGTAGAGACAAGATGGAAAGGAGGAGGCAGTAGAGAACTGAGGAAAGGTTACAGGTTGTGTTGGAGTGGAAATGAAGAAGGAAGACATCAGGGAGTGGGAGTTGTTGTGAGGGACGCCTAAAAAGAAGAGGTACAGAGGATCAGCAACAGGATAATGGAGAAATATAGAGGTGGTTCTGGTGTATGCCCCTCAAGTGGGCTGTACAAATAAAGAGAGGCAGGACTTAAAGTAACAACTACAAAAGCAGCTGGACTGACAAAGGATAACAGTTATGGCAGATTTGAATGAGCATGTAAGGAATGAAAGACAAGGGTATGAAAATGTATTATGTTCTGAAGGATGGGGAAGTAGAAATGAAGAAGGAAAGATATTGCTGGAATTCTGGAAGAGAAATGGTTTAGTGATAGGTAACTCATGGTTTTGGAAAAAAATGGAGCCATAAAGTAATATGGTACAGCAGTAATGTAGCACAGAAATCTTTGGTGGATAAAATGCTCCATGATTGGGAAATTAAGAAGACAGTAACGGATATAAATGTATTATCATCTGAGGCTCTGGATGGCGACCACTGGCTACCGGTAATGAGTAGGAGAATCATGAAGGAATGGAAGAAGAGAGAGAACCAGAAAAGGAGAATAAGAGTATGGAAATTGAAGGAAAAGGAAGTAAATGAAGAATACTAGATTATAAGGGAAATGTTAGCAAAGGATGAACCAAAAACAAGAGAAAAGGACTGGGGACATTTAAAAAGTGCTATGGTAGACACTGCAGTAGCTGTATGCGGAAGGACAAGTGCAAGAAAAAGGTAGAAGGTGACACCTTGATGAAATGAAAGAGTCAAGGAGGTAGTGGGAAGGAAAAACAAGGCCTTCAGACTGTCGTTCCGAGAAAGGCCTGAATCAGCAAGTAAGGTGGATAAGAAAAAAAAAGAAAGAGGCAAAAAAGACAGTGGCTGAGGAGTGAAGAAAGCCAATGGAAGAATGGAAAAAGATGATAGAGGAAGACAGTAGAGGAAGTAAGAAATTATTGTAGGGAAAGGACAAAAGTAAGAGGAGAGGTTTGAGAGAGGATGCAACAATGTTGGATAAATGTGGTTAGTAACAAAGAAACACTGAAAATAGTGTGGAAGGAGTACGTTGAGCATTTGCTAAATTTGAATGGACTTGGAAATGAGGATAATAGACTAAAGGACACAGATGTAAACTACAGGGATTGGAAAAAGGACCTGACATTGAAAGAAATGGAAATGGCACTGGACAAGATGAAAGGCAGAAAGACACCAAGCATGGATGAGATAAATGTCAAAATGGTGAAGGCAGCAGATGATATCGGGAAACTGCTGAGGGTGGCGTAGAATGAGAAAAAGACTCCAGAAGATTGGAAGAGGCACTAATTGTCTCTGTATTCAAGAATGGGAGTAGGGGGGATTTTAGAAACTAAAGGAGAGGCACACTAATACCTTGTTGTGCCACAGTATATGAAAAGATCCCCGAGAGCAGAATCCAAATAAGGATGGAGACCAAGTTGAGAGAGGAACAGCATGGATTCAGTCCTGGAGGGTCAACTGTTATCTCATATTTGCATTGAAGCCTTTCCACGACCACCACTATGAATTTGGGGAGGATCTTGTAGTGGCCTTTCTCGATACAGAAATGGCATTTAGTGTGTAGGAGAAAGATCTGGCAAGCACTAGAAATGAAGGGAGTGGAAAAAGAGACAATAATCAGAGAGGAGGAAATGTACTGTAGACACTTGAGTTGTGTGAAAGTGGGAAATTACAGGACGGATTGGTTCCGGCAAACAAGTGTTGTGAAACAGGGAAGTGCACTGTCACCTTTCCTCTCTATAGATGATGAGATAATGACTAAGTTTGCAGAAAAAAAAAACTGGAGAGGACAAGATAACAGCAAGGGTGTGTAGTACGGATGACTTGATGCTCTCGGGAAACAGGGGGGAGGAGATTCAGGAAAAACTGTAAGCTTGGGAAGAAACTGAGAGTCTGTATGGAATGAAATTTAATATCAATAAATTTGAGATCCTGGTTACAACTAGAAAAAAAGGCAGACCTATTAGTGGAATAAGTATTGGATATGAACAACTAAAGATGGTGGGAGGTATCAAGTACTTGGGAAGTGTGATAGAAAAAACTGGAAGAAATAAGAACGATATTAGTGAATGTGGCAGATAGGCAAAAGCATTCCTGCTAAGTGTCAGGAGCCTCATTTGGAACGAAGATGTGCCACAAAAAAGCAAAGAAATAATACTTACAAATTACTACATCCCAATGCTGACATATGCCCTAAAAGAAGAAAAGATATGCAAGCAGATTACAGGCATGTGCAATGAAGTTCCTCTGAAGTAGGACAGGAGCAACATGGAGAGGGTGAGGAATGAAAGGTTAAGAAAAATAGTGAAAGAGAAACCCTTAATAGAAGGACAGAAACATCAAGGTTAAGATGGTACAGACACTTAAAGAGAATGGAGTACAAGAGGATTCCCAAGAAGGTACACATATCAAAAAAAGTTTTGAATCACCTAGATTCCAAGAGTTCCGGAACCTATACAGAAAATTGGAATAGAGATCAACATAAACATCATTTCCACCCTTTTTATTGCTTATGAAAACCACACATTGCATGTTGTACCAGCATACAGCAAAACCTGGATAGGTGGTGGTCCAGATTGCTGTACACACCGGTACCTCTAATACCCGTAGCACATCCTCTTGCATCATACATGCATGTATTCATCATGGCATGCTACCCACAAGTTCATCAAAGCACCGTTGATCCAGATTGTCCCACTTCTCAATGGCGATTCAGCATAGATCCCTTAGTGCAGTTGGTGGGTCACATCGTCCATAAACAGCCATTTTCAATCTACCCCGAGCATGATCGATAGGGTTCATGTCTTGAGAACATGCTAGCCACTCTGGTCAAGCGATGTCATTATCCTGAAGAAAGTCATTCACAAGATGTGCACGATGGGGCGCGAACTGTCGTTCATGAATACAAATGCCTTGCCAATATACTTCCAATGTGGTTGCACTATTGATTGGAGGATGGCATTCATGTATCGTACAACCATTACTGCGCCTTCCATGACCACCAGCAGTGTACGATGGCCCACATAATGCCACCCCAAAACAGCAGAGGACCTCCACCTAGCTGCACTCGCTGGACAGTGTGTCTAAGGCATTCAGTCTGACCAGGTTGCCTCCAAACACGTCTCCGACGATTGTCTGGTTGGAGGCATATGCGACACTTATTGGCGAAGAGAATGTGATGCCAATCCTGAGCGGTCCATTTGGCACATTGTTGGACCCATCCATACCGTCCTACATGGTATTGTGGTTGCAAAGATGGACCTCGTCATGCACGTCGGGAGTGAAGTTGTGCACCATGCAGCCTATTGCGCACAGTTTGAGTTGTAACACAAAGTCCTGTGACTGCACGAAAAGCATTATTCAACATGGTGCCCTTGCTTCAGGGTTCCTCCAAGCAATAATCCGAAGGTAGCGCTCATCCACTGCAGTAGTAGGCCTTGGGCGGCCTGGGCAAGGCACGCCATCGACTGTTCCTGTCCGTCTGTATCGCCTCCACGTCCAAAAAACATTGCTTTCATTCACTCTGAGATGCCTGGACACTTCCCTTGTTGAGTCTTTCCTGACACAAAGTAACTATGCAGATGTGACTGAACCATGGTATTGACCATCTAGGTATGGTTGAACTACAGACAACGTGAGCCATGTACCTCCTTCCTGGTGGAATCACTGGAAATGATCAGCTGTTGGACCCCCTCCATCTAACAGGCACTGCTCATGCATGGTTGTTTACATCTTTGGATGGGTTTAGTGACATCTCTGAACAGTAAAAGGGACTGTGTCTGTGAAACAATATCCACAGTCAACGTCTATCTTCAGGAGTTCTCGAAACTGGGGTGATACAAAACTGTTTTTGATGTGTGTACATGAAATTAAGATGCAAAGGAAATGATCAAGAGGAAGACCAAGGGATAGATGGTTGAAAGGTGTAGAGTAGTGTGTTGAGAAAAGAGGCAAGGACTGGACAAAAGTGAACACCGGTAGAAGTTGGGAAATCATGACTACATGGGGAAGCTTATGTTCAAACAGACTCTCCCTGGGGCTGGAAACTGTTCAGATGATGATGATGAATGGATTACATTCATATGTAAATATTACTACATACTGACCATTTACAAACTCTCTCTCTCTCTCTCTCTCTCTCTCTCTCTCTCTCTCTCTCTCTCCAGACACATACAGATGTGCAGAAGAAGGAGCCACTGGCTCCGAAAGCTTGTAGAAGTTGAACCTTTGTGTGTGTGTGTGTGTGTGTGTGTGTGTGTGTGTGTGTGTGTGTGTGTGTGTGGGCGCGCGCGCGCGCGTGTGTGTTCTCCTGCCGTGCCACACGGCATAGTCGTGCGGTCTGAGGCTCTTGCCAGTGTTCGTGTGGCTCCCCCGTCGGAGGTTTGAGTCCTTGGCATGGGTGTGTGTGTTGTCCTTAGTGTAAATTGGTTTAAGTTAGATTAAGTACTGTTTAATCCCAGAGACTGATGACCTCAGCAGTTTGGTCCCACAATTTCTCCTGGTGCTACTTGGTGAGTAAATTTTTTATCTATCCTTTTACACCACAAGTGTTAATTAATAATTCATAACTACTACCTTTTAGATGTTACATAGATAGATGTTCTTCTATGAAACAGAAGGAATTCTCAAGGAGAAACTTCAGTTTGTTTTCCAATTTTCAGTCATACATTTTGTATCACTGGCTAGGTGACCAAAATTTTATAGCTGAAGTCAACCTTAATGTGAAATAATTAATGTCATTTTTTTCTTCTGTTAACAGCAAACAGAAATTAAGTGGAGGGCATGTAATTATCTGGGGCTGCTTTTCCTGAATGCGTTCACATCACCAGCTTTACTCTGTGACAACATAAATGGAGGTATAATGAAAATATTTGAGGCAATAAGACATTTACATATGTAAAAATTTCCTGTCTCAGTCACAAAGTATACAACTGATTTCAGTGTCTCATACCATCATCAGATATAAAATTCTTGGCTACGAATACAATGAGGTGATAATTCATGGCATAGCGACTTGCACATGTACAGATGGTGGTAGTATTGCGTATGTAAGGAATACAAGGACAGTGCATTGGTGGAGTTGTCATTGGCACTCAGGTGACCCATGTAAAAATATTTCCAATGTGATTGTGGCCACGCAGCGGGAATTAAGAGACTTTGAAAGTGCGGTGGTAGTTGGAGTTAAACGCATGGGATATTCCATTTCAAAAATTGTTGGGGAAGTTAGTATTTCGAGATCACATCTTCAAGAGTGTGGTGAGAACATCAAATTTCAGGTATTACCTCTCACCACAGACAACACAGTGGTCAATAGCCTTCACTTAACAACTGAGAGCAGCAGTATTTGCACAGAGTTGTCAGTGCTAACAGACAAGCAACACTGTGTAACATAATCACAGAAATCAATGTAGGACACATGATGAATGTTGACAGTGAGCAAAATATGGCATTAATGGGCTGTGGCAAAAGGTGACTGATGCGAGTGCCCTCGCTAACAGCACAACATAGCCTGCAGCACCTGTTCTGGGCTCGTGAGCACAGCAGTTGGACCCTCAATGACTGGAAAACTGTGGCCTGGTCAGATGTGTCCCAAATTCAGCTGGTAAGGAATCAGGGTAGGTTTTGAGTGTGGCACAGGCCCCATGCAGCCATAGACCCAAGTTGTCAACAAAGGCACTGTGCACATTTGTGATAGCTCCATAATGGTGTGGGCTGTGTTTACATAGAATGGACTGAGTCCTCTGGTCCAACTGAACCAATCAGTGACTGGCATTAGTTACGTTCGCCTATTTGGAGACCATTTGCAGCCATTCATGGACTTCATGTTACAGATGACAGTGCGCCATGTAACTGAGCCACAATTATTTGCACTAATGTTCTGGACAGTATGAGCAAACAATATGGCCTCCTTAATCGTCTGACATGAATCTCACCAAACATTCATGGAACTAATTGAGAAGTCATTTTGTGCATAAAATCCTGCACAATTATGAATGGCAGTATGGTTCAACATTTATGCAGGGGACCTTCAAGGACTAGTTGAGTCCTCATTGCGTCAAGTTGCTGTGCTATGCCGGGCAAAAGGTGGTCTGACATGATATTAGGAGCTATTGCGCAATTTTATATCTGACATACAGCACTGAAACCAGTCATATGTTAATAAAACTAATTTCCAACTGAGACATTATTTTTACGTTACTAAGAGGACTGCAATCATTACAACACAATGTCACATTCTAATAACATGTTTGCCACAGTGCACCAAGGATTCAGTGTTCAGACCAAAATGACACTCATAATCAGGAAACCCACACCCTAGAATATGCCACTCAGTACAGCTACATTTGCAGTATGCATGATTACTGCTATAGGTAACTAGCTTACTCTCTGTTTTTTCATTCACTAAACAAAACCATATTTCTGTGGAAATTTAGCTTATGAGAATAGGATTTTCAGAATACAGAAGCATGCTAGTGAACTATGTCTGGTGCATCCTGCACTTGACTTACGAGACTAGGATTTTTGGAGTACAGAAGCGTGCTAGTTGAATTGTGTCTCGTGATAGTTCTAGAACATCCTTCACAGACATCTTCAAAAAAATTTGGTAGTTTGAAAACTGTTTCACAATACATATATCTGTTTATGTGCATTGTCAATACCAATAATTCTCTATTATGAAACGAAGTGCAAGGCAGAAATATAATACTAGCACTAAAAATTTGAAGGGCTTAACATCAGTACAGAAAGGAGTCAGATACATGGAGACTTGTGTTTTTTAACTTGACAGCCTTTTAGATAATGATGAAGGTCTTCTACATAACATGCAATTTTAAGATTGAATTAAATAACTTTTTGTTGAGCACCTCCTGTAACTCCATTGCAGACTGACTCAAAAGAAAGTCTTACGATAAATGTTTTAGGTTATTTTATCATTAATATTAGTACTATAACAGAATTACATTGCACAGTGTTAACACAAAGTACATTAGCTGCCATTTCACTGGCACTAATGGGAGGATATTTGTCCAGTTCCCATTCCTCACGTGCTTGCTGTTGTCAAATGAAACATCTACTAAAAGAACTAACCTATTTTAAGAGGAGTGCATGTGCTCTATTAAACAAAGTTGCAGCTGTTAATTATGTCTATCGTATGTGGCGTGGTTTCAAAAAATTTAACTAACTTGACCGTTTTTTTTTTTTTAAATAATGCTGAGTGAACCTGTTCCTTTTATAAGATTAACCACTTACAATTTCAGCTAGTTTGAAAGTATGTTACTCAGGACCCTTGAAATTTCAATGGCATATTTTACATTCTCAAGAAAAATAATTAAAGACTACTATTTGTGAAATTACAATTAAATCAATACTATGAAACGAATACCCTTAGCTGCATACAGGCATTGATATATGTCAACGGGGGCAGTTGAAAATGTGTGCCCTGACCGGGACACGAACCCGGGATCTCCTGCTAACACAGCAGATGGTCTATCCATCTGTGCCACCGAGGATAGTGCTACTGCAGGGACTTATCTCTGGCACGCCCCCCCCCCCCCTCCCCCCCTTGTGAGACCCACATTCCCAACTTATTGTCCCGCACTATATTGGTCGTGCCCCTGCCCATTACACTCATTACTTTACTGATTCCCATATGAGTTTGGGCAATGTGTGTGCATCTGCACAGAAGATGGTCAAATGGCTGGTAAGCTTTGACTAATCCTTTTTTCCCCCTAAGGTAAGTCTTTCCACTCCCAGGATTGGAATGGCTCCTTACCCTCCCCCTTAAAACCCACATCCTTTCATCTTTCCTTCTCCTTCCCTCTTTCCTGACGAAGCAACCGCCGATTGCGAAAGCTCGTAATTTTGTGTGTGTGTTTGTTTGTTATTTTATTGTGCCTGTCTACCGGTGCTTTCCCGCTTGGTAAGTCTTGGAATCTTTGTTTTAATATATTTTTCCCATGTGGAAGATGGTATCTGTTTCCAGACATGTCTGAAGGAACAGATATTGTCGGTGACCATGCAGTTCGTTAGAATGAAATTACAATTAAATCAATACTATGAAATTAATACCCTTAGCTGCATACAGGTGTTGACATACGTCAACGGGGACAGTTGATAATGGGTGACCCGACTGGGACTCGAACCAGGGATCTCCTGCTTACACGGCAGACACTCCATCCATCTAAGCCACCGAGGACACAGAGGCACAGAGGATAGTGCAACTGCACGGACTTATCTCTGGCACACACGCCATGAGACCCTCATTCCCAACTTATTGTCCTGCACTATATTCGTAGTGCCCCTCCCCATTACACTCGTTACTCATGGCTTTACCAATTCCCGTATGAGTTTGGGCAATGTGTGTGCATTCATTTCATAGTATTGATTTAATTGTAATTTCATTCTAATGAACTGCACGATCACCAATGGTATCAGTTCTTTCGGACATGTCCGAAAGAACAGATACCAACTTCATATATACATAGTTAAGGCTCACCGACCATTTGACCGTCTTCTATGCAGATGCACACACATTGCCCGAACTCATACGCGAATCGGTAAAGCTGCGAGTAATGAGTGTATTGGGCAGGGGCACTACGAATATAGTGCAGGACAATAAGTTGGGAATGTGGGTCTCACGGGGGGCGCACCAGAGATAAGACCCTGCAATCGCACTATCGTTTGTGTCCTCAGTAGCTCAGACAGATAGAGCGTCTGCCGTGTAAGTAGGAGATCCCGGGTTCGTGTCCCGGTTGGGGTACACATTTTCAACTGTCTCCGCTAACATATATCAACGTCTGTAGAGTATTGATTTAATTGTAATTTCATTCTAATGAGCTGCACAGTCACCGATGACATGTCCGAAAGAACAGATACCATCTTCATATATAACTACTGTTTGTTACAAAAACAAAAAATAACAAAGGAGCAAAAACTACGTTAATATTATTTTCCCAAACGATAACCCGTGCTTTGTTCAGTAATTTTTAGAGATTATCTCTTTTTAAATGAAGTCACTGTTCCTTATACTAATGAAAATTTTGTCCTGAGTCTTTCTGTATCTTCTCATGACTGTCAACTGATAATACTGCCCTGTAGACAACAGCAGCAGCATTAGTAAACAATCTGATAATGCTGCTGTTCTTATCTAATAAATCATTTAATAGTTTCCTGCTAAATAAAGGTTGAAGAATTATCATCTCTAAAATCTGGAACGTAGGACACATTTATGTTCACCTTGCCAATCCGCTCTTCCTTTTCGGCTTCCCACTTGGCAATGCGCAGCTTCTGCAACGTCTGCCGCCCCTCGGCCCGGAGGTCCATCTTCATCCTCTCAGCCTCTATAGCCTCCAGCTGCGCCATAGTCTGGAGGGCGCTAACCTCCTTCAGCCTGCGTTGTTCCTGCAGGTGCTTTGTTGCGAAACTCTGGAATGTCAGAGTTCATGAACATTTAAATTATAATTAGAGTAAGAAACTGAACTCAATAATAATAACTGAAATAGCATAAGGAAACTAGTCAGAACAATAGCCTTAACATAATTAGATTAGGATATCAAAAGACTTGGATCAAATCCAAAGGTCTCTCCCACACAGATAACTTAGTATTATGATACAGTAGTCTCGATATTTCACATCTCATAATTTCCCATAAACCTGAGACTCATAAAAAATAAAAATAACAAAAAAAGGAACAAGAAAAAAGTAGACTGTACAGTGTATCAATCCTAGATCCATTTCCCCCACCCGCTCGTAGCACAGCCCCGGTCAAACCACTCACTCCTCTTGGTTTTGTAGGTGCCAGTGGCCCCATGCACATGCTTCTCCTTGTTATTGATAGTTTACACAAGCAAAGTACTGTTTAGGGTTTCTTGTTGTCAACACAGAACTGTTTCATTTTCTTTATTGGTTGTTTCTGTTTGTACACCTACAAATGAGCGATGTTACAACTGAGAAGAAATTTGTTACTAAATGTTTAGTTACAAACACTGAGATGACTTAAGAAAGGAGAAGCAATAAAAAAGACTTGCTCTTGAATACGGTGTTGGCAAAGTTGCTATTGGTGACTGGTGAAGAAACTGACTTATTTTGGAACAGTTTTCCTTAAAGAAATGCTGTGAAGGATGTTTTAACTGAAAGGCTATAAAGAAGCCAGGGTTTGAAAAAATAAATAAATAAATAAATTTAAAAAATAAAATAAAATACAAGTGAGGCACTGTTAACATGGTTAATTTTTTTCATTATTGTTTTACTTATTTTTTTCATACAAATTTCAATAGTCCAAGTTTTCAACTGTTTGAGGTGGTCCCGATACCGTTCACCTAGAACTATCGAGACTCTACTGTACTCTACTCGGGTTTGCTTCCAGATTTATAAGTCAAAACCGCCACAATATTTTAACGGTTCAACCAATCGTCACAGTCAGGTGAGATGCTGCTACTGTCCAGTTTCGTCTAACTGATGCCACATTTGAGCAGGTGCCTCTTTATAGACTATTAAAAGATACTCGGTATATGCACCAAATGCTATACCAAATGCAAAGGAATTCGAGTAGCGTGGACTTTTAATCTAGGTCATTGAAAGCTTCTGTGACTTGCTCAGAGGACAGCCCTTGTCCCTACAATAAGATTACGATATTCTGAAGAATGAAAGTTTTTCAGTTTACAAGCCGCGTCACATTGAACAAAGTACTCGAGCTTTTGATAACTGTCTCTGCCTTAGTCATCAAGAGTTAAAATCACTGACTGCTTAGACCGGCACGGTGTTCTGTTTATAAAGACACAAAAGCAACATCTGGAATCTTGCAGAGAGTGCACTAGAGGCAAGCTGGGCAGCTTGTAGCATCTCCGTCGCACTACAAGACTGAATAACATCACCGTGATGCCAGGGACTGCTACCACATTCAAAACGGCCACTCTCACTTCTCCAGAAGCATTAGTCCTCTGTCTTTCTTTCTGTCTGATGTCTAAAGTCTGTCCCGCCCCTACCATGGGTGTACAGCTGGTCGCTGTTAAAATTGTTGCTGTTTATTTTAACTGTAGACTCTTCCTTTATAGAAGAAGCCCCAATATGATAATGACTGTGGCAAAATTTTCATCTTTTTTCATGTAATTCATGGGTGGTTTCTAGGTAATGTTCACCCATAGCCAACATTTAAAGTTCCCTTTGTTTAATATGTTGAGAATGTCCTACACAACACTCAGGAACAGTGAGAATAATTTTCTTATATAAACACGACTTGCAGGGTAATACACATGCTGAAGAGACACAGGCTGAGACCTGTGTTCTGACCTCCCAGATAAGAGATATGTTACACTCCATTAAAAACAACATAGGCCTTAGTTCCTGGTGTGTATGGTGTCCCCTGTGAATATGACAATATTTACATAGCAAAGGTTGAAAATACCACTTCAGTTGTAAATTTCTTTATTTTCACATGACTGTTATAAGCCAATCTTCAGGTGTCATTGCTGTGCTGTAGTCCCCGAGCGCCGCATGTACAAGGTGCAATGAGCTGCCTGTGAGCATGTGAAAATAAAGAAATTTACAACTGAAGTGGTGTTTTCAACCTCTGCTATAATGCTCAGTCGCAGATATTCTTCCAACAGGATTGTTTGTAGTATTTATACAGTACTAAGAGTTTGCACTGTTCTTGATCATTGTGCAGAGCATTCACAACACATTAGACAAAGGGAACTTGACCACTGTCTACAAAATTGGAATAAAATACTACGAGAAAACACAAAAGTTTCAACTCAAATATCATCGTATTGGGATTTTGCTATACAAGCAGGATACAAAATTAGAATAAACACCAACAATTTTACGAGAGGCCAGTGACACACACTTAGTAGCACACAAGGACTGGCTTGGGATATCAAATGCAGGCAAAGACAGGCCCAACTCTTGTAGGGAGATGGGAGTAGCAGTTTCAAATGCAGCACCAACCCCTCACGCCACATGATGTCATTCGGTCCTGTGGTGGGACAGAGCTGATACGAGCTGCCCAGCTTGCTTACATACACGTGTCGCTTTGGCCCTCTCTGGAAGATTCTAGATGCTGTCTTTGTACCTATATTAGAGCACCACACAGCCCTGGCAGTCAGTGATTTTAGCTCGTGATGATGACGGCGAAGGCTCGAGTATTTGATTTGGAGTGACACAGCTTATAAGCCGAGAAGATTTTATTGAAGCAAGCTAGCACGAAAGACGCCGAGGACACGTGCTGAAGAATGCTTCATCCACAGCTTGTCATAATGCTCAAAAAGCAACAAGATCTTCATGCTAGGTGTAAGGAACATTGTCAGTAGTGTGCCTGATGTCATCCTCAACTGTATAATTAAGGTTACAGTCCAAACTGTTACCTGTACCTTCTACTATTATTACATCATCACCTTTCCCATAATCCTACCCTAACCAGCCTAAATCACAGATAACACCAGTGAGCCCTATGCTTCACTTAAAAATTCTAGTTACCCGTTAATCTCTTCCCACAGAGCTTTGTACCAGTTCTGATATTCTCCTCCTGTGATTACTACCCAGGAATAAGACTGTCTTGATTTTCTTAAAACTTCCTAGATTTAGCTTGTATCTTCTGTCATATACCATCAGACTGATGAATTTCTTAAAATTGTCTGATTGCTTGCGTCCACTGCCTCTAGACCTTTGAAGCATTAAGCAACAAAACTCTGTGGAAAGAGATTAACGGGTAACTAGAATTTTTAAGTGAAGCACAGGGCTCACTGGTGTTATCTGTGATTTAGGCTGTTTAGGGAAGGATTATGGGAAAGGTGATGATGTAATAATAGTAAAAGGTGCAGGTAACAGTTTGAACAAAAATTCACAAAATGTGCAGAATGATCACACACACATAATCATCTTTAATAAGCAATACTGCAAACTTCAGGCTGCAAATCTGCTTACTCTTTTTGTGCTACTACCAAATTTGAAGACAATTTTATTCCCATTATTGTGTAGTCGTAGTGGCAATCACAGTATCTCCAAAAAATCGCCAGTGTCATACCCTATCTACATTATACTCTGCCAGCTATCAGATACTTCCACCTACAAAACTTGCCACAGCAATCCCGTTTCAGAAATCCAGCAGGAGTCCAGTCGATACTCAAATCCCAGAACCTCTCCCAGAGTCCATCTCTCTACTCACCCCTACTACTCCCCACACTCTTACTTTCTACCTATTTCCTAAAGTCCATGAACCTAACCAGCCAGGATGCCCCATTGAGGCCGGTTACTGTGTTCCCACTGAGAGAATCTCTGCTCTTGTAGACCCACACCTTCAACCTATTAACCAGAACATCCCCTCCTATACAAAAGATGCCAACCATTTCCTCCACCAACTCTCCACAGTTCCAGTCCCTTTACCACACGGTGCCCTGCTCGTCACTAATGATACCACCTCCCTTTACACTAAAATGTCTAATGCCCACGGCCTTACCGCTATTGAACACTACCTTTCCCAACGTCTGATGGATTCCAAGCCAACAACCTCCTTCCTAGTCGGCATGACCAACTGTATCCTCACCCACAATTACTTCTCCTTTGATGGCATTACCTACAAACAAATCCAGGGTACAGCTATGGGCACCTGTATGGCACCATCCTATGTCAACCTATTCATGGGCCATCTAGAGGAATCCTTCCTAAAAACCCAGAATCCTAAACCCCTCACCTGGTTCAGATTCATTGATGACATCTTTGTGATCTGGATCGTGGGTGAGGACACCCTATCCACATTCCTCCAGAACCTCATCAACTTCTCCTCCATTTGCTTCACCTGGTCCTACTCAACCCAACAAGCCACCTTCCTAAATGTTGACTTCACCTCAAAGATGGCTACATCAGTACCTCCGCCCATATCAAACCTACTAGCCACCAGCAATACCTCCACTTCAACAGCTGCCATCCATTCAACACTGAGAAATCCCTTCTGTACAGCCCAGCCACCCGTGGTTGTCGCATTTGCAGTGACGAGCGATCCCTCTTGAAATACACTTAAGGTCTGATGCCTTCACAGACCATAAATATCCTCCCAACGTTGTACAAAAAAAAAAAAAAAAAAAAAAAAAAAAAAACCCATGCCTTATCTTTTCAGACTACCACCACGTCCCAAGTCTCACCGTATGGCCACAGAGGAGCACTCCCTTTGTAACTCAGTACCACACAGGACTGGAGCAACTGAGTTACATTCTCCACCAGAGTTTTAACTACCTTTTGTCGTGCCCTGAAACGAGAAATGTCCGGCCCACTATTCTTGCCACCCCTCCCACAGTGCTATTCCACCATCCACAGAAACCTTCACAATATATTTGTCCATCCTCACACAACCCCTGCTCCCAATTACTTATCTCATGGCTCATACCCCTGTAATAGACCTAGATGCAGGGCCTTTCCCATAATCCTCCCACCACCACCACTTATTCCAGGCCGGTCACTAACATAGCCTATCCCATCAAAGACAGGGCTACCTGTGAAACCAGTCATGTGATATACAAGCTAAGCTGCAACCACTGTGCTGCATTCTATGTGGGCACAACAATCAACAAGCTGTCTGTCAGCATGGATGGCCATCGACAAACTGTGGCCAAGAAGCAAGTGGACCACCCTGAAGCTGAACACGCTGCCAAACATGACATCCTTCCCATCAATGACTGCTCCACAGCCGGTGCCATATATATCCTCCCCACCAACACCAGCTTTTCTGAACTGTACAAGTGGGAACTCTCCCTGCAATACAGCCGACGTTCCCATAACACTCCTGGCCCCAACTTTTGTCAGCCATTTTTCTCACTCATCCAGCCCCTTCCCTGTTCCCATTCCAGCACTACACAGCCGCCATTCCACCATTACACTCAGTCTTTTTACTTCTCTCCTTTTCCGCTCCCCCCCCCCCCCCCCCCCACCCACCCACCCAACCTGTCCCCTACTCTTCGTCTAACCTGCAGCACTTCACTGTCCGGCACCTGCACCATACTATCCCTGCCCCAGCCTCCTCCTTACCCCCACCCAGTCGCGACTCCCATCACACACTGGTGCTGTGCTGCTGCTCGCAGCGTGGGTTCAGTTGCCTGAGACTGCAGCTATGTGTGTGAGTTGCCTTTGTGTGTGTGTGTTGTGTGTATGGTAAGCAGCAACTTTCCTTTTCATAATATCGTTATACTCTATATTGTCACATCAATGCGACCACTGGTCAAAAGCCTGAATAACCACCTTTTGCAGGGTGAGACTTGCAGACAGCGAGTCAATGAGTTTCTGGAAGGTACCGACTCCAGTATTGCGGCCAGCTCTGCTAGGTTTGTCTGTCGAGGTTCTATGGCACAAACAACCTGATCGAGGTGGTCCCACAGATTCTCTATTGGGTTTAAATCCGAGGAGTTCGGTGGCCACGGGAGTATGGTAAACCCACCCTGGTGCTCTCTGAACCACGCATGTGCACTGCAAGCTATTCAACTCACTTAACTATAGTGGTGGTACATACCATGGTGCTGAGGAAAAACAAACTGCACGCAGGGTTGGACACGGTCCCTGAGTGTACATGCATACTTGTATAGATCCACTACGCCTTTCAGAATGACGAGTTCACCCATGGAATGACATGAAAATATTCCCCAAACATAATGCTAGTTAAATGGTTGCAGGTATTTGCTATCAGACATTTCATGCCATAAATGCCAGAGGTCATCTGTCCCATATAGCATAAAATGATTTGTCTGAAAAGGACACCTGTCGCCACTCAGTGGGTGTCCAGTTGCGGTGTTGGCATGCAAACTCAGCAACGTTCGTGGAATGGTTATTGAGGAGATACTGTTGGTAGCCCCTTGTGTAGTAACCAAAACCAACTGCGGGAACACCTTGGGCTGAGGATCAGAGCCGCCAGGCGGGGAAGCCGGCGGCGGTGGAGCACGCACCACCGGGTAAACACAAGGACGAGTCGGACGACAGTCCAATGACAACAACCGACCACGACCGACTATGACCGACACAACAAGGAAGAGGTAAACAACGGAGGCTTGTGGAAACCACAACACCCAAACACCAACAGTAATTCCACTCGGAACCAGAGCCAGGCAAATGTCAACAACGAGCAATGACCAGAATGCAGTACCGCCGAGATAGAAATGAAATCCAGAGCGAGTACCAGACTGACTGGACTAGGGCAGAGCGGGTCCGTATATACGAAACCGGAGGGAGCGGCTATTGGCTGCGGTCTGCACGTGGCGTAGCGGTGGCGCCCTTGCTGCGCTAGAGCCGCTGTGCGGAATAGCCGCCGCGGAGGCGGAGCCCTCTATGGGCTGACCACATCCATTTGTTCTGCCGCGTGTTCGACTTCCGCGGCGGAAGGTACTAGACCTTGGTTCACCTATGCAGTCATTTGCCCAACAGTTGCATGTCTATTTACTTGTACATATCTGTTCAGCTGGCTTTCATCCATGCCATCTACAGCCAACAGTGCACCACTGTTGCCTCATCACCAGTTTTTAATAGTGGCATTTTGCCATGCACAGTATCATGCAAACAGTTTCCAAACTTAGCTGTTTTGGAAATGTTTCACCCTTGACACAAAAGTCAATGATCATGCCCTTTTGGACTTCAGATAAATCGCTCCATTTGTGCACTATGACAATGATTGCACTGTCTTGCGTGTGAATTTGACATGCTTTATATATCCTCCCCCACTGCTAACAACTGCTATTACTACCACCTGCCATCTGTAATTGGCTATTGTGCACTGACATTGAATATAGGTGATGGTCTCATTAACGTGACTGTACTGTGTAACATTACATCCAACGTGAAAACAATGCTGACATTGCACAAACTAATTGCCATTTTTCCGGTCAATTCTGTGACAGTTTCCACGCTCGTCCATTTTGACAGTACCTCGGCAGGCACTTTTGTTAAATAAAAATGGCATACTACTACACTGTGTTACAAAATCAAAACAAGGCACACATCATACTTAGGAATAAAGTTGCATACAGTAAACATCAGATGGATGATATACTGGCAGCTGCTGGATCAATATCACACTGTTGTTCAATAAGTGGAATAGCTTTCTGATAGAAAATTTGATGGATAAGGAATCTGATTGAACGCATTTTCTCTGTAAAGAAAAAATACTCTGTACACCATTGCAGCTGGGAGAATCCCTCAAAACTATAACTGCATCACGTGTAAGTCATGAAAATGTGGCAGGAGTACAATTATTCTCATCTACATTTACATAACTATAATGCAATTCAAAATTAAGTGACTGGCAGAGGGTTCATCAAACCACTTCAAGCTATTTCTCTACCACTACGCTCTAGAATGCTGTGCGAGAAAAATGAATACTTAAATCTTTCCGTGTGCACTCTGATTCACCTTATTTTATTAGAATAATCATTTCTCCATACGTAGGTGGGTGCCAAAAAAATGTTTTTGTATTTAGAGGAGGTTTCTGGTCAGAATGGTGGTGAGGGTTCTTGGCTAACAAATGTGCCTTGTTTCAATCAACTACAAATGCACTTTGTCTCAGTCACATCTAGGCAGTGACAGAATATTGTGTGCAGCACATTTTGGTGATGTGACGAGATTATAGATGCAAAAGTTAATTGAGCAGTGATACGCAATCAAATTTTGTTTTAACATGTGTAAAATTAGACTCAGATTATGACCCTAATTTGTGAAGCTTTCAAGCAGGAAGACATATCCAAGATGGGAATTTACGAGTGGCACAAGATGCCCCTGGAGGACCAAGAAAGCATGGACAACAGTGAGCATTTCAGGTGTCAAGGAACAACGGCTGAGCTTAAGAATAATATCAGAGAATTGCAAGATGCTGAAATAATAAGCTTTCAATTTTGAGAAACAAATAAGAGACGATAAAGGTGTGCACAAAGGTCCCAAAAGCGCTGAGCAGAGAACAGAAAGGATTCTGCAGGCTGAAGTGTTGCGAATTGTCAGAATGTCACAGAAGTGACTCTAACTTTTTGAACAGAGTAATGACAGATGAAAAGATGTAGTTGAAAATGATTCCGAATCAACAATACAAAGTAGTGAGTAGTACACAAAAACTTCACCTTATCTGAAGAAAGCCTACTTGAACAAATCCAAGGTTAAAACAAAGCTAATTTTCTTTTTTTATCTCCAAAGGTGTGATTCATAGTGAATTTGTGCCTCAAGAGCAAACCGTTAACTGCTATTTTTACACCCAAGTCCTCACAATGATGTGTGATAGGGTGACACACATCAGGAAAGACCTAACAAACAACTGGATTTTGCATCACAACAATGTTCTGAACCACACTGACCTAGTGTAGTAATTTCTCACCAAAAACACTGTGGCAATGCTGCCTCAGCTGCTATACAGCCCTGAATAGACACCACTGAACTCCTTTTTGTTTCTGAGGACTAAAGAGAAACTTGAAAGACCATCACAGGTTGAGGGAGGGGTAAAAGAGACTCCAACGCATTATCTTAAGGAGTTTCTTTTTGTGTGCCTTCCGGGAAGCCTAAGCAGACTGGCAAAGCAGTGGCAGCAATGTATAGAGCTGAAGGAATGTACCGGTACTTTGAAGACTTTTAAGATCTTATACATTAAAAAGCAATGTATCTATTCCAACAAAAAAAAAAAAAAATGCTTTTAAAAACTTTTCAGACTGACGTAGTAGTCATGGGAGGGAAATATCTGAACTAGTGCAGACCCCTCTGGGTAATGCGCACTAGGTAACTAATATTTTTAAGCAACATGTAGAACTGAGTGATATCAACTGCAATTTAGATTCTCTGGGGAAAAACTCGGTAAAGAAGATGTTGTAGTGGTTTTCGGGGTGCTGAAAACAATTTGGACCAAAACCTTAACTACACAACAGAAGATAATGTCAGGTACATCACTGGGAATGCTCTGCACATGGTTGTGTCAATTCTTGAGTGATATGATTAGCCCTAGATGAAGTGTTTTGTTGAATATGTACAGTTTTTTGTAAGTCACTCACCAGATTAGCATGATCACATATGGGTGAGACGGATCTATCACCCCTCACACAATCATACCACATACGGCATGGTCTACACCTAAATGCTTCCCATAAGAGGATACTTGCATGACTCCAATTCTGGAAGCATTCAGCATAACCAGAACACTTTGTGTCCAATCCCTATGATACCCAATATTTTAATTAGGTGGTTTTTAGTGCAAATGTTTCTGAAAGACAGAGCTGCTAAATAACTACACACACAAGTGCAAAAATAAGTTTAGAAACAAAAAACAGCAGTTTGGACAGCACAGATGTTAACAATTATAATATCTTTGGATTTTTCTATAAAAACGTAAGAAGCTTGTTCAGTACAAAAAAATGAGTTTCTCATGTCACTACAGGACACTGAAAATCCTGAAGGTATTTCTACAGATGTGCTATGCATAACAAATCATCATTTGGAAGTCACAGAAATTGAAGCGATGTACCCAGATGGATACATATTATCTTATTACTGCAGGTATTATATGAGGAAAAGAGGAGTGACTATATACACAAAAAGGGGAATCGAGTCCCAGGCCGTAGGTGTTAGTGAATACTGCATTCAACAGCTACTCAAGTGCTGTACTTCAGTGATAGAACTGGAAACATACAGTTTATAGGACGCAACAGGAAACTTTTAAAGCTCCATTAAGCTATCAGGAGTAGTCCAAATAAGACTTTGTACAAATAACTGGGAAGTGATTGTATGTGGAGATTTCAGTACACATTTAATCTTGGACAATTCCGATAGAGAGCACCAACACACAAAGTGTTTAACTTTTTTGACTGTACATAATTATCATTATTCCAATAATACAATCCGTTCTTACTGAACCATGAAACTAAATTTAATAAAAATTCTGCAGCTTTATCATTGTCATCTTCACATTGGAATAATAGAATTTTGTTTAACCAGGTTAAAGAATCACCCAAAGTATAATAATATTCCCACACATTGTTAGAGGTAGCATAAAATATACTATCCTGTGAACCAGAACATAAAAGTGATTCAATTCCCCTAAGATCTAAATCGTTAATGGTTTTCTTGTATAACTCTAATCCAATATCGAAAAATCTTTTAAATTTAGGATCAATAAAATTCATGAAGTAACCATGATAAATTGGAAGCACATTTGTAATGTTCTCAGGTGGTATACAATTGTACTGAATTAGTACGGAAAGAACCAGGCGCGCGATTGTTGTCGGGTTGCACCCTTTTCCTGTAATGATCTGTTTGCGCCTCAAATGAGACTGTTTACATGGTGCATTATTTGCGTGCCTCCACACTAATTTTGGTTTGATCACCACATCAATATTTTCAATAAGAAAATAGGTGATATGTTTATCAGATCATGATAGCCAAATGGTAGTAATAAACTATCCCCATCAATCAGGTTCAACTAAGACAGGAAAAGTAAAATTTCAGATAATTATAAATGGTGTCTCAATTACATTAGGAGAGCATTTACAAGGTGAAAATGGGAAGAAGTGTATCAAGAACAAACAAGAGGTGCTAATTTTAATTATTTCCTAAAAATATCCCTACAACATTATGAATCCAGCTTTCAGCTAAAATTATGTATTGGACCGCCCTTGAAATCTTGGTTGTGGTGCCTATGGTTGCAAGTTGGTGAAGTCAATGAATGTGAAGGCAGAAAACACTGATTGTGGTAAAAATTGACCAGTAGCAAAATCTAATGTTTACACCAATGCCATACTGAAAAATGCAAGGGCGAGTGGGGTGGTCCAATACGTAAGTTTTATTCACCTTCCTTTACAATAGGCCAGAGCCATTAACAGTGGAAGTTGTAAAACAGGGTGGTTAACATCTGGCATCAAAATATTTTGTATTAAGACAGAGACAGCTTTATTTAGCACAAAATACTACCTCTAATAAAGAGTTTTAAATGCACTACAAACAGCACTGCAAAATTCTTCACTATGTTATCAGAAAAGGCAAAAACCATTTACTACGTAAAAAAAAGGAAAAAAAAAATCAAAATCAAGACAAGGAAAATTTATAAATGGATAAAGCATTATTAGGCATGAAATGAATAAACTTGGCCAGGATAATCATACTGAACACCCACATGACAATACCAGTGAGAAAGATTATATGAAATTCAACCAGCAACTACTAAATTCAATGACTTTTTCGTAACTCTAGCTGAAAACACAGGGATAAAAAATGGTCCTTACAAAAGCAGATCTAAACCAGATGTACCCACAATTCCAGTGCTGCAATTTGGCAAGTGGGGTAGGTTGGGATGGAGGCCTTGTTGTTTATGATGCGTAAAGGCAGCTGGTTTGCCATCTAGGAATGCCGGAGGAGGAAAGGGTCAAGTGGTCAGGCTAGACATGTGATACGCAGGCGAAGGAGCTGGTGGGGTACAGCACACACCGGATGTGATACGGGGATGTGAATTGGGAGAGGGTGATAGGACAGAGGAAGAGAAAAATGTTGTGTAGATGGTGGGGGGACAATGGGTTATCTGAGATTGAGACCAGGGCAATTATGGTAGTGAAGGATGTGTAACAAGGATAGCTCCAACCTGTGTGGTTCAGGAAGATGGTGGTGGAGGGAAGGATACAAATGGAACCACTGAAATTGCACATGTTGTGCTCAGCTGCCCCTTGTACCAGGGGTGGTCAATTTTGTTCTTGGCAACAGTCCAGCAATTGCCATACATCGTTGTGGACAGCTGGTCGGCAGACATACCAACGTAAAAAGCTGTGCACTCTTTGCAGCAGAGTTGGAGTATAACAAGGACGCGTTCAGTGATGGATGCTTTCAGAGATGGATGCTTTCAGAGATGAAGGGATATGGTCTCCTTGGCAAAGCACTGAGGTTGGGCATAGAGATGAAATAGGATGTTGTGGAGGTTGGGTGGGCGATGGAAAGGGGTGGAAAGGATGTCCCTCATTTTCATGATAGTAGCTAATCAAAGCTCTGATGAAGTAAGCGATTCAGTTCTCCCAGTCCAGGGTGATGTGGAGGGGACTTCTCTGTAGCTGATTCTTGGGCGTTGAGGAAGGATAAGGGGTGGACTATGATTTGGGGGTTAATGCCTGTCTGTGTAGTCCTTCATGAGACTTCCAGTATACTAAGCAAGAGAGTTCTTGCATCTGGACATATGTCGTTCAGAGGAGGCTAGGCTATATGAGAAGGATTTTTTGGTGTGGAAGGGATGGCAGCTGTCATAAATGTAGGTACTGTGGTGGATAGTGGGGTTAATGTGGACAGAGGTGCAGAAAATATCCCAAGAAAGTCTACTTTTGAAGTTTTAAGAACTGCCTTTAAAAGGTGACTCTAGGAATATACAACAGTGTCCTACAAATCACTCCTGTAGGGATCATGAGGACAAGGTTACATTATTTACAGCACACACAGGGGCACTGAAACACTCCATATATGAACAGAATAGGAAGAAACCATAATAACTGGTACAGTGGAATGTAACTTCTGCCAGACACTTCACACTGGTTTGCAGAATATAGATGTACATGTATAATGTACAATTTCACCTGACAAATCATCTTTATGATACAGAACGAAGCTGACATTGGTTATCAGTAGGTTCAGCAGATCTGATATTCTACACTACGGATCAGTCGCTCACCTTGACCAAGTTTTTGGAGTGGACCATCACTAAATTCTAAGCTTGTTATGCCTAGATGGCACTGAGATTATTATATACAGAGCATTTGCTGAACTTAAGCACTGAGGGTGGAACCACATATCTCCTATTAAAAGAAACATTCAAATGGTTCAAATGGCTCTGAGCACTATGGGACTTAACATCTGTGGTCATCAGTCGCCATAACATTCAAATGAAGTGAATTAGCAAACCACAAAATACCTATAGCAGGTGACTCAACAGGGACTTGAACCACACTCATCCCAAGTAAGAGTCCGGTGCCAACCACTGCATCACACTGGTCACTTTTACGACAACTATCTATTGTTGTTGGTAATGGAATAATCCTAGGTTGGATATTGTCTATACAGCCCTATTTCACTTTCAGCGTCATTGTTTCTAAAATAATATACTTGCACAAGTCTTTCAGCACCTGTGATCTACAAGGTGTGTACTCTTAAGCAAGAAGAACGCATATATTTCAGTTTATTTATGCCCTATTCCTGTTTAGGGTATAGTGTTTTGGTTTTACTTGTTGTACCAATTAATGTGGCTGTTCTCACTGCACGCTTTTGTTTCTGAAAAGTAAACACACACACACAAAAGAATTGTTTGTCAATGTATTTTATTTTTAATGGCAATCGGGGAATGGTGATCGGAAAAATTTAATGAATAATACAAGTTTAGTATAAGTTCAGGTTACGAAACACATACAAAGAAAAGTAAGAAACTAAACAGTTGCGCGTCTGTGGTTGAACTGTAGCTGACTGACTTCTAGTGTTCCCAGTGCGACCGCTATGGGAAAACAGCTACCACTCTGCAATAATAAATTAATGAAACAATACAAGGATCGTGGATGTTGTAGGTGTTTGACTTTTATTTCGTATCCTACATCAAACTTATGAGTTCGACGAGATTCATACACCCAGGACGGGCGAGCAGCCGAGCAAATTACTGCATCATATATAATAATAATGAACTGACATTACAATCCTAAAACCATGCCCACGACAATCACTTATCTTTTCATTTAAGCAAACGTGTTTCGCTACAGTTCAGGGAAAAATTAATTTGCCCTTGAAAAACATTTAAAAAAATATATTAAAGCATACTAACAGCAAATGAATACACATGAAAGTAAAAAAGATCTCACCATTTTCTTTGTTTATGTTGTAGTCTTTCACAATACAGATCTCGGCAGAAATATAATATTTAAAGAAGCAACAATAATTTAGAATTGGTTACTAAACTACCATGTAAACAAACACAAGCTGCGCGCCACACATCACGATCATAAGTTCTCTGATACTATCCTGCGTCAATATAAAAACAGGCGGCGCAATCGGTGTAGATTTTTATTCCATGAGTTGTACGTTTGGATTTATTTAATACGTCTCTCTATGAGCGATCAATTATGAAAAATCAAATCCATTATTTTGTGGTTCATTTGTTATTTTTATCGTAAACGTAGCTTTTATTCACCATTTTATCGTTGTCATGATTTGCTGATGAACAATATACAATAATTAAGTTTTAAGGAACAATTGTACACGGATTTTCTGATGTATCACAAATGAATACGCTTTCACTTTAAATCGGTGTACTATGCAGCGTCTATGACCAGTCAGTGATGCGTTGCATAGGGAAGTTACGTGATGCGCATATAGTGTTATTGATGCCGACGCCAACAACAAAATTTGACAGTCTTATGTAATTCCTTATGTTGACAGCGTGCCACTCGGAATGTTTGTGCGTTCAAATTGACATAATTTAATTTAGGAAAACTCAATGGAAGAAACTAACGTTTCGAAAACGCAAGGCGCACCGAAAATGGACAGTGAACCCATGACAGGTCAGTTGCCTGCAGAGCAAACAGATTGTATTTGAAAGACATTGTTTATTTAGTGATGAAGAGTTTGTAGTTCGCTGTAATGTGATTATTTGTGTGTCTTAGCAATGCCCCCTATCCATTTGCACTACGGTAGAAGTTCTTGTTAGAATTTTTTTAAAAATCATGCGTTCAGAAAAAGTTTCTGTTAGTGTACTATTAGCAAATAATTACTTCTTCTGATTCTAGTAAATTCGCCGTCTCATAGCATCGCGGGAGCGGAAGAAGAATCATCAGAACGAACTCCTGAATCCGTAACTGATGAAACATCAGCTGATTCTTCAGAAAAAAGCGCATCAATACTTAAATATGAGTATGTAGTTTTGTTTCTCGTTAACTGTACGCAGTTATTTAACAGATTTAGATTTCTTATAAGTTGAACGTAACACAGTAGCCTATGTAATTGCTGTCATTACCTTGTTTATCTTAGAATAATTGTTACATCCGTCTATATTGTGGTGTCTTTAGGTAAATTGCTAGTTCAGTAACCGTTTCTGTATAGCTCACGGCGAATTTCCGCAGCATTGTACTAGATCAATGTCTCATAAGCAGTCACAACTTATTCTTGTTCGTGTAATTTGTAAGCAGCAGTTTCCAGTGACACTGGGGGGGATTTGCTAAACAGTGGAATTATAAATTATAAACTTTGCAATGCCACTTTAGATGTTTGATTTTGCTAGGCTAGTTCTTCACAAGAAAATAACAAGATGACTCTTTATGAAGGCCATAGCTGCTTATTAATTCTTGAAAAATTTGATCACATCTTTCAGTAGTAACCTCACTGTGAATAGAATGTTGAGTTCCAACAGATATAAGATGGCCCACATTTAGTTCAGTAATATTTTAGAAGTGTGTCAAATTTCCTATGAAATTTTAGAAAAGTCTCATGAATTATGTGGTATCAATCATTCTAAAACTTACTGTATTGTTATATATTATTCATGTGTCATCCCTTTTAAGTAATTCATTCTGTGTGGTTGACTAGAGGAAAAACTACAGTGAAACTTCACTATTTGCGTTGAATTGTGGACTGAATAATTCCAAAGATTACTAAGTTACCTGAAGCTTTAATTAGGCATATAACATAGTGTATAAAATGAGATATACTGTAATATTGTCAAATGCTGAGCAGTAATTTAAGAGCCACTAATTTAACGATGCCACACTAATAAACAATAAGATGAAACAAACTGAAGTTACAATATACAGTCAAACGTCACATTAAACAATCTTGATACACACACTGTATGTATTCAAAAATGAGTGCACTGTTCTGGAAATTTTAAATTCGCATACATACTTTACAGTTATTTAATAATGTCATCTGGATCTATGATGAGATAGTCCACAGCAACCAGAGAGACAACACTAGCCGATGTTGTTGCATGTTAATATTTTCATACCTGATACAAGTTGTTAATGGTTTAAAGAACTAACTTATTTGTGACTGAGACTCTTCTTTGCAGTTTTATTTTATTGCTTATCACATCTCTTTCAGCAAAAGGAAATACATCAGGGGATCGGGATTAACATTAAATAAAGCTATTTATTTATTCATCCATAGACAAAGGTACAATAGTACTGGACATGTCGCAAACATACAGAAAAATATATTCATATAAAACATTAACAAAATAGGATAGGATAATATGAAGATACGGCAGGAAATCAGCCATGGCCTAATCAGAGGAACCATCCCAGCAGTCACCTTAGGGACACAGGAAAAAATTTGAATGGCTTGACAGAGAATAAATTGCAGTCTTCCTGAGTGCGAGTCTAGCACATTGACTGGAGTAGCCACCTCACTTAGTACACGATTGGAAGAGGAACTGTGAAATACATTGTCCATATTGTTAGTGGAACATGCACAATAAGATAAAAAAGGAATTATAATGTTGAAAATAAACACTGCAGAAAAGTACAAGATGTACAGTAAGTCAATCAGCAAGGATTTGGTTAAAATTTGAAACTTTGATTTAAAACACTCCTTACAAAATAAAACACAGGAGAAGATTGTATAGCACTGCTAAAAGGCATAAAGCATGAGCACACGAAATCCTGCCAACACTTTAACCATCACAAATAACTAGCAAAAGATCCTTTCACAGCAGAGGTTTGTCATTGAGCATCTACAACAGAGGAAGCAGAAAGCTAGCAGCAGAAACATTCTTCACCAACACAAGCGTCAGCTAACAGGATTGAAAGAACTCTAAAGTGAATGAGGTTGTAGCAATCTTAAAACCTAACATATTCACTTAGCCTACATTATAGAAGCATTTCTCAACAAGAAATAATTTTAACTCTGATCTAAAAGCTGTTTCCATCTTCAACCTCTTTAAGTATGCACATTATAAAGAATGGCACCAAAGTGGCGGATATTCTAACTTGTTCTATATGGAGGGATGCACAGTGGCGAGTGTTACAACTCTGGTAGTCGGAGTTGTTTAGCAGGTTATCAAATCAAGTTGTTCTCATCATCTACGTTTGTATATGTAAAAGGATGGAACAGTAAGCAAACAGCTTTTTAAATAGGGGCTTGCAGTGAGCCTGCCTCGAGCTGTGTTACAAAATTTGAATAGCCTTTCTCTGTAATGAAAAAATTTTGTTTTGTTACTTTTACTCCAGAAAACTATTCCGTAAGCTACAAGAGTCTGGAAGTAACCAAAATAAGCCAGATGAAGATCATGGTATTGACTCGTCTTCCAAAATCTACATACATACTTCGCAAGCCACCTGATGGTGTGTGGCGGGGGGTACCTTGAGTACCTCAATCGGTTTTCCCTTCTATTCTGGTCTCGTATTGTTCGTGGAAAGAAAGTTTGTCAGTATGCCTTTGTGTGGGCTCTAATTTCTCTGATTTTATCCTCATAGTCTCTTCGCGAGATATACGTAGGAGGGAGCAATATACTGCTTGACTCCTCGGTGAAGGTATGTTCTTGAAACTTCAACAAAAGCCCGTACCGAGCTACTGATCATATCGCTTGCATATTCTTCTACTGGAGTTTAGCTATCATCTCTGTAATGCTTTCACGAATACTAAATGACCCTGTAACGAAGCGCGCTGCTCTCCGTTGGATCTTCTCTATCTCTTCCACCAACACTATCTGGTACGGATCCAACACCGGTGAGCAGTATTCAAGCAGTGGGCAAACAATTGTACTGTAACCTACTTCCTTTGTTTTCAGACTGCATTTCCTTAGCATTCTTCCAATGAATCTGTCTGGTATCTGCTTTACCGACGATTTATTTTATATGGTCATTCTATTTTAAATCACTTCTAATGCCTACTCCCAGATAATTTGTGGAATTAACTTGCCTCCTCTTTCTGACCTGCCATATTGTAGCTAAATGATAAAGGATCTTTCTTGCTATGTATTCGCAGCACATTATACTTGTCTACATTGAGATTCAATTGCCATTTCCTGCACCACGCATCAATTCATTGCGTATCCTCGTGCATTTCAGTACGATTTTACATTGTCACAACCTCTCGATATACTACAGCATCATCCGCAAAAAGCCTCGGTGAACTTCCGACATTACCCACAAGGTCATTTATATATATTGTGAATAGCAACGGTCCTACGACACTCCCCTGCGGCACACCTGAAATCACTCTTACTTCTGAAGACTTCTCTCCATTGAGAATGACATGCTGCTTTCTGTTATCTAAGAACTCTTCAATCCAATCACACAATGGGTCTGATAGTCCATATGCTCTTACTTTCTTCATTAAATGACTGTGGGGAACTGTATCAAACATCTTGTGGAAGTCAAGAAACACGATATCTACCTGAGAACCCATGTCTATGGCCCTCTGAGTCTTGTGGACGAATAGTGTGAGCTGGATTTCACACGATTGTCTTTTTCGAAGCCCATGCTGATTCCTACAGAATGGATTTCTGGTCTCTAGAAAAGTAATTATACTCGAACATAATACGTGTTCTAAAATTCTACAACTGATCGACGTTAGAGATATAGTTCTGCACATCCGTTCAACGTCCCTTCTTGAAAATGGAGATGTCCTGCGCCCTTTTCCAATCTTTTGGAATGCTATGCTCGTCTAGAGATCTATGGTACATCGCTGCAAGAAGAGGGGCAAGTTCCTTCGCGTACTCTGTATAAAATCGAACTGGTATCCCATCAGGTCCAGCGGCCTTTCCTCTTTTGAGTGATTTTAATTGTTTTTCTATCCCTCTGTCATCTATTTCGATATCTACCATTTTGTCATCTGTGTGACAATCTAGAGAAGGAACTACAGTGCAGTCTTCCTCTGCGAAACAGCTTTGGAAAGACATTTAGTATTTCAGCCTTTAGTCTGTCATCCTCTGTTTCAGTACAATTTTGGTCACGGAATGTCTGGACATTTTCTTTTGATCTACCTACTGCTTTGACATAAGACCAAAATTTCTTATGATTTTTTGCGAAGTCAGTACATAGTACTTCATTTTTGAATTCGTTGAATGCCTCTCTCATAGCCCTCCTCACACTACATTTCGCTTTGTGTAATTTTTGTTTGTCCGCAAGGCTTTGGCTATGTTTATGTTTGCTGTAAAGTTCCCTTTTGCTTCTGTAGCAGTTTTCTAACTCGGTTGTTGTACCATGGGGCTCTTTTCCATCTCTTACGATCTTGCTTGGTACATACTCATCTAACGCATATTGTACGATGGTTTTGAACGTTGTCCACTGATCCTCAACACTATCTGTACTTGAGATAAAACTTTTGTGTTGAGCCACCAAGTACTCTGAAATCTGCTTTTTGTCACTTTTGTTAAACAGAAAATCTTCCTACCTTTTTTAATGTTTCTATTTACGGCTGAAATCACCGATGCTGTGACCACTTTATGATCACTGATTTCCTGTTCTGCGTTAACTGTTTTCTAATAGTTCGGGTCTGTTTGTCACCAGAAGGTCTAATGTGTTATCACCACGAGTCGGTTCTGTGTTTAACTGCTGAAGGTAGTTTTCAGATAATGCACTTTAAAAAATTTCACTGGATTCTTTGTCCCTGCCACTCATTATAAATGTTTGAGTCTCCCAATATATATCTGGTATATTAAAATCTCCACCCAAAACTATAACATGGTTGGGAAATCTACTCAAACTATTTTCCAAATTTTCCTTCAGGTGTTCTGCCACAACAGCTGCTGAGCCAGGGGGCCTATAGAGACATCCAGTTACCATGTTTGAGCCTGCTTTAACAGTGACCTTCACCCAAATTATTTCACATCTTTGTCAATTTCCTTCAATACTACTGCAGTTTTTAGCGCTATAAACACACCTCCCCCTTCGCTGTCCAGCCTGTCTCAGTGGTATACATTCCAATCTGAGTTAAGAATTTCATTACTGTTTATGTCTGGTTTCAGCCAACTCTCCGCCACTAGTACTATGTGGGCATTGTGACCGTTCATTAATGAGAGCAGATATAGGAACTTTCTATAGATGCTCCTGCAGTTTACTATTACATTAATATTGTCATTCCCTGTTGTGTTTTGCCTACTGCTATCTTTTTACATCTCAGGAGGTGTCTTGTCGAGCCTAGGGTTTATTTTCTTCACACTTAGTCAGCCTGTCAGCATTGAGCCATGAATGCAAGGACTTAGGACTTCAATTGTAGTGGACAGAGATTCCTTAAGGTCTCTCACTATTACACAAGAGGCTAGTGTCGTCTGCAAACATGAAGTAGGCAGCTGTGTCTGAGGTGTGTGTATCATTTATATAAATAAGGAACAGAAGGTGCCTAACACACCACCCTGGGATATGCCTATTCAGGCTTTTCTTGCATCAATACTAATCTGATTTTATGATTAGCAAGAGCTGATATGAGTTGTTAAGTGTGCCTCAATTTTCCCATTTTAAACATTGGTCTGTTATCTGTACATTCCTTGGAAATCTGAATCTTCTAATCGTTCAAGACGAAACTCTGCTTCATTGTTGCACAAATTATCATTCGATGTGTTCTGAAGGGTCTTAGTTTTGACTTCAATTTACTAGTCCAGTTGAAAATGGGACTGTTGATATTATAAAAGCTTCGTTTCATTTGAGTCTGTTTGCCTATGTTGTCTTCAGCACTGAAGAACATCATACGTTCATTGATTATCACTAAGGGTGCTTACAAGTAAGTGCCACTCTCTGGACTCTTAGCCTGGATCAAATACGTAGCATTTGGGTGGAGAGACATACTTAGTCAGTCCACTATCACTAGACATATCAGGGGGATGAGAAGGAACATTGTCTAAAATCACTAATCCTGTCACCTCTTCAAGATTGTTTTACTTTTCAATTCCAAATTTTGGAACTTCATGGATAATTTATTGAGCCTCGTGGTCTAGCATTGAAGCACATGCTTATAAACTGATAAGGCATGAGACTGAGCCCCAGATCTTTTTTAGTATGCCATTTAGCCTTGCATTCACCTCTTAATGATGTGGAAATTCAACAAACTATACATGGCTTGGATTCCACATTATGCTGTAGGTCCCATTTCCGCAGTTGGGTAACGGCTGTGGGCCAGGGACGTTTAAGGTGCCAAAGTAGTTTCCAATAGATAGACTTGCACCAACTCACATGAAAGAATTACAGATGAAGTTGTTTTTGAACCAACCAGAAAATTAGTGTGTGTTAAACCAGGTCTTCTTGTTAGCTTTGCAGATGACAAGGTGGCACTGCAAACTACTTTTGATTGTCCTTGGTTTCTTAGATTATCCAGTCCTAGGTTTCTTACATTTTCCAGTTATAAAATATTGCTTTTAAACTGCACGGACCATTGTTATTAGCACACAAAAGACCAGTAATTCATATTACTACTAATGTTCTGTCCACATGTTGAATTGTGTTTCCTGCTGACCTATGTATTGACAGGATGAACTTCAAAAACAAACAAGAGTTGTCTGTGTTGTAGACCTGTGCAAAAGACAGTTTGCTTTTTCTAAGACATTCTTTAGTTTTTAACAAAATGTCTGTGCATTTGCTAAATCTGCACTTAAGCTTTTACCACATACTTTTCTTTTAGGAGGTATTGTGCTGATTACATAATCTGAACAGCCATCTAGTATTCACTTTAATCTATTTGAAGGTAGCAGAGCAAAAACAGAAATGCTTAACTCAGTTTTCGAATGTTTCTTCGCAAAGGAAAACCTTGGAGAATTGTCCTAATGTAATGCTCGTACCACTGGGAAGATGAGTGAAATAGGTAGTGTAAGTGGTGTTGAGAAACAGTTGAAATCATTAAAATTGAACAAATCGCCAGGACCTCGTGGAATCCCTGTGAGATATTGTTGTAAATTTATGGCTAAGTTAGATGATCTTTTAATTGTCATATATCTCTTTGGGGGGGGGGGGGGGTGTGCATGCCCAGTAATTGTTAGATAGCACAGGTCACACCCATCTACAATAAGAGTAGCAGAAGTGATCCACAGAACTCCTGTCAAATATTCTTGACATCCATTCATACTAAATTCTTAGAACGTATTCTGAGTTTAAATTTAATGATGTATTTTGAACAGAATAACCTCCATGCTGACGAGCAAAGATTCATAAAACATCGCTCATATGGAATCGGTCTCTCACTTTTCTCATGTCACATTCTGAAAGCCATGGATCAAGGCATCAAGTGTATGCTGTATATCTAAAATTCCAAAAAGCATTTGACTCGCTACTACATCTACACTTGTTATAAAAAGCACAATCATATCGGGTATCAAATGAAATATGTGACTGGATCAAGGATTCAAGGTAGGGATGAGGCAGCAAGTTATATTGGATAAAGGGTCATAGACAGGTACAGAAGCAACTTTGGATGTGCCACAGGGAAGTATGCTGGGAACATTGCTGTTTATGCTGGATATTAATGACCTTGTGGGCAATATAAGTGGTAACATCAGACTTTTTGCAGATGATGCAGTCTGCTATTATGAAATACTGTCTGAAAGAAGAAAGATTCCAAAATGGTGCAGAGTTTGGCAACTTCCTTTAAAACCTTAAAAATGTAAAATTGATAATTCACAAAATAAAGATAACGTAGTATCTTATGACTACATGATCCACAGGTGGAATTGGTCAACTCTTACGAATATATTGGGTGTAACAATTATTAGGGATTGTTGCTGTTGTGGTCTTCAGTCCACAGACTGGTTTGATGCAGCTCTCCATGCCACTCTATCCTGTGCAAGCCTCTTCATCTCCCAGTACCTACTGCAGCCTACATCTACATCCATACTCCGCAAGCCACCTGACGGTGTGAGGCGGAGGGTACATCCTTCTGAATCTGATTAGTGTATTCATCTCTTGGTCTCCCTCTACGATTTTTACCTTCCACGCTGCCATCCAATACTAAATTTGTGATCCCTTGATGCCTCAGAACATGTCCTACCAACAGGTCCCTCCTTCTCGTCAAGTTGTGCCACAAACTCCTCTTCTCCCCAATTCTGTTCACTACCTCGTCATTAGTTATGTGATCTACCCATCTAATACCTAATGCTCAGCATTCCTCTGTAGCACCACATTTCGAAAGCTTCTATTATCTTCCTGTCCAAACTATTTATCGTCCATGTTTAACTTCCATATATAGCTACACTCCATACGAATACTCTGAGACACGACTTCCTGACACTTAAATCTATACTCGATGTTAACAAATTTCTCTTCTTCAAAAATGCTTTCCTTGCCATTGCCAGTCTACATTTTATATCTTCTCTACTTCAACCATCATCAGTTATTTTTCTCCCCAAATAGCAAAACTCCTTTACTACTTTAAGTGTCTCATTTCCTAATCTAATTCCCTCAGCATCACCCGACTTAATTCCACTACATTCCATTATCCTCGTTTTGCTTTTGTTGATCTTTATCTTGTATCTTCCTTTCAAGACACTGTCCATTCTGTTCAACTGCTCTTCCAAGTCCCTTGCTGTCTCTGACAGAATTACAATGTCATCGGCGAACCTCAAAGTTTTTATTTCTTCTCCATGGATTTTAATACCTACTCCGAATTTTTCTGTTGTTTCATTTACTGCTTGCTCAATATACAGTTTGAATAGCATCGGGGATAGCCTACAACCCTGTCTCACTCCCTTCCCAACCACTGCTTTCCTTTCGTGCCCCTTGACTCTAACTGCCAACTGGTTTCTGTACAAATTGTAAATTGCCTTTCACTCCCTGTATTTTACCCCTGCCACCTTCAGAATTTGAAAGAGAGTATTCCAGTCAACATTGTCAAAAGCTTTCTCTAAGTCTACAAATGCTAGAAACGTAGGTTTGCATTTCCTTAATCTTACTTCTAAGATAAGCCGTGGGGTCAGTATTGCCTCACGTGTCCCAACATCAACATTTCTACGGAATCAAAACTGATCTTCCCCGAGGTCGGCTTCTACCAGTTTCTCCATTCGTCTGTTAAGAATTCATGTTAATGTTTTGCAACTGTGCCTTATTAAACTAATAGTTCGGTAATTTTCACATATGTCAACACCTGCTTTCTTTGGGATTGGAATTATTATATTCTTATGGGAAGTCTAAAGGAATTTCACCTGTCTCATACATCTTGCTCACCAGTTGGTAGAGTTTTGTCACGACTGTCTCTCCCAAGGCTATCAGTAGTTCTAATGGAATGTTGTCTACTCCCAGGGCCTTGTTTCAACTTAGATCTTTCAGTGCTCTGTCAAACTCTTCACACAGTATCATATCTCCCATTTCATCTTCATCTACCTCCCCTTCCATTTCCATAATATTGTCCTCAAGAACATCACCCCTGTATAGACCCTCTATATATTCCTTCCACCTTTCTGCTTTCCCTTCTTTGCTTAGAACTGGGTTTCCATTTGAGCTCTTGATATTCATGCAAGTGGTTCTCTTTTTCTCCAAAGGTCTCTTTAATTTTCCTGTAGGCAGTATCTATCTTACCTGTCTTGAGATAAGCCTCTACATCCTTACATTTGTCCTCTAGCCATCCCTGCTTAGCCATTTTGCACTTCCTGTCAATTTCATTTTTGAGTCGTTTGTATTCCTTTTTGCCTGCTTCACTTGCTGCATTTTTGTATTTTCTCCTTTCATCAATTAAATTCAGTGTCTCTTCTGTTACCCAAGGATTTCTACTAGCCCTCTTCTTTTTACCTATTTGATCCTCTGCTGCCTTCACTATTTCGTTCCTCAAAGCTACCCATTCTTCTTCTACTGTATTTCTTTCCCCCGTTCCTGTCAATTGCTCTCTTATGCTCTCCCTGAAACTCTGTACAACCTCTGGTTCTTTTAGTTTATCCAGGTCCCATCTCATTAAATTCCCACCGCTTTGCAGTTTCTTTAGTTTTAATCTACAGGTTATAACCAATAGATTGTGGTCAGAGTCCACATCTGCCCCTGGAAATGTCTTACAATTTAAAACCTGGTTCCTAAATCTCTGTCTTACCATTATATAAATCTATCCGAAACCTTTTAGTATCTCCAGGGTTCTTAGGGATATGAAATGGATTTGTCACATAGGCTCAGTCATAGGTGAAGCATTTGGCAGATTTCAGTTTATTGGCAGAATAAGAAGAAAATACAATCACTCTATGCAGGGCATTGCTTATAAATCACTTATGTCATCTATTCTAGGATATTACCCATACCAGATAGGATAAACGGGGGATATTGAATACTTACAGATTAGGAGAGCCCGAATGGATGCAGGTCTGTTCAACCTGTGGGAGAGTGTCACAAGGACAGGAAAAAAAAAAAAAAAAAAAAACTGAAATGGGAGACTGTAGAAGATTCATGTAAACTATCCTGAGAATGCATACTTACAAAGTTTAAAGAACTGTCTTTAAATGATGACACGAGGAATATACTACAACTTGCTGCATATCAGTCAGGTAAAGATTGAGAGACAAGAACAGGGGTTGTCTTCAAAGTAACCAGTTGCAGTTAATAAACTACATTTTGCGTGGATGCATTTAAATGGTCATTCTTCCTGTGTGCTTTATGTGAATGGAACAAGGAAAAAACTGTAATAACTGGTACAGTGGGATGCCCCCTCTACCACGCACTTCACAGTGGGATGCAGAGTACAGATGTATATGGAGAATGTTATTGTTTGTTCCAACTGTACAGACCATCATCAGTGGTGATCAGTTTTAGTCCATTTTCGTTTTCAGGCTAGTTCCTTTTGTTTAGCAAGGAGTCTTTGAGTTTTTATTGTGGTTTTTTGTAATGTCATGAGAAGCCAACAACAAGGGAAAGTCCAATCCAAAATATCGAAACCTACCGTGGAATTTTTCATGCAAGAAGTACACAACGAAAGAAATTTACTAACAAAATTGTAGGTGCTAAAATGTTTGTTACTTATTTTTATTGCACAGAGAATTGCTTGTAACAGTGGTGTGTAGAGTCTTTCCTGCACAGTGTGTGAGTTGGTGAAGAAGTACACACAGCCATGACAAGAGGACGTTGTGCCACTTAGCATGAAGTCCACCATGCACATATGTGAATTTTTAAGCATTTAAACTGTACCAAACATGCCAAATCAATGAATTTTGTATTGACAAACTGCTCAGAGATGTAATTTTATGCAAGTAACTAGCAAAAGAAAGGAAATAAAGACAGTGAATGATGTTACATGACAGATAATTTCCATCAGTTGTGACTTCGATGCACATTAGTTAACATTAAATATTTTATAATAATTCCTGTAGCACACTTCTTCAATAATTTTTGAATAATGTATATTTTTCTAACAATAAAATAGTTCATTGTTTATTCACTGTAGTTGTCACAAAAAACAAGTGTGTATTGGATGACAAAAACAAACATTTTCTTTGCATCAAGCATTCCTGAGAGATTTCTTTATAAAATCTACTCAAGGGGAAAGAAGTGTGAAGGAAAGGGGCTGGAGAGGACTAGGAGAAGGGGTAGATTCTGGGAAAGTCAACCAGAACCGCAGGTCAGGGGAGACTTACCGTGCGAAACTGTACTGTCTGACGATTTTCTGAATAACATTTTACACTGCTGAAAAGTTTGTTTTCAAGAGGCTTTTAGTTCCAGATGGAATCAAAATATGTATATGATGTACTAAAAACAAAGATTCCAAGATCCACCTAGTGGGAAAGCGCCGGCAGACAGGCACAACAAATAAAACGCGCGCGCGCACACACACACACACACACACACACACACACACACACACACACACACACACACAGAATTTCGAGCCCTCGCAACCGGCGGCCGCCCCGCCAGTAAAGAGGGAAGGAAAAGGAAAGACGAAAGGATGTGGGCTTCAAGGGAGAGGGCAAGGAGCCACTCCAATCCCGGGAGGGGAAAGACCCACCTTAGGAGGGAAAAAGGACAGGCATATACACACGTGCCCCCCCCCCCCCCACACACACACACACACACACACAACACACACACCCATCCATCCATGGATGGAGATGTGCGTGCGTGTGCGCGTGTGTATATGCCTGTCCTTTTTTTCCCCCTAAGGTGGGTCTTTCCGCTCCCTGGATTGGAGTGGCTCCTTGCCCTCTCCCTTGAACCCCACATCCTTTCGTCTTTCCTTTTCCTTCCCTCTTTCCTGGCGGGGCGGCCGCTGGTTGCGAGGGCTCGAAATTCTGTGTGTGTGTGTTTGTGCGTTTTATTTGTTGTGCCTGTCTGCCAGCGCTTTCCCGCTTGGTGGGTCTTGGAATCTTTGTTTTTAGTATATTTTTCCCATGTGGAGGTTTCTTTCTATTCTATGTATATTATGTCATTGTCCTAATGATAGTGGTGTCATTATGTCAGAGTTCAACAAAAGTGATGCAGTATTTTCTGCCAATATTCAAAATACATTTCAGATGTAAGATAGAACATTATTCACTCCCATTTTTCCAGATTTTGCTACATTGATTACAAGACTTTTGCATGTAAACAGCCTTTTCTTTATTTTTTCATCCTGATTTGCCTTGATGTCCCTCAAGACAGATGTAAGGCTATGGAAACTTAATCTACTCATACTTATCCATGACATTGTTGCATCCCAGCTATGGAGTTTACCTGGGGTCGAGCGACAGGCGTTCTTGATCCAAGGAATTCAGTCTGTTGACCGAAGTGAGAGGGAGACTGATAAACTGACATAAGTTCGCTGATGTGGATTTGTGAGCGGAAGGATGATGAGGAGAATAAACACTCAAAAGGAATACGTTTATTCCAAATCTTAGCGCAAGTTGACCTTCCTAGACGAGGTGCCTCTCCGTGAAAGTCGATTTCTTTCACAGAAACAGTGACTGTCTGTGACGGTTCTGTGTACTAACTGAAACCCTAGTCTGAATCTAAGATCAACAGAGCATTGCAGCTATCTGATTCTGCCCCAAGGCTTCATTGGTTGTATTATTATGTTATTCTTCAGTTATGTCAGAGGCTGTGTAGAGGGATTAGGAAGCTTTTCCCTACAAGGTCATTGAATTTGTCCTAAGCCTTGCACTGGCTTCTCATGATGTGTTGTAGCCTCCACTACCAGTCTCTTTCTCTCTCACAGCTTCATTTACAGCCTGAGAAACTTGCTTCGATAGTTCTGAGGCTTTTGCCTTGTTAATCAGCTTGTCCCATACCTCTGTAGGCCTCCAGAGCCGCTCTCCTGGGGTCCTGTAGCCCAGGCACATATGGTAGTGTTTTTTTTTTAGGCTGGCTCAGGTGGCCAAACATGTGTGGCTCTTGTGGGTCCTTCTGCCACACCAAAAGTTCTGTCTTTACTCTAACTAATTCTTAACTGTTCACAGGACTTGTGTTTTACTTAAGGGCATGGCAGAATGTGTCACAGTACTCACAAACTGCAACGAAACGTGACCAATAAACTTTATACACGGCATTTTAGAGGAAAACAAGAAGCTTCATTTTACACCAGCTATGTACTTTTTGAATGATTTCTTGAAGTCTTCAGCTGCCATTTTCTTTATTTCCTGTACGATTGTACAATTTCAGCCTCATGCCATTTTCAAGTATTTTATGGATGATTTTTTAGTAATAGATTATGTCATTACGTCATTGTTCCTATGGCATCATGTCGTGCTCATAAATTAGTTTGAGGTGTTCACGATATCTTATGAGCATGTTACTTTCGAACAGTTGTTGCAAAGCTCTTATATATAGTATTACCAATTAATAACCTCTCTTCTGCACACTTACTAGAGGTAAACTTTGTAATTTTCCAGCTCCCTTTTCTGTATAATTTGCAGGTCAAAGAAGCCCGGAAATCATTAATATTCCTCTCGTTTACAATTCAGAGTGCCCAGTATCATAGATCTCCGTCGGTAATGGTTCACTGACTCACAAGCAGGTCTAAATCTTTCGAATAGTTTTTCTTTCACATTTTTGCGAGTTTTGTTTTGGCGCATATTTTGTACTTTGTGTAACTTTTTCTCAATTCATGTTTGATTTTATGAAATGAAATCAATGTTGCATATTGTATAAATTCTAGTTTTTTCTACCTCCTTCGTTTGACAAAAAAACTTGCAGTATCTTTTCCCTCTGAAAGCTATTGTTGTACATGTTTTCTATGGCTGGGAGGCTACTCTGTTTTTGTTCAGGACATTATTTAGCAGAACAACCATCATTTGAACCACAATTCACAAAATCTTTTAGAGTTCCTATTTCTTCTGATGTCCCCATAGTTTCTAATGCAACATCAACATCATTGGAATGAGTGTCCAAGAAATTAATAAATAAGATAATGTTTGTCTTCAGGAGAGGTAGATTATTTGAGTTGCATAACACATTCTTCATATTTCATCTTCCGGGTTGAAAACATTAATTGGATTCCACATTACTGTGGAACTCTGGAACCGGTGCAAAGGCAGATACTGTTAGCAACATATACCAAGAAATTATAAAGAAAATCCAGTTTTATCTTCCTTGTCAACACTTGTTGATACTGCAAAGGCAACTGCTAATTATTGCAAACATTCATTGAGTTGCAGATTTGAACAAAGCACTTTGCTTTTTACAAGTCATCAATTTTTCTGTATCTGTGGCTATTTTTTCTGAAGCTTGTAGTACTGGTACAGAACAACAAATTCGTTATCATCCTCCAAAACATTATTTGAATCACGTGTAGTCTCTCTAGAAGTTTCAGGCTCGCTATTGTTTGCTGTGAAGTCCAGATCATTTACAGTTACAGTAGAATTGTTGTACAAATCTTTGAAAAAATGTAGCCAATATTCAGTGCCAGGCAGACACTGTAGGGCCTTGAATTGTCTAAAAGTCTTCCATTTTCAAAATACAAAAATGACACCATTACAACACTTGGAGTAGCATTGGAAACTAGAAGAAAGCTGAATGAAGGAAACACTATTTTATCATTCAAATGTGGCTAGAAACATGGCATGTATGCGAACAAAGTTGGTATGTTGTTGTTCTTCCATATTTATTAGGAGAAATACAAACAAACTGAACTGCGTACTCTCCAAAAGTGATAGGAGCCCTAAATATTTTCTTTACATTCATGTGTTCCTGTGCTCACAGCAACCAACAATCAGCGTCAAAAGAGAGCAGTACGTGTCAGACTGGCCAAACTACACAGAGAAACACATATTGTCACATTAAGATTTCAGTAGCGCATTCTAGTGTTCCACTCCTTCAGCAGTACAGTTCACAACAACAGTGCATATGGATGTGCTACAGTATGTCTCCCCAACACAACCCATAAGTCGTGTTGGGACTTAATTTTTTTGGAGAACAGACAAGCCAGTCCATTTGCCGAATGTCCTCTTGTCCAAAAAGCGCCTCCATCTTGACAGTTGTGCGTTTTCATCCATAAAAATGAAATCGAGGCCAAATACACACCTGAAAAGACACACATGTGGAAGTAGTACAGTGTTACAGTAACATTGATCTGTGTGAGCACTGTTTTTAGAGATGTGGCGGTCAGTTGGCTCCTGCTACATTATGGCTCCCCAAACTGTTAACACCTGGACCATCATAAAGATCATATTCAACAGTGTTCCTGAATGCATTATATGTTCCAACTCTTCTTGATATGAGGATATGTAAGGCACTGAGGAACATTATTGAACTTGATCATTTTGGTGGTCCAGGTGTTATGGTGCGGCAAGACATAATGTTGAATGGGCATATTGACCTCCAAATCTTTGAACATGGTAGGCACTCCAGTCAGCATTATGACACTGTACTTTTCCCCCATGTGCGTCTTCTCAAGACTGCATTTAGCTCTTGACTTGACTTTCATGGATGCCAGTCTGCAGTTGCATCCAACAGCACAGGTGGAGTAGCTCTTGGAGTGGAAGAATATTCAGCATATGGAGTGACCTGCCTGTTCCCCCTACTTAAATCCCACCCAAGCTCAGTGGGCTGCTTTGGGGAGACACACTGCAGCATCCGTGTGCACCAGTGACCAACGAGCAGTTGTCAACCGTGCTGGAGAAGGAATGGATACCAAAGAATTCCTTAACAACCTTGTGGGCTGCAAGGAGCACATCGTAGAGCATGAATTGCCGTCCATGGTGATCACACACCCTGTTGAAAACCACGTCCTACCTTTCGTAATGTTTGACATGACAGATACTATTTACAGATTGCATAAATTACCTGACAGAATAAATAGAGACTGAAATGATTTCAATTTGTTTTTTTACATCTGTGTTTACATGCATATTCCATAAGCCACAAGCCATAGGGTGCATGGTAGGGGGTATCTGGTATCACTATTAATCTCTCCATTTCATGTCCCTTGTGGAACTTGAGTGAGGAAAAAGTGGCTGACTATATATGCTTTCACATGAACCTTGATTTCTCCTCTCCTGTCTTAGTAATTCTTAAGCAAGATGTAAGTAGGTGGAGCCTTCTACAGTCTGTCGCAAGTCTCAGTTCTTTAAATTTTCTCAATAGTTTTGTGAAAAGAACATTGTTTTTGCTCCATGGATTACAAAGTGAGCTCGTGGAGCATTTCTGTGATACTTGCATGTTGACAAATCTAGCAGCTTGCCCCCGAATTGCATTGGGGGGGGGGGGGGGGGGGGGATGCCACAGTTAGATTTATTATAACAGTCCTGAGGTAGTACTGTCAGTGCAAAGAAGAGGTTACTTGGAAACCGTCATTTGACCAACTTGTGACTACAGTTTGACAGTCTGAGACTTTATCAAGTTGGATTAATGAAAGTAATAGGTAAAATTGAGAGAGGCTATACAACTTGACATATTTCTTCATTCAAAAATAAGGGGAAATGTTCAAGTAACTGTGACCTGAGGCTCTATGCTGTGACCTGAGACACTACGAGAAAGTTGTGTAGTACAAAGAGACAACAATGAATGTTAGGTGACAGGGAAATTACTTTCTCAGATACACAAGTACATCTCACATAGCCTTAATGGTAAAATCAGACTTAATTGGGGCCAGAAGAACAGAAAGGGGGAACATGAGTATTTGTAATCAATTATTCAAAATGACAGTCACAGTCGCATTATTTATTTTGCCGCCAACCGGTTTCAACCCGCAATGGGGTCATCTTCAGGGCAATTTACACCAATTGGTCGCTCGCTGGAGTTACTGTAGTTACCAGTCGTGCACAGGCAGGGTGATGAGTCCAGTGAGTGACCAAATGGTGTAAATTTCCCTGAAGACGACCCCATCACGGGTTGAAACTGGTTGGCGGCAAAATAAATAATGTGATTGTGACTGTCTTTTTGAATAATTGATTGTAAGCAAATTAATCACTGTTATCTCCACACAACTATGTTGTCTAAAAATGAGTATTTGTGGTACACAATGAATCCTCTGCCATGCACTGTGTGGTTGCTTATGAAATACATATATAGAGCAAAGACGTGATGCTTTGATGCAGAATTAGGTAATCTGCACTGATTCAAATTTCTGTTCCTGTAAATGCAACCACATGATCACCCTTGATCAAAACATCCTATCTGCTTCAGAGTATCTGCAAGGACTTAAAATCCATTAGCACACAATGTGCCTTCTTAAGGAAGGAAAAGATAAAATTATTAACATGTTCACAGCTGTATTATGTACACTTTCACCAATAAAAGGAAAATGGGGAATGAAAGTTAAAAAAGAAAGAACGAAAACTGCTCTAAATAATTTCTCAGGCAATGCCTAGCTAGTTTCAGCTACTGACTCTGCCACATATGCTATGGAAATAGCCAATCAGCCCGAAAATATAAAGCCTGACAAAAAAGTGAAACACCCAGAAAGGGAGGAGGGAATGAAATGAAACTCTGTGAGCTGAGAGGCTGTGTGGTGTTGTTTCAGTGGTTAGAAAATCTAGTCTAATTTACTGAGAACTTAAAAAGTATGAACCCACTTACCAGGGTAATGTTGTACCCCCACCTGCAGTAGAAGAATGCACTAATTCAGTTAGAAAGGATGTTATAAAGCTGTAGTAGCTTCTCATGAGGTGAGTTAGCCCACAGCTGTTGTAACTGGTTCTTGATATCGTGGTTACTGGCACTGGGATGGAGTTGACATCTGAGCTAGTTCCACATGTATTCTATCAGGACAGATCTGGGGATCTTTCTAACCACAAGGTAACTCAGCATTGTGCAGGCAGTTGATAGAGACAGGTGCTACGTGTGGATGTGCATTGTCGTGTTGAAAAATGTCACCACAATGCTGTCACACGAGGGGTAACTTATGATGGAGGAGTCTGTGACACACTGTTGTGCCTTCAGAGTTTCCTCAGTCATTCACCAATCGTTACCTGAAGTCGTACCCAGTGGCTGCCCATGGTGTTATGCCAGGTGTAATACTGCTGTGCCCTTCCAAAACATTGGAAGAAAGTGACATGTCCATGGGTCGCTGCCATGCTCGGTGACAGTGGTCACGGGGGATACTTCAGAACTGCAATTCATTTCTGAACACAATAACACCCTCATCAGCAGTCCGTACTTCCTGGTCGTGGCATCACACCAAATGCAGTCATTTGTATTGTGGTGCTAACACCTAAGCATGGAATGATATTTCCCTACTCTGGCTGCTGCTAGCCTCTGCCAGTGGTGTGGAATGACTTAGAATGTCACAGGAAGTCCTTTACCTATTCACTTAAGGCAGGTGCAGATATGATAATGTTATATGCTTGGTGCACAATACGGCGATTGTCCCTTGTTATGGTGAGATGCGGTTGACAAGAACCTTCATGATGAGTATGCCTGTGCTTATGTTCCTGTGCAGTCTGACAGTGAGTTCCTGTCACATCAGAATGTCCCACAAATCAGGACTTACTTTCTTTTTAGTCCCCACCAGCGAACATCATGGTTGAGGCGGACAAGCTGGGATGGGTAATACAGTGGGATAGTGTGGAAAGCTGCCATGGAGGGAGCATGCAACTTGGAGTATGGACAGACGCACTAGCAGATGTGTTTAGCCGCTAGCTCTCCACGTCAGCTTTGTGCCAAGTTTGTCCCTTGCTCATCTCACTTGGGTTTTGGACTCTGTGTTCCGTAAATTGACTCGCACGATAAGTTTGTTTCCTCCCACAGGGTTCTGTTTCCAAGCAACCATTGGTACGTGAAGTATCTTTGCCGATCATGTAGCGAAGCTTTATTCAGCATTGTTGTCAGGTAGATTGTAATGGACCGGTGTATCGATTATCGTGCTTCACTACAGTAATCAATTTCCCCCACTCCCCATCGATTACTACTGTGAGAGGATTTTTCTGCAGTATTGAGAAAAGTCTTTCATTATTTGATAGAGCTGTGTCTCAGATTCTGTCTGATTATTTTGGTGACCTCGTCATTCCTTTAGAAATATTTCATGGGTGCAATGTCTGGACTGTTTGTGTCACTGTTTCATATTTCTGTGCCATCTAATGATGAAAATGTATTTTTATAACAAACTTGAGGATTCTTTCTCCTAGAATATCTTCGAAATGGTGTTGAAAATGGACAACAGACTGAATCCAGCAAATGAAATTAGATCCAGTGCTCCCTCGGTATATCGGGGTGTAAGTCCTCAAAACATGAACTGGGGAAAAAAAAAAAAAAGTGACTGACAAAGATAATTGTTTCAGTTTATTTTCTTATGACATAAACAGTTGCAATTTTGAACCAAAGTCCAACATCGACGACATAAGGAGGTGATGCTGAGCTCTTTACAGTGATACAGAAGTGACCGAATGTTCCATGCCATATTGTCAACAGCACATTATCCAGTGAAAGAGGCAGGTACTCGTGCTTATGTGCACAAGGCATTGTGATGAAACAAATGGTCCGAATAGGTTTGCCAATAATCTGTGCCCCCTTACATTAATGTTTTATCGATACTGATTCGTCAATACATCTGTTGCCAGAGGATTTTTGTAGCCCAGTTTGTCAAGATTTATGAAGACACCTCTACCAGAAGTCAGTTTATTGTGAAATACTGATGATGGTGGTTTTAATGCAACAACAAGCAAATACACCTTTCTCATGGAGGAAAGGGCATTGCTGATAATCCCTGCCCACATTGCAGGTGCTGTTGTGGCCGAGCGGTTCTAGGCGCTTCAATCCGGAACTGCGCTGCTGCTACAGTCGCAGGTTCGAATCCTGCCTCGGGCATGGATGTATGTGATGTCCTTACGTTAGTTAGGTTTAATTAGTTCTAAGTCTAGGGGACTGATGACCTCAGATGTTAAGTCCCATAGTGCTCAGATCCATTTGAACCATTTTAGAGACAATATTAGTTTTTACACAACATACATAAAACCGTCCTTTGGCTTACTCCATGCCAATAGGTCTTGCGCCAGAAGGTTGTACTGGAGCTGGTCTAAATATCCTGTAGAATCTGTCATTCCTGAAGTGGTGTGCGAGTGCAGACTCCCTGGTTTTTCCACACTTTCACAAGTTTCGAAAAATGGTTGCAAAGGTTTGGAAAGTTGTGCTGCCTGTCAAACTGAGTGGCTCTGTAGCTTCACGAGGCCTCTCGATCATCTTCACTTGCCCAACCACAGGTGATAACTATCTCTGCTTGCTTCTGGAATGAAAAACAGACCACTGTTTTTTGACACGAATGGAATCGTGCATCTTACAACACAAGGAATAATGTTGTTCATCAGTGCCATCACTATTGGCAAATATGAATTAATTAAATAAAAACTGTGGGGCGTTAAATGTGTGTGTTGTGGGCGAAGCTGTGGGGAAAACGCTGGTGTTTTGTAAAGTATCATTGGAAGGCCACATGTAATGTAATTTAATGCTTTGTAATATATCAGTTTTAATTGCTTTCTTGCAAACTTAGCCTCCATTTGTGGACATAAAAACTTTTTTCCTTCTTTTCTTGTCTGGAATCAGTCTCTTTGAAGTTTATCCCCTAACTTAAGATTGTAGACAGACGATAGCTCTACAACACTCTGTGGAGTACTCCAGAACTTACCTTATCTATATTGGGATTTTCAAAATGATGTGTTAAATCCTACGTGTTTGGAACTCCCGAGTGCAATCGCAAAACTGGTACAATACTTGGCAAGCTCATATTTTGTTCGACGAATTGTTTTGTGGCACTGGAGCGATCCGGAGGTTGCAGTGACGTACTGTACCACAGTGTGGTGTGTGCGCAGGGAGGAGTGGGCAGCACTGTGCCACCGGGACGACCCGGGCCTGGAGGAGCTGCGGCGGCGCGCGGTGCTGGGCTCCCTGCGCGCCTCGCGCTTCCGCAGCGTCTGCTGGCGGGCGCTGCTCGGCGTGCTGCCGACCGGCGGCGCCCCGCCGCACGGAGAGGCCTGGTTGGCGGAGCTCCGGCGCTCACGCCAGCACTACGCGCGCCTCTGTGCCAAGCTGGCTGCCGACCCCTGGAAGGACAACGACCTGCTCGTTCGCGACGACCCACTGTCTCAGAGCTCCGAGGTATAAGTGCTGAAATGTGCATTAGTGTACAACTTTTTTCCCTGCCTTCTCCATTAGTTTTCTGAACAGTTTGGTGTGGCTCACCGAGACTTTATCTGCTGTACCGACTTATTCATCTCTCAATAAAATGTACACTCATATCAATTATTTCTTGAATGTATTCCAATCTCTGCCTTTCCCTGTAGTATTTACCCTCAGCAGCTCACATGTGTATGATGAAAGCTTTTCCATTATGTGTTAACCTCAGATGTTAACACCAGTTTTTTCTGTGCATGGAGGAAAGTGATTCATGTGTAGACTGGCCATAAAAGCTGAATTTTGCTGACAAGATATCTTGTGAACCATGGATGAAGGGTATCAGACGGATGCCATATTCCTTGACTTCCGGAAAGCATTTGACTCGGTGCCCCACTGCAGACTCCTAACTAAGGTACGAGCATATGGGATTGGTTCTCAAGTATGTGAGTGACTCAAAGACTTCTTCTATCTACATAAATGGTCTTTTGGATAGGGTGGATAGCAATGTGCGGCTGTTTGCTGATGATGCCGTGGTGTACGGGAAGGTGTCTTCGTTGAGTGACTGTAGGAGGATACGAGATGACTTGGACAGGATTTGTGATTGGTGTAAAGAATGGCAGCTAATTCTTAATATAGATAAATGTAAATTAATGCAGATGAATAGGAAAAAGAATCCCGTAATGTTTGAATACTCCATTAGTAGTGTAGCGCTTGACACAGTCACGTCAATTAAATATTTGGGCGTAACATTGCAGAGCGATATGAAGTGGGACAAGCATATAATGGCAGTTGTGGGGAAGGAGGATAGTCGTCTTCGGTTCATTGGTAGAATTTTGGGAAGATGTGGCTAATCTGTAAAGGAGACCGCTTACAAAACACTAATACGACCTATTCTTGAGTACTGCTCGAGCGTTTGGGATCCCTATCAGTTCGGATTGAGGGAGGACATAGAAGCAATTCAGAGGCGGGCTGCTAGATTTGTTACTGGTAGGTTTGATCATCATGCGAGTGTTACGGAAATGCTTCAGGAACTTGGGTGGGAGTCTCTAGAAGAAAGGAGGCATTCTTTTCGTGATTCACTAGTGAGGAAATTTAGAGAACCAGCATTTGATGCTGACTGCAGTACAATTTTACTGCCACCAACTTACATTTCATGGAAAGACCACAAAGATAAGAGAGATTAGGGCTCATACAGAGGCATTTAGGCAGTCATTTTTCCCTTGTTCAGTTCGGGAGTGGAACAGGGAGAGATGATGCTAGTTGTGGTGCGAGGTACCCTCCGCCACACACCGTATGGTGGATTGGAGATTATTTATGTAGATGTAGACATTATATCCAGTCAGTGTTATCCAGTGACAATGTGGCTCCATGAATTGCAACCACTTGGATAAGGGGCAGTCAGATGAAAACCGAACAATGGTCACAACAAGAAGGATCTTGGAATAGTTCTATACAAAAGTAATCACCGAATGTGTGAAGACTTTTCTTCCACTGGCAGATGAGATGATCATTTCCTATTTCATAGAACAAAGTCGACTGCTGACAGATCTGTGACCACACCCAGTCTTGCACCTTTCCACTTCCTCATAAGACTGAAACTGATGTTCACACACGTCATTATTCAGATCATCAAATATTTGAAAATCATGTGGTGAGGGATCTGAGTTGTATGAAGGCTGTTTTGTAGATGTTGCAGTGTTTCCCAGCCAAATTGCTGACATGTAACCTTTGTCCAGTTGGCAATATGGGGGCATGTGTTATCATAAAACAGGGTAGTTCTGTCAGACAATATTTCTTGGCCTTTTGACCTTATGGTGTATCACAGTTTCTGCAAATTGTCTTTATAGTGCTATGCATTGATTGTGATTTGATACTCGGAGGGCCTTTATAAACTGAGGGTCCCTGCATTCGAAGGAGGATGTCATGACTTGTACAAACAGCTTTGGATTTCTTTGGTGGGGAAGATGTGAGATGTTTCCACTGTTGGCTTTGCCATTTGTTGTTGGAATGCTGTTGTACAGAATCATCCTGTTGTGCAATAACGCCCACTCGCACACTGCCAATCAGACAAAGGCTACACTTCAGTGATTTGGTTAGGGAGCACTGCAACATCCTTCATACAGCCCAGATCTTTCACCATGTGATTTTCATATCTTTGGCAACCTAAAAAAAGACAAAGCAGACATCAGTAGTTTCATTCGGATGAGGAATTGCAATTGCAAGTGCAAGTGCGGGTGCAGTCGTGGATACGAACAGCGGCTACTCACATTCTACAAAACAGGAATTGATCGTCTTGTTTCCCAGTAGGATAAATTTCCTAATTTTTGTGGGTATTAGTTTTGAATTGAGCCATTCTGTTGTCCCATTGTGGTGGGTAATCAGTTTTCATTTGAACTGCCACTCATACTGTTAACATCATCAGACAAAATTGCCAGGCAATGATTGTGGCAATGCAGTTCCTGACGAGAAGTGTTTACACAGGGCCACACTAATGTCACCAAATTGATGAATGTGATGTAGTGGAAGTTGGTGCGATCTTTTTTTTTACATCACAGAAGAAATGGCTTTAGGAAGAACAAGAAAAATTGGGTTCTTTTTTAAGTAAGTGGAAAGCTTCAGAAAATAAACTCATGAATTGATGCTCCATATATACCTTTTCCAGAATTTTACCAGAATGACAAAACATGATATCAAAAATCTCATACAAGCATTTGGTCTGAGAATTTCTAAACATTATAGAAGTATGAAAGAGTACATACCAGTCACAACTCGATTGGCGGTCACCCTTCAGTTTTTAGCTACTGGTGATTTGTACAGAAGTTTAATGTATCTCATTAAAGTGCATTATTCATCAGTGAGCCTTTGGTACCAGAAGTATAGAATTCTCCCATAAAAAGACTGTAGGATTTCATTAAGGGAAATTTTGGAAAGTTCTTGTAATGTAAATACTTCTGGATTTGAAGAGACCACTAACTGAATAGCAGAAATGTTAGTTGTCAATAGGCTTACACATAAGAAAGAAAACTTGATAGCTTTTGGAGTTATCCTCTGGTGAGCTTGAGTAGAATATGCACACATGTGGAAGAGATGAATACACTAAGCAGATTAAGAAATTGATCGTCATGTTGAACCACTGGGTGATCATCTCTGTTTTCGGCAGCAGTTGGCAGCGGTCGTTCATCATTGTGGACAGCTGGTTCAGTAGTCATACTGACATAAAAAGTTGTGCAGTGTCTGCAACACCATTGGTATGTTATGTGGCTGCTTTCACAGGTGGCCCAGCCTCTGATGGGGTATGATACACCTTTGACAGGATTGGAGTGGGAATTGCTAGGTGGATGGATTGGGCAGTTCTTGCCCCCTTTCGTCTGCCACAGGGATGTGATCCATGCAGTAATGGGTTCCGAGTGGGAGTGGTGTAAGGATGGACTAAGATGTTTTGTAGGTTGTTTGGACAAAAGAACAACACTTTAGGAGGGGTGGGAATCATCTTGAGTAGAATGTCCCCCATTTCAGGGCTCGGTGAAAGATAATCAGAGTCCTGGAGAATGATGTAATTCAGCTGTTCCAGTCCAGGGTGATAGTGTGTGATGAGAGGAGGCTCTCCTTTGTTGCTGATCCTCCCACTGCACCCAAAAATCAGCCATAAAGGAGTGCCCACCTCCCTCGTCACCCAGTATCATACTAGACTGGAACAAGGGCATCAGTATCATCAATATTGCCCAATCATTTCACAAAATTGCCATCTATAGCAGTCACGTATGAGCAGTGTTGGCAGCAAAAATATTGTGGCCAAATATCACGGATAAATATGGCTTGTTTAAATGCACCTTATGGATTGCATTGTCCGTCTCGTAAAAAAAATATTATTATGTGTCGGCCTCGGGTTATACAGATGGTGCTATTGATAATTGGACTATTTATACCAGGTGATATGTCTAGAAAGAAATTTTAAAAAAGGTGTATGACGATTGGAAACACTTAAGTCTTACATGATTTACTTTTTTTTTTTTTTTTTCTCTCTCTCTCTCTCTCTCTCTCTCTCTCTCTCTCTCTCTCTCTCTCTCTCTCTCTCTCTCTCTCTCTCTCTCTCTTCGTTAACGTTATATGTTGCTCATGTATGGTTTTGCATAGGAACGGAGTACTGAGGTCCTTCTTGCCACTCCATACAGCTTTGGTAGATCCGCTCAGCCCCTGCTGGGATGTAGGGATGTTTGCTGATGGAACTCCATCTGCCACACATCACTTAAGGAGTACCTCAAACAAATAATGACAATACAAAACAGATATTAGAACAGGCATATGATATCATCTACATGTAAATAAGTTTTTTGGATTGCTTGTGTCACATTTCATTGTTAATAAAATTATAATATAATTACAATGAAATGAACACCCTTAGCTGCTTACAGGCGTTGACATACGTCAATGGGGACAGATGAAAATTTGTGCTCCGACCAGGACTCGAACCCAGGGTCTCCTGCTTAAATGATATAATTAGTTGCATCCTGACTTACTTGTTTATAGACTACAAAGATGCAGAGATTTTTCTCATCTCTAATGTGTATGAGAATATGCCAGAACTTACTCAGCTGAATTCTGTACCATCACAAGTTGTTAAGTGAATAATGCAACATTAGAAGTTTTTTATGATCTCAACCCCTCCCCTCCCTCCATCTGTATACGTGTTCCCACACACCCTCCCCCTGCTGGCTCGTACTTGTTTAATAGTAACTTGATGTAAGCTTTGGTTCATACCGAGTCTCTGGTGTACACAGACTTCCTGTGACCAGCTTGTGATTTGAGGATTACATCTGTGGCAGGTGTCATTGACCCACTTTAGTGTTTGTCCAGCTTGCTTACACCAATAGTTAATGTTATTTGGTGTTTTTAGGGCTACCGACCTCGTGCTATTACATAGTTAACTGTACAAATCTGTTAACTGTCCAGCCATAAATTGTGGAGTTACTGTGTGAAGTCTTAAAGTACATGGTCCAGTCTGTAGAAGTTAGTTTGATTTTGTAATTGAGCTTCCTATTATTTTACAGATCTGAAACTTCTATTTTTTTTTAAGCACATCATCTGTTCATGACATCCTACAAAGTCAAAACTGGTTTGATGCCATTTGTGTAACCTGAGACTGCAATATTATTATTTTTTTGTGTGTGGTTGATGTGTACAGTATAATTCTTTTGCTTTCTTAATGGCCCAAACAAGAAAACACATAGTGACCAGTTAGAATCCTCAGAAAGCATAATTCTTAAGCAGTGTGTTCATAAATAGTGTGTCCATCCAGTGTCCAAGGCTTAACTCCTAATTTCTGACAGTATCAGCTGAAAACTTCTATGTGGTTATAGATTATGTCACATAACCCTATATAACTTGCAGTAAAAGATAAAGCACTACATATGGCCACTTCATATGTCCTGAACAAATTTTGCTCTCGGCAGCAGAGAGAGCATATTCTGAAACTTTCTGGCAGATTAAAACTGTGTGCCTTCCTTGGACTTGAACCGAGAACCTTGCTGAAGAATGCTCTTACTGACTCAGCTATCTGAGCATGACCTGCAGCTCGCACTCACAGCTTCACTTCTGCGAGTACTTCTCTTCTACTTTCCAAACTTCACAGAAGACATTCTGAGTTTAATTGCCTCCAGTATCTGCACTGTGCCTTATGAAAACATATGCTTTCAGAGGGTAAAAAAAGTTGTGGGTGGAAACTTGAGCTTAAATATTTATTACACACATTTATATCTTTATAATATTTGCAAATTGTATATCATTCGCAATAAAAGTAACCTAGCATTATGAGCTTACATGTTTTTGAGAATATTGTCATGGGAAGTAAATACTGAAGAAATGCCTGACATGTACAATCACAGAAGTACGAATTTAAAAACTTCTTCGCAATTCCTTGTGAATGATGTCCAACATATCTGTGATACAATCCTTTGTACACCAAAAACACCAATTCCCAATTAGGCCCCAGGCTAATGTCATGTTCCATATTTACCAGTGCATATGGCATAGAATAGCCCTTTGTTGTAGCAAGAGAAACAGAACAGTACGGTTTACTGTGTTCTGACTGAGAGTACTTTACCAAATAATTAGACATTTGACACCTAAGGTGCCAATGCTCACAAGTGTCCAAGAAGCTATCTTACAGAAATGTGTGCGGCGAGAATTAATGTTTCTTACTCTGAAAAAACACCAGTGTGCTAGACTATACTGTTCCTAGTTTGATTAAAATATGTATAGACTATTGTTAACTTCCAGTCTTCCACTTGGCTTTTCCCAAAAATTATCACACAATGTATTTATAGTGATTGTCCAAGGAAATATTTTTGTAATTAGTGGCAATGTATGGTACTTTTCATAACGCACATTTTTGCGAGAAGTGCTTATACAGTTTCTGCAGGTGTTGCATTGTGTGTTGACTTTGGTAACAACTCACATGATGAACGGTGGGAACTGAACACAATAAATAATGAGTAGATTTTTGGTAACCTGTCACAATGTTCTTTCATAATTTCACATGGTTTTTAAATAAAGTTAACTGGTATTTTGTACTATTAGGTTAGATTTTAGCCACATGATCAGAATTTTTGGCTAAGTTGTGAATAAGTGATACAACTAGATGTTGGTACATACAACAAACCGACATTGAAAATAAAACGGGTGACATGTGCATGCTCTAACTTGCGAACAAAAGCAAAACTATACTATTTTCGGTCAAACGCGTGACTGGAGCACTGTCAGTGAGAGAAGTAGGAAACAAGGAAAGAGCGAAAGGAAAGCATTTACAGAAAATCCATGTAGAGCACACTTATGTATTATATTTATATCTATATTCTGAGCCATAGAGTTCCGTTGTGTTGCCATGACAATTCCTGTTTCATGGTGACTCTTAGATGAACAAAGAGAGATAAATAAGCAGGTTATTGCAACAATGAATGTATATCTCATAACTCTATTACCGGACTGTATCTTCGTGTTGAGGTTCATTAACTTGTAAGCAAATTAGTCAAATTCCAACCTAGCCTAGGCCTTGGACTAAACCACCAGTCAGTCAGTCAGTAAGCATACCTAGTTTTCTTCTCTCTCTCTCTCTCTCTCTCTCTCTCTCTCTCTCTCTCTCTCTCTCTCTCTCTCTCTCTCTCTCTCTCTCTCTCCATATGATAAACAAATGTAGCCAGTTCGTATCTTCCACCAAAAGAAATTGTTAGATTCAGGGATTCACACTGGCTCCCATATACTATCAACCAATTGCCTATGATCGATTTCAACAAATTGACATCAGCACACAATACAACCTAAGAAGCTGCGGATATTGTAATTGTGTGTTAGTGGAGTTTTTAATTGGAATGTTACTTTTGACACAACATTTGTACTTTCATACCTAGAGTGTACCTTAACACTGTATGGTATAATAAGACTTTTAATCTTTATTTTAAACTAATACCAGCCTTGTGGCCCTCGGTTTCCAGAGTATATGGCACCAGTACTTCTGTGACAAGGAGCTGCGAGCACTTATCAGACAGGATGTTGTGCGCACATTCCCCGGTGTTGACTTCTTCCGTAAGCAGATGATACAAGATGCCATGGTCAACATACTTTTCTGCTATGCTCGTGAACATCCACAAATGTGTTACAGACAGGTAAGGAGCAGTTAATTTCTTCAGTGCAATAGGGTCTGCAGCTGTGATGAATATTTTGAATGATTTCGTGATTCCTTCAACTGCCATTCTTTTTATTTCATGTACTATTGTACAATTTCGGCCTTGCACCATTTTTAAGTACCTAAAATAGATGCATTATATATTAGATACATTAGTAACATTTGTGATTTTGGTTCAGGAACAAGTCATATCTGTAGATATACTAGGCACATTGTAAGTTGCTTTATGGGTGATCTTTTAACAGTAAATTATGCCATTGCTCGTATTACTTCATGTTATGCTCATAAAATAAATCAGAGAGGTTTTACACTATTTTAGGTACACGTTACTTTCGAGTAGTTTTGCAAAGCTCTTACCTATAATGTCCATGTTTTAACATACTTAAAACTAAGAAGATTATAATTGAAACTTCCTGGCAGATTAAAACTGTGTGCCCGACCGAGACTCGAACTCGGGACCTTTGCCTTTCGCGGGCAAGTGCTCTACCAACTGAGCTACCAAAGCACGACTCACGCCCGGTACTCACAGCTTTACTTCTGCCAGTATCCGTCTCCTACCTTCCAAACTTTACATAAGCTCTTCTGCGAAACATGCAGAACTAGCACTCCTGAAAGAAAGGATACTGTGGAGACATGGCTTAGCCACAGCCTGGACGGATACTGGCAGAAGTAAAGCTGTGAGTACCGGGCGTGAGTCGTGCTTCGGTAGCTCAGTTGGTAGAGCACTTGCCCGCGAAAGGCAAAGGTCCCGAGTTCGAGTCTCAGTCGGGCACACAGTTTTAATCTGCCAGGAAGTTTCATATCAGCGCACACTCCGCTGCAGAGTGAAAATCTCATTCAAGATTATAATTATTTTACAGAAATTTGTTAATTAATGTGTATATCCTTTTCTTCTCAATTATATTTAATTACTGTTCATCATTGGTGTGAATATGACTGCATGTAATTTCTTTAAAATAACTTCTTAATATTTGATCTTTTATTTTGAGAACATGTCAGTTTTGAATAGTTGGTGCAAAGATCTTATATATAAAACCTATCACATTACTTTAATGAAACACTACTGAAAACTAGGAGAGTCGAGTAAAAATTGCTGTATGGTTGCATGATATTTCTCATTACAGTCATATTTATTAAAGAGTATAGCAATACTTTTACATTCTATGGTTCTGTAATGATGCCTTGTAGAACTGGTAAATTGTTGTCTAGGAATTTCCCATTTTGCAGATCTATTTGCTCATTTAAAAATTCTGTCTGATTGATCTTCTGGATGGATATATATTTCAATTTCTACCATTACATCCATGTTTGTTTTTCTTTCTGTAACTCGTGTAATATTTGAAGTGATATATATATATAAAGAAACTTCCACATGGGAAAAATATATTAAAAACAAAGATTCCAAGACTTACCAAGCGGGAAAGCGCTGGTAGATAGGCACAGTGAAAAAAACACACAAACACACACACAGAATTTCGAGCTTTCGCAACCGGCGGCTGCTTCGTCAGGAAAGAGGGAAGGAAAAGGAAAGATGAAAGGATGTGGGTTTTAAGGGAGAGGGTAAGGAGTCATTCCAATCCCGGGAGCGGAAAGACTTACATTAGGGGGAAAAAAAGGATAGGTATATACTCGTGCGCGCACACACACACACACACACACACACACACACACACACACACACACACACACACACACAGACACAAGCAGACATATTTAAAGGCAAAGAGTAAGGGCAGAGATGTAAGTCGAGGCGGAAGTGTGGAGGCAAAGATGTTGTTGACAGACAGGTGAGGTATGAGTGGCGGCAACTTGAAATTAGCGGAGATTGAGGCCTGGTGGATAACGAGAAGAGAGGATATATTGAAGGGCAAGTTCCCATTTCCCGAGTTCGGATAGATTGGTGTTGGTAGGAAGTATCCAGATAACTCGGACAGTGTAACACTGTGCCAAGATGTGCTGGCCGTACACCAAGGCATGTTTAGCCACAGGGTGATCCTCATTAACAACAAACACTGTCTGCCTGTGTCCACTCGTGCGAATGGACAGTTTGTTGCTGGTCATTCCCACATAGAAAGCGTCACAGTGTACGCAGGTCAGTTGGTAAATCACGTGGGTGCTTTCACACGTGCGTTTCATCCACATCAAACCCACCAACAAGCAACAGTATCTCCATATATATATATATATATATATATTAAAAACAAAGATTCCAAGACTTACCAAGCGGGAAAGCGCCGGTAGATAGGCACAATGAATAAAACACACAAACACACACACAGAATTTCGAGCTTTCGCAACCGGTGGCTGCTTCATCAGGAAAGAGGGAAGGAAAAGGAAAGATGAAAGGATGTGGGTTTTAAGGGAGAGGGTAAGGAGTCATTCCAATCCCGGGAGCGGAAAGACTTACCTTATATATCCCCCCCATGAACCATGGACCTTGCCGTTGGTGTGGAGGCTTGCGTGCCTCAGCGATACAGATGGCCTTACCGTAGGTGCAACCACAACGGAGGGGTATCTGTTGAGAGGCCAGACAAACGTGTGGTTCCTGAAGAGGGGCAGCAGCCTTTTCAGTAGTTGCAGGGGCAACAGTCTGGATGATTGACTGATCTGGCCTTGCAACATTAACCAAAACGGCCTTGCTGTGCTGTTACTGCGAACGGCTGAAAGCAAGGGGAAACTACAGCCGTAATTTTTCCCGAGGACATGCAGCTTTACTGTATGATTAAATGATGATGGCGTCCTCTTGGGTAAAATATTCCGGAGTTAAATAGTCCCCCATTCGGATCTCCGGGCGGGGACTACTCAAGAGGATGTCATTATCAGGAGAAAGAAAACTGGCGTTCTACGGATTTAAGCGTGGCATATCAGATCCCTTAATCAGGCAGGTATGTTAGAAAATTTAAAAAGGGAATGCATAGGTTAAAGTTAGATATAGTGGTAATTAGTGAAGTTCGGTGGCAGGAGGAACAAGACTTCTGGTCAGGTGACTACAGGGTTATAAACACAAAATCAAATAGGGGTAATGCAGGAGTAGGTTTAATAATGAATAGGAAAATAGGAATGCGGGTAAGCTACTACAAACAGCATAGTGAACGCATTATTGTGGCCAATATAGATACGAAGCCCACACCTACTACAGTAGTACAAGTTTATATGCCAACTAGCTCTGCAGATGACGAAGAAATTGAAGAAATGTATGATGAAATAAAAGAAATTATTCAGATAGTGAAGGGAGATGAAAATTTAATAGTCATGGGTGACTGGAATTAGAGTGTAGGAAAAGGGAGAGAAGGAAACATAGTTGGTGAATATGGATTGGGGCAAAGAAATGAAAGAGGAAGCCACCTAGTAGAATTTTGCACACAGCACAACTTAATCATAGCTAACACTTGGTTTAAGAATCATGAAAGAATGTTGTATACATGGAAGAACGCTGGAGATACTAAAAGGTATCAGATAGATTATATAATGGCAAGACAGAGATTTAGGAATCAGGTTTTAAGTTGTAAGACATTTCCAGGGGCAGATGTGGACTCTGACCACAATCTATTGGTTATGACCTGTAGATTAAAACTGAAGAAACTGCAAAAATGTGGGAAAATTAAGGAGATGGGACCTGGATAAACTGAAAGAACCAGAGGTTGTACAGAGTTTCAGGGAGAGCATAAGGGAACAATTGACAGGAATGGGGGAAAGAAATACAGTAGAAGAAGAATGGGTAGCTCTGAGGGATGAAGTAGTGAAGGCAACAGAGGATAAAGTAGGTAAAAAGGCGAGGGCTGCTAGAAATCCTTGGGTAACAGAAGAAATATTGAATTTAATTGATGAAAGGAGAAAATATAAAAATGCAGTAAATGAAGCAGGCAAAAAGGAATACAAACGTCTCAAAAATGAGATCGACAGGAAGTGCAAAATGGCTAAGCAGGGATGGCTAGAGGACAAATGTAAGGATATAGAGGCTTATCTCACTAGGGGTAAGATAGATACTGCCTACATGAAAATTAAAGAGACCTTTGGAGAGAAGAGAACCACGTGTATGAATATCAAGAGCTCAGATGGCAACCCAGTTCTAAGCAAAGAAGGGAAGGCAGTAAGCTGGAAGGAGTATATAGAAGGTTTATACAAGAGCGATGTACTTGAGGACAATATTATGGAAATGGAAGAGGATGTAGATGAAGACGAAATGGGAGATACGATACTGCGTGAAGAGTTTGACAGAGCACTGAGAGACCTGAGTCGAAACAAGGACCCAGAGTAGACAACATGCCATTAGAACTACTGACGGCCTTGGGAGAGCCAGTCATGACAAAACTCTACCAGCTGGTGAGCAAGATGTATGAGACAGGCGAAATACCCTCAGACTTCAAGAAGAGTATAATAATTCCAATCCCAAAGAAAGCAGGTGCTGACAGATGTGAAAATTACCGAACTATCAGTTTAATAAGTCACAGCTGCAAAATACTAACGCGAATTCTTTACAGACGAATGGAAAAACTGGTAGATGCGGACCTCGGGGAGGATCAGTTTGGATTCCGTAGAAATGTTGGAACACGTGAGGCAATACTGACCTTACAACTTGTCTTAGAAGAAAGATTAAGAAAAGGCAAACCTACGTTCTAGCATTTGTAGACTTAGAGAAAGGTTTTGACAATGTTGACTGGAATACTCTCTTTCAAATTCTGAAGGTGGCAGGGGTAAAATACAGGGAGCGAAAGGCTATTTACAATTTGTACAGAAACCAGATGGCAGTCATAAGAGTCGAGGGGCATGAAAGGGAAGCAGTGGTTGGGAAAGGAGTGAGACAGGGTTGTAGCCTATCCCCTATGTTATTCAGCATGTATATTGAGCAAGCAGTAAAGAAAACAAAAGAAGAATTGGGAGTAGGAATTAAAATGCATGGAGAAGAAATAAAAACTTTGAGGTTCGCCGATGACATTGTAATTCTGTCAGAGACAGCAAAGGACTTGGAAGAGCAGTTGAACAGAATGGACAGTGTCTTGAAAGGAAGATATAAGATGTACATCAACAAAAGCAAATCAAGGATAATGGAATGTAGTCATATTAAATCGGGTGATGCTGAGGGAATTAGAGTAGGAAATGAGACACTTAAAGTAGTAAAGGAGTTTTGCTATTTAGGAAGTAAAATAACTGATGATGGTTGAAGTAGAGAGGATTAAAAATGTAGACTCTCAATGGCAAGGAAAGCGTTTCTGAAGAAGAGAAATTTGTTAACGTCGAATATAGATTTATGTATCAGGAAGTCGTTTCTGAAAGTATTTGTTTGGAGTTTAGCCATGTATGGAAGTGAAACATGGACGATAACTAGTTTGGACAAGAAGAGAATAGAAGCTTTCGAAATGTGGTGCTTCAGAAGAATACTGAAGATAAGGTGGATAGATCACGTAACTAATGAGGAGGTATTGAATAGGATTGGGGAGAAGAGAAGTTTGTGGCACAACTTGACTAGAAGAAGGGATTGGTTGGTAGTACATGTTTTGAGGCATCAAGGGATCACAAGTTTAGCATTGGAGGGCAGTGTGGAGGGTAAAAATTGTAGAGGGAGACCAGTAGATGAATACACTAAGCAGATTCAGAAGGATGTAGGCTGCAGTAGGTACTGGGAGATGAAGAAGCTTGCACAGGATAGAGTAGCATGGAGAGCTGCATCAAACCAGTCTCAGTACTGAAGACAACAACAACAACAACAACATATATATATATATATAAAAAGAATTTTTTGGTTGATGTCTTTAAGTGTGCAGCAAATGTGAATGGGTTATTGTCGTGTGTCCTTTAAATCTTGTACTAACTTTTCTTCTTGTCCGTACAGTATAAAATTTTGTACATTCTTCACAGCTGATTTTGTAGATTCCTAATTACGAAAATTGTTCTGATTTCTGTAGTATGTGTTTCAATAATCATTGTAAATTGTTAGCGCTTCTGTAGCTGGTTTATAATTTTGTATTGTGGAAACATTGAGTAATTTTGTCAGAAATAATACCTAGATATGGCTACACAAGAACTTCATGTCTCTGTGGTTCATTTGTGTCTCTGGTTATGGTTATTTCATCTATGGGATTGGTATGTTTTTGAATAGTTTGCTTTTTTAATAACGTGTCCACTAAGTTTTTAGGATAACCATTGTTTATAGTTTCGTTTTGGAGAAGATCTAGTTCTTTGTCAATTTTTGCTCTTTCTATTTTTTCCCCAGTTTTTTCTGTTACCACAGTGAAATTAATTTTTGGATGCCAACTGTTGAATTATGAATGCACTACATTACTCTCATTTATTTTGTCATTGAATAGGATTAAAATGTCACTGACATGTGTATAGTAATAAAGGATATTTTTGGCTGTTTTGCAGTGAACATATTTAAAAAAAATTTTTCCTAAATTGTTAACATAAATATCAGCTAATGTACCTGCTAGGCATGAGCCCTTTGCTACCCCATCTTTTTGGAGATAAATTTTGTTCTGAAATGAAGAATAATTGTAGGATGTGATTAATTGTAGAAGTTCTATTATTTCACAAATGTCTACGTGAATAATTTTCTTAAATTTGAGAAAGTTTTAAATGGTTTCTATAGTTTCTGTTACTGGAATTCTTGTATACATGTTAGATACATCAAATGATAAGAGTGCTCCATTTTTCTGGTATTTTTATATTTTTTATTTTAATTGACAATACTGTAACAACTTTTTGTAGTGTATTCTTTCTCACATGTGTAATATTACTTTAGTAGTATATTGAGCTTTTGACTGGCAGCATGTGCTGGGCTATTAACCATGTTAATAACAGGATGAATCGGGATTCGTTCTTTATGTATCTTTGGCTGGTTACAGGTTGATAGTATTGTTGGATTCATTGTCATGGAATCTTTTATATCTTTTTCTGTTAATATGAAGTTACATCTTTTCAGTTGTTCCCTTAGCCTTGCATTAAATTTGTTGGTTGGAACCCAGTCGATAATTTTGATATTATTTGGGTTGAAAAATTATAATACTTTTGTGTTGTAGTCTTCTTCTGACATAATCATCAATATATTTCCCTTATCTGATTTTACACTAGTTTCATTATGTTCTTGAAGCTTATTATTTATCTGACGTATAATATTACTGTCCTTTGCTCTTATATTAGTCCTACTTTCTCATTTTACTTATGTTTGTGTTATTTTTGCAATCATAAGCAAAACCACATTACATGTAAAATTGCGAAATTAACACTTTAGAAGAAAAATTTTAACACGTGCACTCAAAGTGCCAAAAAAATCCTTTATTACTATACCTATGTTGATGAGATTTTAATTCTGTTTGATGGCACAATAGATGCGTGTAATGTCGTGCATTCACAATTCAACAGTTTTCATCCAAAAATTAGTTGCAACATGGAAACAGAAAAAAATATGAACATAGCCTTTTTGGGTTTAAAGTTTAAAAAAAAAGAAATCTGAGCACACATTTGAGATTTTTCATGAACCAATGAGAACAGACATAATTACCCACAACCAGTCATGCCACCTGAGAGCACACAAGCTCACGTATTTTCATTCTGTGTTACATAGAGTATACAACTTACCCCCCTGGAGGAAAGAGAGAGAGAGAGAGAGAGAGAGAGAGAGAGAGAGAGAGAGAACTAGATAGTGTCCAAAATGTAGCAGTAAGCAATGGTTATCCTAAAAAAAACAACCTAGTGGGCACATTATTCAAAAAGAAAACTAGTCAAGTAAATGGCAGTCCCTTAGATGAAATAACTTTAACCAGGGACACAAACAAACCACAGGAAAATAAAGTTCTTGTGTGGCCATATCTAGGTATTATTTCCAACAAAATTACTCGATGATTCAAGAATACAAAATTAAACACCAGCTACAGAAGCACTAACAATATACAACTTTATTGACACACTTACCATGGAAATCAGAACTGTTTTTGCAACTAGGAATCTACAGAATTATCTGTGAAGAATGCCCAAAATTGTATATTCAACAAACAGGAAGAAAAGTTTGTACACAATTTAAGGAATACATGACAATAAGTAACAATAACCCATCCACGTTTGCTGCACACTTAAGACACCAACCACAAAATACATAATATAGATGGATCACTTCAAATATTACGTAAGTTACAGAAAAGAAAAATCATGGATGTGATGATAGAAATTGTCAGACAGAATTTTAAATGAGCGAAAAGACCTGTAAAATGGGAAATTCCCTTGACAACATTGTACCAGTTCTATGACAAAGCATTACAGAACCATAGAATGTAAAATTATCACTGCACTCATTAATAAATATGACTGTAATGTTAAACATCACACAACCATAAAGCAGTTTTTACTCGCCTCTCGTAGTTTCCAGTACTATTTCAGTAGAGTACTGTGATAGATTTTATATGTAAGCTCTGTGTACCAGCTATTCAAAAATGACATGGTCTCACAGTAAAGGAACAAATATATAAAAGTTATTTTAAATAAATTACTTTGTCATATTCACACCAGTAATGAACAATAATTAAATATAATTGATAACAAAAGCATACACAGGTTAGTTAACAAATTTCTGTTAAACAATTATAATCTTCTTAGTGTTAAGTACATTAAAACATGGACCTAATGTATAAGTGCTTTGCAACAACTGCTGAAAAGTAATGTGCTCCAAAAATAGCGTAAAACTTCTAGTTTATGTTATGAACATAACATGGAGTCATAGGAGCAATGACATATGTGGCGTTATTTACTACTAAAAAATCATCCATAAAGTAAGTTGTGATGCACCTAGTATATCTACAGACATGACTTGTTCCTAAATCAAAATCACAAGTGTCATTAATGTATCAAAGGTATAATGCTTCTGTTTTAGATACTTGAAAATTATGTAAGGCTGAAATTATACAATAGTACATGAAATGGCAGCTGAAGGCATAAAAAACCATTCAAAAAATTATTGGTAATTGTTGTAGCTAATGGTCATAACAATCTATTTCTCGCTGCACAATACCTTGGTTTGAAGCTACCTAGTAACCACATGACTGTGGCAGTTTAGAAAGTATTGGTATATGGGCAGGTTTGTAAAAATATTTTCTGCTAAAAATAAGTGTAGTTTTTGCTCGATGAGTAGTATTCTACAAACTGTAGAATTATTGTAGTTCATTAAGAGAATCTGTAATAAGTCAAGGTATACATTATCAAAGTGAACCAGTTATAAGAACAATGACTGTTATATTCTGAAACCGTCGTGAAAGAACAGCTGATCTCAATACCGCAGTCTTTGTTTGAACTTGATATAACACATAATTAGTCTCCTTGTTACTGCTCCTGAAATGTTGTTGCCCTCTTTATAAAGTGAGAAAATGGCAAACCAAATGTGTTTCGATATACCATAACGTTGCTGATGCGTGCTTTTACTGTCAGCAGGCAGAAGTCCCCACTTTTTCCAGAATTTCTTCATAAAAATTGCTTTTCACAAGGAAGAACTATTCGGCTGTTCTTGAAGATTTTCTGGTCTTGTTTTCCACATTTCAGACTAAACTGAATTCACAACTCAAGTCACAATTCATTAATTACTCAAGTATGACTATACTGTTCTAAGGCTATGGACAGGATCCCCCTTTACTTCATCCAATACGCCTAGATCATAATTGACGATCGTTGTGGTACCTCGTAATGGAGGGGCTGTGTGGTGCAACTCACAGCCCTGTAGACTGTAGCTACTTAACAATACTTGGTTTCATCATACGACAGTCTTACTCTGCCGCATGAGCCCCAGGAACACTTAACAAAAACTCCATACACAGTGAACCCAGATTCGATTCGATTCAGTACTCAGAATAATGATAATAACTTAACTTAAACTTAATTGCTATACAGATAACTGCAGTTTGTCAATTATATTGGCTATTACAAAGGCAGGTGTATTACAGACACCCAAATTATTAATTTAATAATGAAACCAATCAATTACTGATAAAATTAATGAATTGGGTGGGTAAAAAATCTACTCACCAAGCAGCGGCAGAACACACACATAAGACTGTTGTGATTGGCAAGCTTTCGGAGCCAGTGGTTCCTTCTTCAGGCAGAAGGGTTCATGTGGAAGGAAGAAGGGTGAAGGAAAAGGACTGGAGAGGTGTAGGAAAGGGGTAGATTTTGGGAAAGTAACCCAGAACCATGGGTCAGGGGAGACTACTGTTCAGGATGAGAAGGAAAGACTGACTGACTGACCGACTGACTGATGACTGGGGACTGCATCGGATGAGATTTGAAACCCTAAGAGTTTAAAGGTCGAATACAGAATAATATGCAAGACAGAGATTAGTACTAAAACATTGTGCATGAGTTAATAAGAGTAAAAAGCAAAGTGCATTGTACATAACGGAGGTGGGAGGGGTATGGTGAAAATAGGTGAGAAAGAAATGAAACATGTAGAAAACTAAACCGGAATGATGCAAAGAACATTTACAGTGAATAAAAGCTGAGATGGAAGAAATTGACGTAAATTCAGGACAGGTGGGTGGCGAGAACCAAGGACATGCTGTAGTGCTATTTCCCACCCGTGGAGTTCTAAGAAACTGGTGCCTGGGGGAGAATCCAGAGGTTGCATGTAGTGAAACAGGCACCGAGGTCACGAATGTCATGTTATAGCGCTTGATGGAAAGCTTTTCTAGGTGTGGTGGGCAAAATTTCAAACAGAATGGATCTCATTTCAGCGCATGATTTTAGGAAGTCATGGCCCTGTCAAAGTAGCTGATTAACGTATTCCAGACCATGATAAAGCTGAGTCACCAGTGGTGTGCTCTGAAGCTGTTTTGTGGAGAGATCAAGCAGTACCAAGATTGCATGTGATGGCCGGGGAAATCTGTTTTTTAACTGGGCTGGTCGGGTAATTATGCTCTATGAAGGCTGAGGTGGCAATGGTGGCGTATTGCTGTAGAGTGTCTGCATCTGAAGAAATACATTTGCCTCGGATGCCAAGGCTGTATGGGAGGGAACATTTGACACAGAAAGGATGGCAACTGTCAAAATGTAAGTACTGTTGTTTGCTAGTAGGATTAATGTGGGCAGAAGTGTGTAACTGGCCTTCGGTGACGACAAGATCAACATCGGAAAGTGGCGTGGGGTTCAGAATAGGACCATGTGAAATTTAATTGGGAGAAGGTATTTAGAGATTCCAGGAATTTTTGCTGGTTAGTCTCACCATGAGTTGACATGCTGAAGATGTCATCAGTGTATCTAAACCAAACCAGGGGATGAAGACTAATGGACCCAGGAAAGCCCACTCCAAATGACCCATGAAAAGGTTGGCATAGGAAGGAGCCATCTTGGTTCCCATGGCCGTACCCCTTACCTGTTTGTATATCTGTCCCTCAAAGGTGAATTACTTGTTAGTATAAAGTTGATTAAGGTGACTAGAAAGGATGTCATAGGTTTGGAATCCGGTGGGTGCTGACTGAGGAAATATTCAGCAGCAGGCAGACCATGTACTTGGGGATGTTGGTATAGAGGGAGGTGGCATGAATGGTGACAAGCAAGGTGTGTAGTGGAAGTGGGATGGGCACGGAAATCTGTCTTGCCCTATGCATCCTCCTACCACCATAGCCCTGTAACTGGCAAAACATATATTATCAAATGGAGAGCCACCTGCCAAATGACCCGTCGTATACCAGCTGTTATGTAAACACTTTTCAGCCATCAACAGCTTGTTTCACCACACGCGCCATCTGGATTCTTCCCCCAGACACCAGTTTCTCAGAACTCCAAAGGTGGGAACTTGCACTACAACATGTCCTCAGTTTTCACCACCCACGTGACCTTAATTTACGTTAACTTCTTCCGTCTCAGCTTTTCTTCACTGTAAATGCTCTTTGCTTCATTCCAGTTTAGTTTTCTACATCTTTCATTTCTTTCCCACATATTTTCACCGTACCCCTCCCACCTCTGTTATGTACAATGCACTTTGCTTTTCACTCTTATTAACTCATGCACAATGCTTTAGTACTAATCTGTGTCTTGAATATTATTCTGTGTTCGACCTATAAACTCTTAGGTTTTTAAATCTCATCCGATGCAGTTCAGTCAGTCAGTCAGTCAGTCAGTCAGTCAGTCAGTCATTCTTTCTCATTCCGTATGGTAGTCTCTCCTGACTTGCGGTTCTGGGTTACTTTCCCAAAATCTACCCCTTTCCTACACCTCTCCAGTCCTTTTCCTTCACCCTTCTTCCTTGCCCTTGAACCCTTCTGCCTGAAGGAGGAGCCACTGACTCCGAAAGCTTGCCAATCACAACAGTCTTTTATGTGTGTGTTCCTCCATTGCTTGGTGCGCAAATTATTAATTTGCATCTTTGTACTCTCCCATTTGAAATATTCAAATCACATTGCTTATATCAGTAGGACCTTCCTTGTGTCGTGTGATGTAGAAGAAAGGGCAGTTCTAATTCGCAGTTGCATCCTTTGTTGTCCTCCGTCATTCTAGAGATATGTTAAGTCTTCTGCAGTTGGAGGTTTTGTTAACTTACCATGAAATCAGTAGAGATAATCACTTGTCATATAGTGAAAGCATTAAGAAACCGTTTCACCCATGATGACTTCTTTTTTCAAAGAAATGTACACACCTAAACTGGGAGTGCGAGCGGGCACGCGCGCACACACACACACACACACACACACACACACACCACCAATAATTTCACTTCGGTAATTGCCACTGCTGTGTTGCACTAATTAAAATAGGGCAGTATCCCCGAGTTCCATTTGTAAAGGAACATTTGAAAAAAGTTCAGCCTTTCTGTATTTGCATCATTACCCTCAATTTCAGTTCCTTTTCATCAGTGAGGTTCTGTACACTAACTTGGGTGCCTCTGACAGTATTTCGATAAGCCCAGAATTTTTTTCGGTTTTATGAGACGTCTTTTAAGATGAAAAACTCTTTAAAAAATTACCACATGCATCTGGATGCTGTGTTCTGCACACTTGTAACTGTAGTTACCTTTAAAATGTCATAATGACAGCATATTACAACCCAAAGTGAAAGTCAGAAACAGTCTTTGGAAGGTAGTCCACTATCACATCAATATGCTCAAAGACACGACAAAGAAATAAGTTTCTACTCCAGCACAACAACAGCTTCAAAATTCTGAAAGAAAATGATTTGGAAAAGAATGCAGTAGCAGTAGTATGGAAAGAAGTCGAGGTTGCTGTAAATGAGGTGGAAAATGCAATCATCAAGAAGCAGATTAGGGGCAAGCTGGTTTGGTTGTTTTGGTTGGTTGGTTGGTTGGTTGGGGGAGACAACCAAACAATGAGGCCATCGGTCCCATCAAATTAGGGAAGGATGGAAAGGAAGTTGGGCATGTCCTTTCAAAGAAGTATCATGGCATTTGCCTGAAGTAATTTAGGGAAATCACAGGAAACCTAAATCAGGGTGACTGGACGCAGGTTTTACCTGCTGTCCTGAATAAGAGTCCATCTCACTCAGTTGAGATAATTTGGTTTTGGGGATGGATACATTAAGGCATTAACCAAGAGAAGCCAAGGAGAGCTATCTATGAGGCACAGATTTTGCACAAGACATAGCACAGTTCCAAGAATCACAGAGAACTATTAGAGAGACCCTGAAGAGAGCAAAGAGAATGTACGGCAAATGAATGACAGAAGAGGCTCGACAAGATTTCTTGGAAAAGGGGCTCAAAAGATGTATGGTAAAGTTAACTCCTTTGAGAATAGATACCAGAGGCACCAAAAGTTTGTTGAGGACAATAATGGAACCAAATTCACCATTGAGTTCAACAATGCTGAGACGGAAACAATACTTCAGGGAGCTCCTCAACTGTGATGCACATGATTGTTTGAAGACCATCGTCCTGACACTTTAGATATGGGATTATTCAACACCTACACTGGACGAAATAAAGAATCCATTAATGAGGCTGAAGAAGAACAGAAGTCCAGGGGATGATGAAGTCTTGTCAGAAGTCATTCAGGCTGGAGGGGAGAGGTTTCATAGAGTTCATCAGCTAATCGAGAGGATCTGGATTGTGGAGAAGATCTGTAAAGACTAAAAGATGGTGATCACCAGTTTATAGGCAGGAAGCAAAATCACATCGTGTACAAAGTGAAAACACTTAGACTGTCAAAATTGTAATGGTAAATTGCAAAAGCACTTGTGACAGTTTTCTGGATTTTACTGCTCTCCAGGAATGTATACAAAAAACATAGATGAGACGTCATAGGAGAGGAAGTATTGGTTGCAGTCGTCAATAATATTGTCTGTCAAGGTCAAAATTGAGCCTGGAGGCGAGTAACTGGCATAGGTGAACTCAAGTTCATCATTGAATATTTTTGCTGGCTGCCCAATTTTGCCGTAACAATTGTCGAATCGTTCAAAGAAGTCTACTCTCAGTAGCATGTAAATACCTCAGTCGTGCAATATTAGTTGGAGATGAAACAATGCAAAATCCAGCATGGAATTTAACAATATTATGAAATAGGATAGTTACCACTCACCATATAGCAGTGTGTGTGTGTGTGTGTGTGTGTGTGTGTGTGTGTGTGTGTTTGACAAAGGCGTTGTTGCCCGGAAGCTTGTGTGACAGTCTTTTTGTTGTATCTATCCACGACACAGCATCTCTGTTATATGATGAGTAGCAGCTATTCTTTTCATGATATTGTTAGTTGAATATGACTTTGACCTACCAATTATAGAGTGGGACATCTGGGGGTTTATTGCTGGTGGTGCAGACACAGTCTTGTGAATTTTCTGAAACTGTCTTGAGCAGCTATTCAACAATGTGTATGCAATGGAAATATTTTACACCACATAATTACAAACAGGCTCAAATTTGACAGTGTGGGAATAAACAGGGAGTAGTGATTGTGACGTCATCAGGGTGGTGATGGTTACTAAATATAATAAATCCATCAAGAAGTTTAATAAAGTATTTATGCCGGGAAAAGTGGATAAGTGGTCGTAGACAATAAATGGACATCATTTAATTCCAATATGATGGATCTAGAGAAATTATGGGCAAAATTTAAACTGATTGTAGATTGCACTCTGGAGGAATATGCGCCAATAAGTGGATTAAGAGTGGAAAAGACCCACAGTGGTGTAATAACAAAATTTAGAAAATGCTGAAGAAGCAGAGATTGTTGCACTCTTGGAAGTCCTAATTAAATTCGCCAAGTGAGTCAAAGGCTTCCATACAGTCATTTGTTGACCAGTCTGGTGTGGCAGTAAACAGAAAATTTCATGTTTAAGAAATCATTCATGCAGAAGTATCATACTGGCATACAACCATTTGACGGTTGCACAGACTCCTATTGGAGGACGTAGTAATAGTCAGCCTTTACATAGAGGAGCAACTGAAAGTTGAAAACAAGCAGGTCACCAGATATGGATGGAGTCCCTATATGTTTTATGAAGAGTATGGTGTGGATCCCTTATTTAGCTTGCTTTTATGATGAATATCTTTCCCCGGTGCAAAGCCCCTAGTCAGTCAAAGAAAATGCAAGTGCCTCTTGTATGTAATGAGGATAAAACAATGGACACACATTACAGACTGATATCATTATCACAGTTTGTCACAGAATTGTTGAACATTCCTTAAGTTCGAATATACTAAATTTCCTTGAGACAGAAAAGCATCCATGCACAAGTCAGCATAGATGCAGAAAACATTGCTTGTGCAAAACTCAGCTTGCCAATTTCTCACATTATCTTGTGAACTGAGGATGAAGGGCACAAACAGATTTCATATTGCTAAATTTCTGCAAAGTGTTTGACAGAGTGTCCCACTGCAGACTGTTAAGACTGTTTTAGCATATGGGCCAGATTCCCAGATACGTGAGTGGTTTGAAGATGTTTTAAACGATATGACCCAGCACGTTGTCTTCGACAGCAAGTGTTCGTCCGAAATGACGGTATTGCCAGGAGTGCCACTGACAACTGTGATAGAATAGCTCTTGTTCTTTATGTAAATAAATGATCCGATGGACTGGGTGGAGAGTAATGTGCATCTGTTTGCTGACGGTGTATCATTGTTGAGTAACTGTAGAAGTATACATGCTGACATAGACAGAATTAGGTGTGATGTGTGGCAGCTTTCTCTAAATGTAGGAAAATGTAAGTTAATGTGTATGAGTAGGAAAAACAAACCTGTAATGTTAGTGTACACTATTAGTGTCACTTGACACACGCACATCAATTGAATATAGAGGCATAACTTTAAAATCAATATGAAACAGTATGAGCAAATAAGGACAGTTGTAGGGAAGGTCATTGATTGACATTGGTTTGTTGGGAGGACTTCAGAAAAGTGTAGCTCATTGAAGACCATGTGTAGAACATACGTTTGACACATTCTTGATTACTGCTAGAGTGTTTGGGATCTGCATAACAGTGGATGAAAGGAAGACATCGAAGCAATTCAGAGGGGTGCTGCTAGATTTGTGAGTGGTAGGTTCGATTGAAATGAGAGGATCATGGACATGCCTCGTGAATTCAAAATTAAATCCAGCAGAGATGATGCTGATCTTCTCACAGAACACTATTGAGAATGAAATTTTCACTTTGAAGTGGAGTGTGTGCTGATATGAAACTTCCTGGCAGATTAAAAGTGTGTGCTGGACCAAGATTTGATACTGTACCAAAGGGGAAAATTTCACAGCAGTTTGAACAAACTCCCTGAAAACAAAAAAACATTAAGGATATAAAGATTGTGTTCACAATGCCATTGCTCCTACTCAGTCAGTGAATAAATGTATGGAAAAGTAAAGTACTGCTTCTCAATTTCATATTTATGTAAATTTCATTTAAATGTAGAAACAGTGTTAACATAGATTTATAATTATAACTGAGGTTTAATGTATGTGGCAATTTAAGAAATTACTTATGCAAAATTTGTGTATGATTTCTATGTAACTGACATGTTCAGCACCTTTAGCTTTGAGTGGTGTTATAGATAAAATGCACTGATAAACAAACAAACATGCCTTTCAGCTTCTTTACTTACCTCACAGTGGTCTTGCTGTGGCCACAGGAGGGTGTGCTTCAGTGTCTGTGTTGTTTTTGTGAATGTGTACTATAGCTCAAAAAAAGAGCTAGTGCTTGAAATCTACTGTGACTGCTGTTTTCTGTTCATCTATATCTACATGTACACGGATACTCTGCAAATCACACTTAAGTGCCTGCCAGAGGGTTCATTGAATCGGTTTCACAGCAATTCCCTATTATTCCAATCTCAAACAGTGCATGGAAAAACGAACACCTATATCTTTCTGTGTGAGCTCTGTTTTTTGTTGTTTTATTATAATCATTATTTCTCTGTATGTAGATTGGTGTCAACAAAATATTTCGGCATTCAGAGGAAAAAGTTGGCGATTTGAATTTTGTGTGAAGATTCCTCCGCAGTGAAAAATGCCTTTGTTTTTGTGGTGTCCACCCCAAATCCTTTATCATGCCAGTGACAATCTCTCCCATATTTTGTGATAATGTGAAAGTGCTGTTCTTCTTAGAACTTTCTCAATGTACTCTTATTCCTATCTGATAAGGATCCCAGACTGCGCAGCAGTGCTCCAAAGAGTGTAGTGTAGGCAGTCTCTTTAGCAGATCTGTTACAATATCTAAGTGTTCTGCCAATAAATCGCCATCTTTGGTTTGCCTTCCCCATAACATTTTCTGTGTATTCTTTCTAATTAAAGTTGTTTGTAATTGTAGTTCCTAGGTATTTAGTGGAGTATTATGGGCTTTGGATTTGACTGATTTATTGTGTAACCAAAGTTTAATGGATTTGTTTTAGCACTCATGTGGATGACCTGGAAATTTTCATTATTTAGGGTCAATTGCCAATTTCTGCACCATCCCAATATCTTTTCTAAATTGTTTTGCAATTTATTTCAGTCTTCTTATGATGTCTTTACTAGATGATAAATGAAATCATCATCTCCAAACAACCTAAGACAGCTGCTCAGATTGACTCCTAAATAGCTTATATAAATAAAGAACAACAGAGGGCCCATAACACCACCTTGGGAAATAATAGAAATCACTTGTTTTACTTGATTACTTTCTGTCAGTAACTAGTCTGACCCCTCTGACAGGAAATCACGAAGCCAGTCACATAACTGAGTCGATATTCCAGAAGCACACAATTTGACTACCAGGGGCTTGTGTGGCACAGGCCGCAGAGTCAAAAATCTTCTGGAAATACAGAAATATGGAACCAGTTTGAAATCTCTTGTCAATAGCATTCAGTACTTCATGCAAATAAAGAACTAGTTGTGTTTCACAAGAACGATGCTTTCTAAATCTACACTCCTGGAAATGGAAAAAAGAACACATTGACACCGGTGTGTCAGACCCACCATACTTGCTCCGGACACTGCGAGATGGCTGTACAAGCAATGATCACACGCACGGCACAGCGGACACACCAGGAACCGCAGTGTTGGCCGTCGAATGGCGCTAGCTGCGCAGGATTTGTGCACCGCCGCCGTCAGTGTCAGCCAGTTTGCCGTGGCATACGGAGCTCCATCGCAGTCTTTAACACTGGTAGCATGCCGCGACAGCGTGGACGTGAACTGTATGTGCAGTTGACGGACTTTGAGCGAGGGCGTATAGTGGGCATGCGGGAGGCCGGGTGGACGTACCGCTGAATTGCTCAACATGTGGGGTGTGAGGTCTCCACAGTACATCGATGTTGTCACCAGTGGTCGGCGGAAGGTGCACGTGCCCGTCGACCTGGGACCGGACCGCAGCGACGCACGGATGCACGCCAAGACCGTAGGATCCTACGCAGTGCCGTAGGGGACCGCACCGCCACTTCCCAGCAAATTAGGGACACTGTTGCTCCTGGGGTATCGGCGAGGACCATTCGCAACCGTCTCCATGAAGCTGGGCTACGGTCCCGCACACCGTTAGGCCGTCTTCCGCTCACGCCCCAACATCGTGCAGCCCGCCTCCAGTGGTGTCGCGACAGGTGTGAATGGAGGGACGAATGGAGACGTGTCGTCTTCAGAGATGAGTCGCTTCTGCCTTGGTGCCAATGATGGTCGTATGCGTGTTTGGCGCCGTGCAGGTGAGTGCCACAATCAGGACTGCATATGACCGAGGCACACAGGGCCAACAACCGGCATCATGGTGTGGGGAGCGATCTCCTACACTGGCCGTACACCTCTGGTGATTGTTGAGGGGACACTGAATAGTGCACGGTACATCCAAACCGTCATCGAACCCATCGTTCTACCATTCCTAGACCGGCAAGGGAACTTGCTGTTCCAACAGGACAATGCACGTCCGCATGTATCCCGTGCCACCCAACGTGCTCTATAAGGTGCTCCAGATCTGTCCCCCATTGAGCATGTTTGGGACTGGATGAAGCGTCGTTTCACGCGGTCTGCACATCCAGCACGAACGCTGGTCCAACTGAGGCGCCAGGTGGAAATGGCATGGCAAGCTGTTCCACAGGACTACGTCCAGCATCTCTATGATCGTCTCCATGGGAGAATAGCAGCCTGCATTGCTGCGAAAGGTGGATATACACTGTACTAGTTCCGACATTGTGCATGCTCTGTTGCCTGTGTCTATGTGCCTGTGATTCTGTCAGTGTGATCATGTGATGTATCTGACCCCAGGAATGTGTCAATAAAGTTTCCCCTTCCTGGGACAATGAATTCACGGTGTTCTTATTTCAATTTCCAGGAGTGTATGTTGACTTTGTCAGTAGACCATTCTCTTTGAGGTAATTCATAATGTTCGAACACACTATATGTTCGAAAATCCTGGTGCATGTTGACATTAATGATATGGGTCTGTAATTTAATGGATTAATTACTCGTACCACCTTTCTTGAATATTGTTGTGACCTGTGCAAGTTTCCTGTCTTTGGGTATGGATCTTTCGTCGACAGAGCAGTTGTATATGTCTCTTAATTATGGAACTATTGCATCAGCATACTCTGCTAGGAACCTAATTAAAACACAGTCCGGACCAGAAGACTTGCTTATAGTAAGTGATTTAAGTTGCTTCACTACTCCAAGGATATCTACTTCTAAGTAATTCATGTTGGCAGCTGTTCTTGATTTGAATTCTGGTATATTTTCTTTGTCTTCTTTGGTGGAGGAATTTTGGAAGGCTGTGTTTAGTAATTCTGCTTTGGCAGCACTGTCATCAATGGTATTTCCATTGCTATTGCACAGAGAAGGCTTTGATTGTGTCTTGCCAGTAGCATAATTTACATATGACCAGTATCTCTTTGTATTTTCTGCCAGTTTTGAGACTACGTTTTGTTGTTGAAACTATTATAAGCATCATACATTGAAGTCCGCACTAAATTTTGAGCTTCTGTAAAAGATCACCAATCTTGGAGAACCTACATTCGTTTAGGTGTGACATGCTTTTTGTTTCTGCAGCAGTGTTCTGACACGTTTTGTGTACTAAGGGGAATCAGCTTTGCCATTTATTAATTTATTTGGTATAAATCTCTCAATTGCTTTCAATACTCCTCTTTGAATTCAAGCCACATCTGGGCTACAATTACATTGCTAATTTGGAAGGAGTGGAGATTGTCTCTCAGGAAGGCATTGGTGAATTTTTTCATCTTTTTTGAATAGGTATATTTTTCATTTAATTTTTGGAGGATTTGGCGATTACTTAAAATATTCAGTCTCACTACAGCAAACCTGTGTTCGCTAATCCCTGTATAAATTTTGGTGTTCATTATTAGCTCAGGATTATTTGTTGTTAAGAGGTCAAGTGTGTTTTCACAATTGTTTACTATTCGTGTGAGCTTATGAACTAATTGTTCGAATTTTAGTGAATGCATTTAGCACAATCTCATGTGATGATTTATATGTACCTCCGGATTTAAACATGTATTTTCGCCAACATATTGAGGGTAAATAAAAGTCATCACCAACTGTAATTGTATGTGACAGGTACCTGTTTGAAATCAAACTCAGGTTTTCTTTGAATCTTCCAGCAATTGTATCATGTGTTACTGTGCTCTACACATTGATCTGCTATAGGTTAGTAGTTGCCTTTCCTCTTATTTTATGTATGACTTCTCAGAGTAATTTGACTTAATATTGTAGCAGTGAGGAAGATAGTTTAAAGTAGACAATATGGCGTTAGCACTGTGTTTCTGTGTGTGCATTAAAGATAGCTCATTATGTGATTAGAGATGTGACAAGGAATATGTAATGCAATGTCCTAACAGGTGTTCAGTGGGTATAGTCGTTGATAAAGCCCAGATTTTTGTTTGTGAGACTTTTTGCCACCTTCACGTGACTGGTGGTGAGTGGGTCTGTTGGCATCTCCCTTTATACGTATACATCCCTCTCCCATCTCCACACCCCAGCAGTGGCTGCCACGATGCACAATGTCTTACGGTGTAGAAAGTTATTCCCATAATTTTGTGTGCTTGTTAAAAGCTAGTTTCTCCCAGTGGAAACATTAAAACTACACTCAATTCTTCATCATTTTGTCAGAGTTGACTGTGTACTTGCCCTACAGTTCTCCCTCACAGAGTGTGAACATCAGGTTTTTTTTCAGTATCATGTCTCCATAGCAGATTCAGAAGGATGTAGGCTGCAGTAGGTACTGGGAGATGAAGAAGCTTGCACAGGATAGAGTAGCATGGAGAGCTGCATCAAACCAGTCTCAGGACTGAAGACCACAACAACAACATGACCCTATTGTTGTTTTTAGTGTCATTCCTTTCCTTTCAGCATATCTGGTCTCTTACAACCATCTACAATATTCTGTCTTCTGAGGTATCAGAACAAGGCCATTAATTCTTTTTTAGTATTGTCCACTTCAAAAATTTCAAGTGCTCATGCAGGTCAATAGATTTTTCTTGTATCTTTTGATCTTCAGTAGTTAACTGCTAAAGGAGAAACTGTATGAGAAGTTAACTCCACAAACAGCTTCTCCTTTATTGTCATGAGTCCTAGTGGGCCCCACTTGGAAGCTCCAGACCCCATAAAAGTCCGAGGAATTGCCAGGAATCAAACTTGGAACCTTCCCATCGGAAGCTCACAACTCTAGTCACTAGACAACAGAGGTGGTTCAAACGTATTATAACAATGAATCTATGCATCTCAGTGTGACTGTAACCACAAAACAAAAACTAACAAACCATAGTTCCTAAACTTCTAATTATTATATTTGATATCAAATCTTATGCCTTTTCTCAGCAATCATCTCTTGGATGTTGTAACTTTTTTTTCTGTGCTTGCTTAGAAAAGCTAAAGAGAGATTGCACTCTTTGTGAGACAAAGTTCCATACTTTTGTTATGACCCAAACATGTCAGTACTATGTGCTATCTTCAGAGAGAGGGTTTTTTACGAGGGTACGCTGAAAAGTAATGTCTCCCAAATTTTTTGTGTGACAACTCTTAAAGCTTTTTAAACAAAACAAACATTGTTAAGATTCTACATCTGCATTCTTAATGTGCACATATTTGCAGCCCTCTGCCACTAGAAGGCTCTGAATTGTAGCATGTAACATGATGGGATGTAATGTAACTGTGTTGGTGTGTGAGAAACAGTGTGCTGTAACAGAGTTTAGAATTTATGTAGTTTTTCACACATGGAGCACCATCTTGTTCAGCAAGACAATGCCGGACCACATACGAGCTCTGCGATATCTGCAACAAACCGATGCGTCGGGTTCACTGTCATCGATCACCTTCTGTACAGTCGCGACTTGACTCCATCTTATTTTCATCTGTTTCCAAAACTTAAAGAATACATTTGAGGACTTCACTTTGATAGTGATGAAGCGGTGCACACAGAGGTGAGGCTTTGGCTGTGTCAACAAGGTCAGACATCTTACAAGTGACGGTACAAACAGACTGGTCTCTCATTAGGAGAAATGTGTTCATCTCCAGGGTGGGTATGTTGAGAACTAAGTATGTAGACATGAAGAATAATGATATAGGATGTTAATAACGCTAGTTTTATTTGAAAATCTTTAAGAGCTTCCATGAAAAAGTTTCAGAGGCATTACTTTCCAGCACATCTTCGTATTTTCTTTCTCGCATAACACTGTTACTTGTGTATGCTGGTAGTTCTATATCTATCATTATAGCTACCATATATTTTGCAGCTTGTTATAGTTCATGTATATGTTATGGTCTTGCTTCTCTTGTTTTTACTCACTACAGCAATTATTCATTGTGCTGTTGTCATTTCTTGCTGTTACACACACACACACTCATTTGTTATAATTTATAAGCAAAACAAAAGATTTCTGCCACCATTTTACATGTTGTTACACAACTAATAGCGCAGTGTGAAAAAGAAAATAGAGAACTTCCCGTTGTAGGTAGCACAAAAACAGCTGAAAAATGTTTGGGTAATAATACTGTAAACCCGTGTCTTACCTAAGGCCGAATTTTTCCTCAGCTTATGTCAGTGTTTGCCTCATTTTTTTCTTCTCTCTCTCTCTCTCTCTCTTTCTCTCAATAATAAACATTAGCTGTTATGTTGCTATTAATGAATATCTTACTAACCTCTGCGGAATATAACTGTAATACCTTCTGTGTGCACAGGGTATGCATGAGATCCTTGCCCCCCTTCTGTTTGTGCTGCACTGTGACCACCAAGCACTGCTGCATACGAAGGAGCAGGTACAAGTCAGGTAAGCTGTCCTAAAACATAATCTACTCATCCGTACTAACAGCCAAACTAATGCCATTTGGAAGGATTCGAATTTTAAATAGCTAGGGCTGTCGTATTCCCGCCTACCATCTGTGGTTCACATATATCCTATTTGATGGCCGAATGCGCGTAGTGTAGATCTCACGTTCGAGTTTTCTAAGTGTTTACATAGAGTGTATCTGGGGTGGGACATGGGTACCAACCCGGTAATTACCTAGTTGAATGTGGTTAAACTTCATCATTAACCTGCGAGGTAGATTCAATTCCCCCCTGCGGGTCCGGGGGTTAGATTAGGCCCGTATTTCCTGCCTGTCGTAAGAGGAGCCTCTCACATTTCGGCCTTTGTGATGGTCCCCTGTAGGGTTTGACCTCCATTTTTCAACATTTTCGCGAAGAGCAAGCCAGTTGGGGAAGGACACATCACATGGTGAATCGTGTCCATTGTGCACTGATATCTTTAGCTCACTTTCTTGTTGTCGCATTGCTGTCTCGCCTATTCTCCATCTCTTGGGTAAGGACACCTTCCTGGGTGCATTTTCCACCATGCGCTGTGCAGTGTCACTTTTTGCGCCGACTATTACAGTGGACTTCTTTGCACCTCATATCCAGCACGGTAGCCAGTCCATTGTGGTGGAGCTGCCATGTACCCTGTTGGTTGCAGCCCCCTGACAATACAGGGATCGCTCTGCCGATGCCTGTGCTGTTAACTCCCCACGTACACCAAAGAGTAGATGCTCATCACCCTGGGGTATCAGGACTCCTGGCATTGGCCATCCTGCCAGGTGGCCTTTGCTGCGGAAGGGTGGCACCCATGGTAAGGGCCCCCGGTCGGAGTGGGTGGGATCAGGACCAATGACACACCATGATGTGTAGTACATCATCTCTTGCCGTTGGTCCGCTGCCAGCAGTCTCGAAGCGGGCAAAGTCTAACTATAATGCAAAGAAATATGATCCCAAGTTGTTCCCCTCCCTGGCCACACCGTGGAAGGAACGCTAGGCTACAGATGGCTGTGAACCTTATTTGCCCCGGTACTGCGTATGTATGAGAGTTTATGGGGAATCTTTCACGTCCATGAAGCCTCAGTTTTATGTGGAGCATTTGGAGGAGAAGTTTGGGGACGTGGAGGGCTTGTGCAAAATGCACTCTGGGTCAGTTTTGTTAAAAACAGCATGCTCTGCCCAGTCATGGGCATTACTCACTTGTGGTAAGTTGGGGGACCTTCCTTTGCAGTCTGACGGCAAGCTGCATGCCAATTTAGAGCGCGAGGTGTTAGTTTCATCCGGTGCGTCGCCTTTGATGGTGACACTTTGCCTGAGAAGGTCAAGGTGATGGTCTACTGCTGTGGTGTCAAGCCATATATCCCTCCTCATCATCATCTTCAACCAGACCTGGTGCATTGTCATGTTTCCAACGCAATTGCTGGAGAGCACAATCATTCTGGTGCTCAAACCCGGTAAAAACCGAATTGATGTGGATAGCTATCAGCCCATCAGCCTCACCAACGTTCTTTGTAAGCTGCTGGAACATATGGTGTTGGGTTGGGTCCTGGAGTTCATGGGCTACTGGCTCCATGTCAGGGCGGCTTCCGCCAGGAGCGCTGAACCACTGATAATCCTGTGTCCCTTGAGTCTGCCATCTGAACAGCCTTTTCCAGTTTCCGTCTTTTTTGATCCACGCAAAGCATATGACACTACCTGGTGACATCATATCCTTGCCACATTATACGGTTGGGAGTCTCCGAGGCCTGCTCCCGATTTTTTTTATCCAGAGTTTCCTGTCTCTCCGTACTTTCCGTGTCCAAGTTGGTGCCTCCCATAGCTCCCCCCATATCGAAGAGAATGGGGTCCCGCAGGGCTCTGTATTGAGTGTATCACTATTTTTAGTGGCCATTGACAGCCTAGCAGCAGCTGTAGGGCCGTCGGTCTCACCCTCTCTGTATGCAGACGACTTCTGCATTTCTTACTGCTCCACCAGTATTGGTGTTGCTGAGTGGCACCTACATGGAGTCATCCACAAGGCACAATCATGGACTCTTGCCCACAGCTTTCAGTTTTTGGCTGCTAATTCGTGTGTTGTGCACTTCTGTCGGCATCGTACCGTTCATCTCGAACCAGAACTTTACTTTCCACTGACTGTAGTGGAGACATATCAATTCTTAGGACTGGTCTCGCCGTCCGATTGACTTGGCTGCCTCACCTTCGTCAGCTTAAGCGGAAGTGCCGGCAGCACCTCAATGCCCTCCGCTGCCTGAGCAACACTAACTGTGGAGCAGATCACTCTACTCTGCTGCAGCTCTACAGAGCTCTTGGTCAATCTCGCCTTGACTATGGGAGTCTGGTTTATGGTTCGCCGGCACCCTCAGCATTGCGTGTACTAGACCCAGGGTACCACTGTAGCGTTCGCCTAGTGACAGGTGTGTTTAGGACGAGTTCGATGACCAGTGGCCTGGTGGAAGCCGAAGTCCCTCCATTCCAAATCTGACGTGCACAACTGCTCGCCAATTACGTTGCACGCATTCATAGTTCTCCTGAGCATTCGAATTACCATCTTCTTTTTCCATCCGCGGCAGTTCATCTCCCACATCGGCAGCCCAGGTCGGGGCTAACGATTGCTGTTCGTATGCGATCCTTTCTGTCTGAACTGGAGTCCTTTGCTTTACCACATCCCATCCAGGTTCGTCCGCATACCCCTCCATAGTGTACACCCAGGCCACAGATTCGCCTGGACCTTTCGCATGACCCTGAGGACTCAGTTACTCGTGCCGCTCTCCGCTGTCACTTCCTCTCGATTCCTGATGTGTTCAGGACTCTGAAGTGCTTTACACAGATGCCTTGATGGCTGATGGTCGTGTTGGCTTTGCCTAAGTCCACAGAGGTCATTTTGAACAGCATTCCTTGCCCAATGTCTGCAGTGTATTCACTGTAGAGCTGGTGGCCACCTCTCGTGCACTTCAGTATATCCGCTCATGGCCTGGCAAGTCGTTTCTTCGTGTACTGACTTCTTGAGCTGCCTGCAAACTATCAACTAGTTCTACTTACGCCATCCTTTGGTGCCATCTGTGCAAGAGTCCTTCTATGCCCTGGACCCGTCCCATCATTCAGTGGTGTTTATGTGGACCCCAGGACATGTCGACATCCCAGGCAACAAACTTGCTGACAGGCTGGCCAAACAGGCTACACGGAAACTGCTTCTGCAGATGGGCATCTCTGAACCTGACCTGCATTCTGACTTACACCATATGGTTTTCGGCTTTGGGAGTTGGAATGGCGTAACAGTACACACAGCAAACTGCGTGTCATTAAGGAGACTACGAATGTGTGGAAGACTTCTGTGCGGGCCTCTCGCAGGGAATGAGTTGTCCTCTGCCGGCTCCACATTGGCCACACTTGGGCAACCCACAGTTACCTCCTGTGCGGTGAAGACCTGCCTCGGTGTTGGTGCGGCGCCCAGTTGATAGTGGCCCACATTCTGGTGCACTGTTCCACTTTGACTGCCCAACGACGGAATCTTGGGTTACCGGACTCGTTGCTGCTAATTTTATCTGACAACGCTGGCTGATTTAGTTTTAAGTTTTATTTGAGGGTGGGCTTCATCATTTGATCTAAGTTTTAGCACTTGTCCTTTGTACCTCTGTGTTCTCCACCCTAGTGGTTCTAGGGTGGATGTTTTAATGTGTTGCAAAGTGGCTGGCTTCTCCATTTTATTCTCGTGATCAGCCAGCCATGATAATCTGCTTTGTTGTTTTAATCTCTTCATGCTGTTAATTGCGTTTCTATGGTTTTCTTGTTCACTTTTGTGCATTTACATGTTTGTTGCCCTTCATCGTTGTTGTGATTTTTTCCTTTCATTCCGATTTGAGTTGTCAGTCTTGTTTATTTCATTCTCACACTAGTGCCATTGTTTTGTTCAGAACAAGGGGCTGATGACCTCGTAGCTTGGTCCCGTTCCCCTCCCCCCCCCCCCTTTTTAATCCAATCAACCAGATTGTCCGGGGCCATGTTGCCTCTCTATGACCTGGAAGTGCACTGAAGCATTTCCTTCTATCAGAGCTTTTTCAAGAAGTGCATCAAGCTGCTTTAGGAAATTAACATCCTGGAACGACCTTAAAGTCAAAATAGAAGAGGACCAGTCATTCAGATCCCCTTTGTGAGTTCTGGAGGCCACAAGGCTTTCTTATGAGGGGAAATTCAATGAGTACCTGTGTTAAAAAAAAGAGATGCTTTCCACTCCCCCCCACCCCTTCCCAAAAAAAAAAATTACTTATTGTTCAATGTGCAGGTTGGTTACAATTAAACTTTCGCTATTTGAACCAGTGTAGATGGAAAACTATTTACCGTACAGGTGCCCAACTTTATAGAAACGATGTTCAGACTGTGCGCTTCAGGATTTGCACTGTAATGTTAGTGTCATGACTTGTTGTCAGGTGTCAGTACTGGTATAGTGACATAGGTTTGAAACACAGGCATCAGTGGAAGTTACAGTTGCAGACAGTCAACATGGGTCCAGGCAAGGCAAGCAGGGCTTTACTCATAAATCTGTTTGATCAAAACAATAGAAATAGTGGTGCTGCTCTTCATGAGTGTTGCTGCATTAAAGAAAAGTGAAAAGGTCCTCTTTTCACACTGTGGTCAGAGGTCATGATATGGAAGTTCAAATTAACTGGTGATTTGGGAATTGCTGCTGGGAGAAGCCAACAGCCAATTGCATCGCAAATTGTTGACATTACTGTGCCTGCGGCTTAGACTGCTAGGTGCAATTTGCTATCTTCAAGTAATGCACGAGCTGTGTCATGGTCTGTCTTGTTTTCTGTGGTAATAGAGCAATCACTAGTGCGGTTCCAGGCTGTTGTGGATGCAGACGGTCTTTGTATTGAACAGTGGTTGTAACTTGGAATGTAAACGTGCTAGGCGGTTACCAAATGTTGCCTCCCATGTGGAAATTACATTGTGATTCTTTCAGTGATTTATCCATTAGTTCTCTTCCACATGTCCATTAAAATGTTTCCACAATGTTTCTTTGTCCTACAGTCACTTATTTTTCATTGGTGCCCTCTCAAGCATCAAAAGTTTAATTAAAACCAACCTGTAGTTCCCTTTCAAGGCTGCATATGTTTCCCAGTGTCCTGGCCATCTTTTCTGACCTCTCGAAAAAATTGTAGGAATTGTCAAGCGCTCCGAAGTACACTTCTATCTCATCCACCACTTCTTCATTTGAGCAGATCTGAAAGTGGTTTCTTCAGGTTTAGGAATGAGAAGAAAATCACAGAGCGCCAGCTTGGGTGCGTGTGGGAGTGTTGGATGACACACTTTGTGCATTTTTGCACAATGTCTCACAGTAGTATTGCCCAGTCATTTTCCTTTTTCCAAAAATATCTCATATTTTACATCCCAAAAAGTTGCTGCCATAATGTTTCCAGTCGTGATGAATCCAGTCCTCTTGGACAGTGACTAAACAATGCAAGAAGTCCTAAGCCATGTTCAGATAGCTCCAAACACATCTTCATAGTTGAAAGTTGTATCTGCAGGAACTGCTGCTTCTGTTGGGCCAACTAAATTTTCATTGTCAACTTACCACATAAAATATTATTGCCATTTCTTAAGACACAGTTGCAATCTCTGTTACTTTCATTTGGCAAGCAGTCAGACTCGTTTTGAAGTCCTTTCCAGTAATTTTGTCAATAACCACATCTTCCGACATCCTGGGCGACCCCCATTGAAAATTGATGTACAACTGTATTTAAATTCATTGTACCAATATGTATGGCACCTTTTGATTGTGAAGGGTCACCATAAACACCATTGAGTTTCCCTGCGGCTTCATATAACTATTTCCTGTCCAAAAACTGAAAGTGAATCACTGAATGTTGCTACTCTTTTGCATTTGATAACAAATGACAGCAACCGAACATTGATTCTTACTGAAGTGCTCTTTCAGGAAATCCCACTCCACTGTTCCCAGCACCAAGTGGCAGTAGAAGCAGCTTTCCTGCACAAACAGGTTTTGTCACAGCAAAAACCTGCAATAGTACTTGGAGACAGTACGCTGCCCTTAAACTTCACAAATGAGGAGTATGAGGAAGTCTTTCCCCTCGAATAAAATCTTCCCCCTAAGAATGCTGTTTAAGCATTAGTAATGTTCTGTTGGATTACTTCTTACAGGTAACATCTTCCAGCGAGGTAATTTTTGTGTGAGTCACTTTCTGCCATCTGTATCAGTAGCATTATATCCACAGTAAAGAGTCAGTTGAAATGTTTCTTCCTTTTGCTCAGCTTCTTGAATTTCTGTCTGACTTCTATGTGTAACACACGAACTGCAGGGAATGATTAAGAAGCTGAAAAAGTAGATGGGCTTTAGGTTTTAATGAGGAAAAAACATTCCTTGTAGATTTTAAGAATCTTTTTAACTAACTTCAATTTGGCGTGAAAAGTATTTTAAATTTTTGTGTGACACCAAGTTGGGTTGGCTATCAGATCTGAAGATTTTAATAATCATAGCAAAGAGGAAAAACACAGTTGAGGACACTGTAGAAGTACGAGGAGGGACACGAGTCTGGCCATAAATTAGCTTCAGGAGGTGAATTTATTGGTCTGAGTCATCTACCCTTCCTTTCCAACCATCCGTAACCTGCTCATCTTTCCCCACTAAGGAAGGGAAATAAAAATTCTGAAAGCTAGGAATAATCAAGCGGTGTAATACCCAGGATGGAATAACAACACAGTTCCTGTTCTTGTACCACCCAACACCCTATTCATCACAGTCATTGCCTCTTCTCTCTACACTAACACCTCCAATTTCCATAGCCTTACCACTATGGAACACCACCTTTTCCAACTTCCTCCATACCTACAACCACCTTCCTGGACACCATGACCAATTACAATGACAGAAAAAAATACCCCAACACTGAAAAGGAGTTGTGTAACATAAATGAAAGTTAATAGATGTGTTTCTACATCTGAACGATCATGTTGTTGTTGTTGTTGTTGTTGTATTCAGTCCAGAGACTGGTTTGCTGCAGCTCTCCATGCTGATCTATCCTGTGCAGGCTTCTTCATCTCCCAGTACCTATTGCAACCTACATCCTTCTGAATCTGTTTATTGTATTCATCTCTTTGTCTCCCTCTATAATTTTTACCCTCCGCACTGCCCTCCAATACTAAATTGGTTATCCCTTCATGCCTCAGAATATGCCCTACCAACCGATCCCTTCTTCTTCTCTAGTTGTGCCACAAATTTCTCTTCTCTCCAGTTCTATTCAATACGTCCCATCTAATATTTAGCATTCTTCTGTAGCACCAAATTTCGAAGGCTTCTATTCACTTCTTCTCTAAACTATTTATCGTCACATTTCACTTCCATACATGGCTACACTTTGTACAAATACCTTCAGAAACGCCTTCCTGACACTTAAATCTATACTCGATGTTTATAAATTTGTCTTCTGAAGAAACACTTTCCTTGCCATTGCCAGTCTATGTTTTATATCCTCTCTACTTCAACCATCATCAGTTATTTTGCTCCACAAATAGCAAAACTCCTTTACTACTTTAAGCGTCTCATTTCCTAATCTAATTTTCCCGCAGCATCAACCAATTTCATTCGACTACATTCCATTATTCTCGGTTTACTTTTGTTGATGTTCATCTTATACCCTCCTTTCAAGACACTATCCATTCCATTCAGCTGCTCTTCCAGGTCCTTTTATGTCTCTGACAGAATTAAAATGTCATTGAGAAACCTCAAAGTTTTTATTTCTTGTCCGTGAACTTTAATCCCTGATCTGTAATTCCTACTCTGAATTTTTCTCTTGTTTCCTTTACTGCTTGCTCAATATACAGATTGAATAATGTCGGGGATAGGCTACAACACTGTCTCACTCCCTTCCCAAACACTGCTTCCCTTTAATGACCCTCAACTCTTATCACTGCCATCTGGTTTCTGTACAAATTGTAAATAGCCTTTCGCTCCCTGTATTTTAGCCCTGCCACCTTCAGAATTTGAAAGAGAGTATTCCAGTCAACATTGTCAAAAGCATTTCTCTAAGTCTACAAGTGCTAGAAACATAGGTTTGCCTTTCCTTAATCTAGCTTCTAAGATAAGTCGTAGGGTCAGTATTGCCTCACATGTTCCAACATTTGTACTGAATCCAAACTGATCTTCCCTGACGATAGATTCTACCAGTTTTTCCATTTGTCTGTAAAGAATTCGTGTTAGTATTTTGCAGCCATGGCTTGTTAAACTGATAGTTCAGTAATTTTCACATCTGTCAACACGTGCTTTCTTTGAGATTGCAATTAATATATTCTTCTTGAAGTCTGAGGGTATTTCGCCTGTCTGATACGTCTTGCTCACCAGATGGTAGAGTTTTGTTAGGCCTGGCTCTCTCAAGGCTGTCATTAGTTCTAATGGAATGTTGTCTACTCCCGGGGCCTTGTTTCAACTTAGGTCTTTCAGTGCTCTGTCAAATTCTTCACACAGTATCATATCTCCTATTTCATTTCCATCTACATTCTCTTCCATTTCCATAATGTTGTCCTCAAGAACATTGCCCTTGTATAGATCTTCTATATACCCCATCCACCTTTCTTCTTTCCCTTCTTTGCTTAGAACTGGGTTTCCATCTGAGCTCTTGATATTCATGCAGGTTGGTTCCCTTTTCTGCAAAGGTGTCTTTAATTTTCCTGTAGGCAGTACCTATCTTACCACTAGTGATATGCGCCTCTAAATCCTTATATTTGTCCTCTACCCATCCCTGCTTAGCCATTTTTAGTGAAAAATCTGTCACTCATTTTTGAGACGTTTGCATTCCCTTTTGCCTGCTTCATTTATTGCATTTTTGTATTTTCTCCTTTCATCAATTAAATTCAATATCTCTCCTGTTACCCAAGGATTTCTACTAGCCCTCGTCTATTCAAATTTAGCATCAGTCACATAAGAGTGCTGCTAGTAGCACCAGATGCAAATCATGTTTGCTTTAAATACATGTTGTAATGGTTGTGAGCGTTAGTTACCTGTGGGACTGAAAGTGGTGAGTTGTTGATAGTCAAGAATGCCTTAGAGGCGACAAAGACACTATTAACGCAACCTCACTGTTTTTGAACAAGTCTGTGTAATAGGGCTACGAGAAGCTACATATTCTTTCTGCGATACTGCAAAAGACTTGGCAGGAATGTAGCCACCGTACATGATTGTTGGCAGTGGTGATCGTGAAAATGCGTGCTTGCTAGACGACAAGGCTCCGAACGGCCATGTGGTACTACTGAAAGGGAAGATTATCGTATTCAGTGTAAGGCTCTGGTGTGTCATACTGCATCTGCAGCAACAATTTGAACAGCAGTTGCCATGACAATGACACAGTGAACTGTTAGAAATCGGTTACTTAAAGGACAGCTCTGAGCCAGATGCCCTGTAGCATGCATTACACTGACCCCAAACTACCATCATTTGCGACTTCAGTAGTAGTAACATCTTTTCCCTTTTATTTAAATGATATGTTCATTAAAAAATAGAAAACTTTGTTAACAAATATTGCTTTTTATTTTTAGTGACTTACCGAATGAAAATGGAAGTATTCAGAATACTTTAAAATGCAAATTATTGCTGTATACGGTTTTTTTGCACATCTGTATCAAATTTTATTTTCAGATGTGCAGTAATTTAAAAATTAAAAAGTTATTTTTGTTAAAAATTATGATCCAATATTTGTTAATTAATATTTCCATTGATAGTAAATGTGAATTTTAAATAAAAGTAAGAAATAGATGCTACTAATGGAAAATGAACCCATGAGTTCAAGATTATAAGACATTGATGCTGTGTACTCAGTTATCACCAACTATGCTAATAAGCTGTAAGTGTTTGGACTTAACAGTGCTCTGAAATCCTCAAGTTTTCAATGTAAGTATGAAAAAAAAACTGAAGAGGGTCGTGCTCCATAAGGGCCCCTCTTAAAAACAGGACTCCGTTTCCATGTGTGCAAAGATTCATTTAAAATGATTAATTGAATAAAAATAATGGTTTAAGCCATGTTCATAATTACTTAAAAATAAAAAAAATTCAAAGCACCAATGATATTTGAACCCACAACCTTTTGCATGTGAGGACTGCATGTTAACCAATATGCTAAGCAACCAATTTGATTAGAGTTTTTATTTTTAAACTGTGGAGCATCATATGTAATTTAGAAAGCTTTGTTGTTGTTGTTGTTGTTGTTGTTGTTGTTGTTGTTGTTGGGGTGAATTTGCAAATTAGGGCTTGACCAGGGTGAATGGCTGCAGGGTATGATACCTGGGATTTTAACCTACATCACCGTATAGATGATTCCAAAAAGTCAATCCCTCTGTTGGGGATCTCTCCTTGTAAATGGATGATCCCTTGATGTATCAGAATGTGTCCTGTCAACTAATCCCTTCTTTTAGTCATGGTATGCAATAAATCTACTTTTTCCCCAGTGTGATGCAGCACTTCTTCGTTGGTTATTTGACACACCCATCCAATTTTCAACAGTCTTCTGTAGAACCACATTTCAAAATTTCTTTGCTCTTGTAGTCTGAACTGTTTATTGTCGACTTTTCACATTCTCCATGAATGTACACTTGAGACAAATACCTACAGAAAAAATTGTGTAGTAACATTTTTATATAGGATGCAGTATTTCTTCTGTAAGAAATTTTATTTCTGCTGTGGTTCCGGGTTTTTTTCCCTGCATCTGATACTCTGGTGATGGAAAGGTATACAGTACACTGGAAACAAATTTTGAAGAATGAATAATTCAGTTTCCGGAAATGTCATTCTTTAACATCCCCCCCATTCCACTTTCATCTTTCACTTCTTCTTTGCGTCTCTATCACTAGTTTATTTAAATGTTTTCAGTGAAATTATACACTAATAGGGTAGTGTGACCTACCTGTGAAAACCTCATTCACCACTTTGGGTCACCGTAAAAGATTGAGGTTGGTGTACATCCAGACTGAAAGAATGGCTCTTCAGTTATCGTCGCCTTACATGTATCACAAATTTAGTTTGTTCCTTTATCATTTCTATAGTTTCTAAAGCGCCACTTTCACACTGTAGTGAATCAAATATGCAGTGAAACCCAAGGGTTCATTCAAAAGTTGGCAACCGTTTCTCGAAATTGAAAAGTGTAATTTATGCCTTGTAAACAGAAGAATATACCCGTACCTCTTGGCTTAATGATTTCTCAAACAAGTTAAAACTGTGGAGTATATACTAATATCTGCTTAGAGCGATTTAAGATGGAACAACCTCATGTATCCAGTAGTGGAAAAGGCAGATTACAGGCTCAGATTTATTATAAAAATGTTAAAAGTATGTGCAGTTCATCCACGGAAGAGATCACTGACAAAGCTCTCGTCCACTCGCGTCTTGAGAATTGTTATTCAGTCGAGGACTGTTAGGGTACTAGTTTAACAAGAGAAAAGGAAAATGTTGGAGGAGGAGTTGTGCATTTTTTCCTTTGTGTGCTCATTCAATTCTGAAAACCAAGACTTGAATAAGGTTATAGGAACATATTACATCTTCCCACCTGTTTCTCAGATAATGACTGAGAGTGGAAAAGTAGAGGAATCTAGTGCTTACAAATATCTACTGACAACCTTTTCTTACATCAGTGAAAGTAAAAGAGGGAAACGGCGCTGGCTCACCATACTGTCTATCATCTACTTTACTATACAAAGCGGAGTACAGGTTAGGACAAAGACCTTCTTCAACTTAAACAGAGCCTGCTGTATATGTACATTTGTACTGCTTGGTTAAATATGAATTTGTCTCACTCTGAATGCCTTAATCCAGATTTACAATGAGTTGCTGTTAGTGAGTCTTGTGTGAAAATCCACACAAATTAACTCGAACTTAATTATGATTTAATTAAAAAAAAAGAAAAATTTGCTCTGCAAGTGGTGGCTGGAGAAAACACACACACACACACACACACACACACACAAAGGTTTAACTGTGCAAGCTTTCAGAGCCCGTAGCTCATTTTTCAGGCAGAAGAGTTGAAGGGGAAGGAAGAGGGGTGAAGGAAAAGGACTGGAGGTATTTAGGGAGTTTGCAGTCAGGGGATGACTTATCGGACAGGATGAGAAGGAAAGACAGATTGTTGGGGAGTGCAATGTATGGGATTTGAAAAACTGAGAGATTAAATGTGGTAGACAGGGTAATATGCTAAACAGTAATTACTGCTAAAACATTGAGCACGAGTTAATAAGAGTGAAAAGCTAAGTTTTCCATATTTGAGATCTCCAGTTTTCAAATCTCGTACAGTGCAGTCCCCGACAATCATTCAGCCTTTCCTTCTCATCCCGTCATGTAAGTCTCCCCTGACCTGGGGTTCTGGGTGACTTTTCCAAACTGTATCCCTTTTCATAAACCTCACTAGTCCTTCACCTTCACCTCTTCTGCCACAAAAAGAAGCCACTGGCTCCAAAAGCATGCATAGTTAAACCTTTTTGTGCATGTGTTCTCCTTTTGCCTTTTTTTGTTAGTTGATTTTTTTTACCTATACAGTCAAATTGTATTGTCAAAGATTGATTATTTTTGTTGTTAATTGATGATTTACCATGTTACACTAATGTAAGGAGTGTATATTGACACTAAATTTCATTTAAGTGACCTTCGAGCCTTTAAGTGACAAAACATTCTGCCCACAATAGCAGTCATGTCAGTAAGTACTCTGTGGTAATAGTAATCAGTAAAACAGCTCAATTTATTTTATAGTCCACCATAAGTTATGGGGTGGTATTTATTAATACCAATGAATCAGGAGCCAGAATTTACACTGAAAAAGTTGGAAAGATGTGCAGGTAATTAGTAATTTCTATTTCTGTTACTTAACATATATCCTCAGTAGGATGACAGGTCTGGTATTCGACAATGCGTGTATATCCACATTTGTCCAGTATCAATAAGTTTAATGACATTCATAAAATGCTTCTTCAAGTACAGGCAAACAGTCTACACACCCACCACTAGATGTTTCACTCACTAGTCCATTTCACACACTGTTACCCACACTACCTTCAGATAGCACAGTAGTGTTTCAGACTTTAGGAACTGTAGCTACAGTCCTCCAAAGTTAAAATCTTCTGCATGCTCTTCTGCAACCTCTTCCCAGCATTTGATTAAATGGCCAACAAAAACTTCATCTGTCATGGAACCATGCCACCTCCAGGAAGTCATCCTTATAGATCAGAAAGAAATATTCATGTGTTTCAGTATGGTCCCTCTGTAAAAAACCAACCAAAGGTGGGTAAGTAGTAGGCCTGTTACGTTAAAGTGTGTGTGCGTAAACTATTTTGGTAATGTTCCATATCTTCAGTAATCATTCTAAATATGCACTGTCAGCAGAAATAATTTATAATACCTCAGCAGCTAACATTTTTGAGGTAATTTCTGAAACAATATCATCCACAATATCTGTTCTTTGTTGTACATAAGAAACATTTCACACACATAATCAGTAAAATTGAATGTAACTGAGAACTAAGTTCACAACAGTCTGTTTGCTAACATGTTTGGTGCGGAAGAAACTTAACTGTAAATATGCTTATAAATGACTCCCATATTGATTTAATATCTTACAATGTAGGAAATGGTACTATGCTCTTTTTTGCCAATATCCTTTGAGCAGAAAGGCAGCTGGCTGATGCCCAGTGTATTCACTAACTTGAGAAGGGTTGTTGTGATTAAATTTAAGAACACTTGCATTAATACTCACTATATAGCGGAGATGCTGAGTTGCAGATTGGCGCAACAAAAAGGCTGTCATAAAGTGATCTTTCAGCCAACAAGGCCTTCGTTGAAAAAATGGACAACATCCACAGCAGCCAGAGACTGTGGTTGTGTGAGCGAGTAGAGTGTGTGTGTGTGTGTGTGTGTGTGTGTGTGTGTGTGTGTGTGTGTGTGTGTGTTTGCCTATTTTGACGAAGGCCTTGTTGGTCAAAATCTCGCTTTCTGTCAGTCTAATTGTTGTGCCTATCTGTGACTCAGCAACTACCCTTTTCATAATATTGTTACATGCCATCCTGGATTTTCCACTGTTAGAATACTTATATCCTGAGATGTGAAAGGAGATTTTGATAAAAATTTATTTTTCTTTAATTACTGTCAGAAGCATTTAATTATTACACACATTATTCAACAGTCCTTGTTAGTTGATTCAATTATTTTTTTTAATTTCAGTGATGAGATATCTGAGATACTGAACCCCAAGTTCCTGGAAGAAGATGCTTAGTAAGTATGCTAATTTGCTGTAATTTCCTTGTATTAACTTGGCTAATGCTAGCATAGTAGTTATTATTATTTGTTTTCTATGCACAAGTAATCCTATGTTAAAATTGGCACAACTTTTTGATGTAAAATAAAAAGGAGGTGGTAAATTCAGATTTAAAAATAAAAATAAAAAAGAAAAACTAAGAAATATTTCGAATTTTCAGTGGTTCAGATTAACTATCTGGGATTTTAGAAGAAATAACTTAAAAGTGAATATCAGAAAGATTCAGTTGCAAAGAACCAGAACAAAAGTGCATGGAGTGGGCATTATGGTGTAATGTAGCATTGTCCAGAAATGATCACTTTCCTGTTTTTCTTTCCAATTTTCCAATCAAATGCCAATAACGAGTTATTTGTTATTTCCCTGTCATCCAGATGCTGCATTTCGACTACTACCTCCTTGTTCAGTTTATTTGAGCCAAACCAGCTAAAATCTTTAGGCCTTGTGTGGTGCTGCAGGGTTTTCAAATTCACCTATCACATTTTCACGCAGTCAGACAGCAAATCTTTCTTTCAAAATTTTTCTTCTCGTACATTTTTTCTCTCTAGAGGACATTGTCTTGCTGGATAGAGCTCAAAAGAAGAGAGTAGTCTCCTCACTGTTAAACATGTTTTTCTTCATAACCTTCGCAGATGCCAGCTATTTTTTTCCCCATTCTGACACAATGTCTTCATCGGCTAAATCAGGCAGGCCTCACACATCTCTGAAGTAGGTGTTGTGCCTAGTACTGAACTAGCTAAGTCAGCCAACAGATGCTTCAAGCTCATCACACCCTGATTCTGTAACAGTATGGCGTTCTTTTTTATATATAGGTGCTGTAACCACAGGCATCTGGTTGTTACAAGCACATCAAAATCATTCAGATGTCATGTTGTCGACTTTCAAGATCGGTGTGTTGTGAAATGAGATTTTTTCAGAAAAATATTCTGTTATGTAGCTTAAATGATCTTGTGTTTATAGAAGTGTGTCAGGAGAAGTACTGTATTTTTTTCTTGGGGTATATATTGTTACATAGTAGCCTTTTTTACTAGATTAATAGTCACATTTACAAATAAATGATAACTGCAGAAAAGTGCAAAACTGCTCAATCAGAGAGGGGGGAAAAAGGCTAATATCTTTCTGTGTAAAAGACTCTGACTGAAAAGTCTGTACCAGCTACCTCACTCTAAGTTTCTTAGCACCTTTAAAAATTTCGCAAGAGTGAAAGAGGCTTAATCCATGACAAGACCTGCCATAAGGCAGAATACCTTACTACTTCTACAACTTGGCATGTGAACATATTTGCACTGTTTTCAACATGCAACACACCTCCGACAAGCTCCCCTAATTGTAACTCACTCACACTCACAGTCCTTTGCTCATTCCCGTCCACTCCTCATGCCTTCTCTCTCACTGACTCACCCACCCACGCACTCACTCACTCACTCACTCACTCACTCACTCACTCACTCATTGATCCCAGCTCATTGTGTCTGTGTGTCACCGTCTCCTATCTCACAGCCAGTCTCCTTCATTCCGCCTACTACTACTGTCACCTCTTACTGTCACCTTCTCCCTGTTGCTGCTACTATCTCATTCATTCGTTCCCAGTGCTGGTGGTTTTTCTCACTATCAATCTCTCTTCCTCATTGTCATTGTCATAGACTCATTATTAGTGGCTCTCACCCACTTGCACTTCTCCTTATCTCACTGGCACCGTCTCCTTAACTCTTTTTGTAGCACTGTTCTATCACTGGTAACTATGTTCCAATGCCACTGTGTCCCTCTCTATCACACTGCCATTGTTGCTTCCACTTTTTCTATATCACAACCACCACTGTCTACAGTTTTCCGGCACTTATTACTTTTCTGTCTCTTCTCTTCTGCCGCTGTCTCCTCCTCAATCAGCATAAAAAAGCACAAATATATTTACATCTCAAAATTTTTGGGAAATTTTTAAAGGTGCTAAGGAAGGTACGATGCAGTAGCTGGTACTCCACTAGATAAATGTCTTGAGAACATACCACTACAAATCAAGCAATTTTCTGTACTTATTGATTATTTAGATTTCACCTCAAACCTAATTGTAATTGTAATTGTAAACTGTTGAAGCTGCATTGGTAAAGTACCGGAACTTCAAGCGCTGATAGAAATCACCGAAGCTGAAATCGTTATAGGTACAGAAAGCTGGCTGAAGCCAGAGATAAATTCTGCCGAAATTTTTACAAAGGTACAGACGGTGTTTAGAAAGGATAGATTGCATGCAACCGGTGGTGGAGTGTCCGTCGCTGTTAGTAGTAGTTTATCCTGTATTGAAGTAGAAGTGGATTGTTCCTGTGAATTATTATGGGTGGAGGTTACACTCAACAACCGAGCTAGGTTAAAAATTGACTCCTTTTACCGGCCTCCCGACTCAGCAGCATTAGTGGTAGAACAACTTAGAGAAAATTTGGAATACATTTCACATAAATTTTCTCAGCATGTTATAGTCTTAGGTGGAGATTTCAATTCACCAGATATAGACTGGGACACTCAGATGTTTAGGACAGGTGGTAGGGACAGAGCATCGAGTGACATACTGAGTGCACTATCCGAAAATTACCTCGAGCACTTAAACAGAGAACCGACTCGTGGAGATAACATCTTGGACCTACTGATAACAAACAGACTCAAACTTTTTGACTCTGTATGTGCAGAACAGGGAATCAGTGATCATAAGGCCGTTGCAGCATCCATGAATATGGAAGTTAATAGGAATATAAAAAAAGGGAGGAAGGTTTATCTGTTTAGCAAGAGTAATAGAAGGCAGATTTCAGACTACCTAACAGATCAAAACGAAAATTTCTGTTCCGGCACTGACAATGTTGAGTGTTTATGGAAAAAGTTCAAGGCAATCGTAAAATGCGTTTTAGACAGGTATGTGCCGAGTAAAACTGTGAGGGACAGGAAAAGCCCACTGTGGTACAACAACAAAATTAGGAATCTACTGCGAAAGCAAAGAGAGCTTCACTCCAAGTTTAAACGCAGCCAAAACCTCTGACAAACAGAAGCTAAACGATGTCAAAGTTAGCGTAAGGTGGGCTATGCGTGAAGCATTCAGTGAATTCGAAACTAAAATTCTATGTACCGACTTGACAGAAAATCCTAGGAAGTTCTGGTCTTACGTTAAATCGGTAAGTGGCTCAAAACAGCATATCCAGACACTCCAGGATGATGATGGCATTGAAACAGAGGATGACACGAATAAAGCTGAAATACTAAACAGCTTTTTCCAAAGCTGTTTCACAGAGGAAGACCGCACTGCAGTTCCTTCTCTAAATCCTTGCACAAACGAAAAAATGGCTGACATCGAAATAAGTGTCCAAGGAATAGAAAAGCAACTGCAATCACTCAACGGAGGGAAGTCCACTGGACCTGACGGGATACCCATTTGATTCTACACATAGTACGCGAAAGAACTTGCCCCCTTCTAACAGCTGTGTACCGCAAGTCTCTAGAGGAACGGAAGGTTCCAAATGATTGGAAAAGAGCACAGGTAGTCCCAGTCTTCAAGAAGGGTCATCGAGCAGATGCGCAAAACCAAAGACCTTTATCTCTGACGTCGATCTGTTGTAGAATTTTAGAACATGTTTTTTGCTCGAGTATCATCTCGTTTTTGGAAACCCAGAATCTACTCTGTAGGAATCAACATGGATTCCGGAAACAGCGATCGTGTGAGACCCAACTCGCTTTTTTTTTTGTTCATGAGATCCAGAAAATATTAGATACAGGCTCCCAGGTAGATGCTATTTTCCTTGACTTCCGGAAGGCGTTCGATACAGTTTCGCACTGTTGCCTGATAAACAAAGTAAGAGCCTACGGAATATCAGACCAGCTGTGTGGCTGGATTGAAGAGTTTTTAGCAAACAGATCACAGCATGTTGTTATCAATGGAGAGACGTCTACAGACGTTAAAGTAACCTCTGGCGTGCCACAGGGGAGTTTTATGGGACCATTGCTTTTCACAATACATATAAATGACCTAATACATAGTGTCGGAAGTTCCATACGGCTTTCCGCGGATGATGCTGTAGTACACAGAGAAGTTGCAGCATTAGAAAATTGTAGCGAAATGCAGGAAGATCTGCAGTGGATAGGCACTTGGTGCAAGGATTGGTAACTGACCCTTAACATAGACAAATGTAATGTATTGCGAATACATAGAAAGAAGGATCCTTTATTATATGATTATATGATAGCGGAACAAACACTGGTAGCAGTTACTTCTGTAAAATATTTGGGAGTATGCGTGCGGAACGTTTTGAAGTGGAATGATCATATAAAATTAATTGTTGGTAAGGCGGGTACCAGGTTGAGATTCATTGGGAGAGTCCTTAGAAAATGTAGTCCATCAACAAAGGAGGTGGCTTACAAAACACTCGTTCGACCTATTATACTTGAGTATTGCTCATCAGTGTGGGATCCATACCAGATCGGGTTGACGGAGGAGATAGAGAAGATCCAAAGAAGAGCGGCGCGTTTCGTCACAGGGTTATTTGGTAACCGTGATAGCGTTATGGAGATGTTTAACAAACTCAAGTGGCAGACTCTGCAAGAGAGGCGCTCTGCATCGCGGTGTAGCTTGCTCACCAGGTTTCGAGAGGGAGCGTTTCTGGATGAGGTATTGAATATATTGCTTCCCCCTACTTATACCTCCCGAGGAGATCACGAATGTAAAAGTAGAGAGATTCGAGCGCGCACGGAGCCTTTCAGACAGTCATTCTTCCCGCGAACCGTACGCGACTGGAACAGGAAAGGGAGGTAATGACAGTGGCACGTCAAGTGCCCTCCGCCACACACTGTTGTGTGGCTTGCAGAGTATAAATGTAGATGTAGATGTAAGTTTATGTATGTAATGTGGGAAAGTAGGGTAACTTTGAACAGCTGTATCTCTGAAATGGATAAAGATCAAGGAAAATTTTCAAGGTTGTTAGAGATCAGGATCTTAGGGATATATTTTAAAAATGACAGCCATTTACTGTGCAAAGTCATCTTTGAGCCCGCAGCTCAGTTTCGGCACCCAAAAACCGTGTTTTTTGTGTTTTGTCCTGAACTGCTCATGAACTAAATGGTGCCTTCATAAGCCCATTGAGGAACATCATAGCCCACATATAATGTAAAAAGAACCACCCAATTTGGTCCATTTGTCGGAGCTGGAGGAAGTGTGTGTAATAGTCATTCTTTGCCCTTGTACTATAGGATAGTTACAACAAGACAATCTTTCTTTTAGGTATACAAGTTTTTCCTAGACCAAGGGCTGTCCAAAATGCTTCACCTTATCCTTCAAGTACTTATTTTATGTGTGATATGAGCCCGTTTCCACATAACGATTATCACACTGTTTGACATTTAACTGTAGGCGTGACCTACCTGTCAGTTGTACTACTACTACTAAACTGAGATATAATTATTGCCATGCCAGTTGGATGCTATTGACTTTAACATTTCCATTAAATTTTTATGGCTTCAGGGGGGGTACATTCAGCGGTCTCACTATTGCTGTTTTTTCATTCACGACCTGCACTCTCACTTCCCTGGAGCAAAGGGTCAACAGAGACCACTAATCACTTTCGGTGTTCAAATTGTTTTCATTACTTGTCGAATATTCTATCCGCTCACAAGCAACCTCTGCTTCTATACTTTTAACATTACTTTCCACAACCCTTACACAATCTGTAAGGTAATGTTGTAACAAAGCAGAATTTTGCACTGTGTGTGTGACTGAGGCAGAGAATGAGCTATGAGTTTCTGGGTCATTGGGCTCTTCCCTACTCTCAGCTCGCAGCAGTCCAAGCTGTGAATGTATTTTGCTGTAAGTGACAGTCATATTCTTCCCTTAACAAGAGTAGTAATATTGCTGACAGAGCATATTTGGGTACAGTCTCAAGCTTGTAGGGTTGAGAATTGTCTGGTTCATAGCTACTCTCAGTAAATATATGTTAAACATTCTTGCATTGTGTGTTCATGTCTTTTGTTTGCCCACAGTGCCATCTTCAGTAGAATAATCGGTGGAATTGCTTCCTGTTACCGGATAAATGACTTGACCCCGACAGCGACTGGCTACTTCCCAGCAAACCTGCAGACTCCGTCACCTGATGTAAGACTTCGATTTTCTCCGCTTGTCGAATGTGGAGTGCTGTGTCTGTGATAGCAAAATTTGGAATGTGCAGAACTTTCTTTCCTTGTAAACAACCATTTTTTGTTTCGTATAGCTGCACAGATGGTACTTCGATGTGCCATTGTGCATGGAAGTGTGCTACAGCATTTGTTTTAACACCATTAACTTACAGCACGGACATTACAAATGTATGGCTGAATGATATTGCGAGGCTGTGTTGTTGATTTGTACTGGTACACTTGAAAATAAATTGTGATACTTTGTATAAGTATGTAAAGTAGATGTAGCGAGGAAAGTAAGTTCTCCATATTCAGTGATGTAAGTTTGTGTAAACTTAAAACAATAATTATTTTTATGTAGAATCAGAAATCCAGTACCAGTTAAGAAAGCAGGATTGCTCAAGAGAACTATGGCGCACATCACATTGGAAGCTGGCCCAGTTATGAAGCTTCCTACGCATCTCCCCTGTACTACTCGCCAACAGCTGACAATATTTAATTTCCCTTGGGATGACTTGCTGTGAATAACAGTGAACAGCAACACAGCAATAAAGGCTCTCCTCTTGATTTGATGTGGCCGCAGTGAGGCAGTTTATATTTATTGTTGTCTGAAGCGAGACGTAGTGAGGCTTGGGTGGTATCAGAAGTGTTTGCCCTTCTACCACCACACACCATATGATGAGAACTCTTTATCACCTATAACACATCACTCTGAAACCACTCTTATTGATCCCACACAAAAGTAGACATGGAGTTGAACTGATGCCTCAGTCATATGTGCTCCTGTTACTACATACATAAAATTTTCTAATAAATTACAATAGTGAAGGAAAAGACAGATTGCTGCTTGCCATAAATAAGACACGTTAAGTTGCAGACAGGCGCAATTAAAGACACCTATGTAAAGCTTTCGGTCACAGCCTTCATCAGTAAAGTAGACACACACAGTATTCATACACAGAAGCAAGCACACCTCATGCACACATGGCCACCATCTCCAGCTTCTCGGGCCAGGTGCTTGCCTTAATCTTCTAGAAATCACAGTGTCAAATGGTAAATAATACAAAATAAAAATTTTCTTGGGACACCTGTAAAATGGAGACAAAATTCCTGGCGAGCAATTAAGTCATCCTCACGCAGGGTGTGTGTTTCTCACGAAGAAGCAAGCCATGCATGGTTTCTGCAAGGTCTGTAATGACCTGCTCTATATCACAGAATGTGTTCCTCACTGTGATTTGTGACCGCAGTGCTCTCCATTGGCAGTGTGTGGCATTTGGTGTGTAAATCGTACAGTTTCTTTACAAAAATGGATGTGCCTAAAATAGTTGCATTAACTCTCAGTGATTGTTGAAGAAAAGCAGAGGAAAATGCAAAGGATTATGAACTCATTGATGGCTTGACCAATGAATAATTCTATACAACAATCTGACATTCATAAAAGTATAAGCTATTTGTTGCTCAATTAAATCTCCATACCATTTTGAATATAATTAAAAGTATAGTGTCTAATGTCATTTTGTGCATGCATAATATTCATATTCTCGATGTTGCACTGGCGACCATCGCTCTGAAGTAATGCACTTCACATAAATTTCGACATAGAGATTCATTTCAAATTAATGGAAAAGGGATTTTTTCGAAACTGGTCACCATCATTGAAAAAGATATTTTCTGGCAACATGTGAACAAGAGGCCATCAATGAAACCAGTAGATAGTTATATATATTTTATGCAAAGTTTCTAATAACAAAACCTCCCAGTGTATAATTTGTGGTTACCTTCTGACATACAGTGACAATTACTTCAGTATTTCTGGCCACTTTTGAACATTGCAGTCCCTGACCTTTCCAACAAAAATTTCAGCAGATATATTATTTATAATAAATAATATAGACTACTGCAGGTAATACTTTTATTAAGTTGATTATGACTGCCCAGAATCTTTTAGAACATAAAAGTCAAAAATAAAGAAAGAAATTTTGGCAGGTGGACATCTTTCTCTTCACAGTTCACGATGCTGTCAACTAAGCTACGGCTTCGACATGGGAGCCATGCCTCCATATTTGATATACTCCTGTGTAAAGACTGTATCTACATATGTCATTATTTGATATTTTACTGTGACAGCTGCATCAAAATGATGTGTTTTTAATAGGTCATCCTTATGTTATAGCTTTGGAATGGTATACTTTCACAGCACACAAGTTATAATAGTAAAAACATCTAATACAGGAAGCCTTTATCTACCAATAAGGAGTTTTGTATAATTTTGTTACAAAAAACTGTTGCTAAAATGATGCATTTTGGAGATATCCTCAATTTGCTAATGCTTCGAGACAGCTTACATTCGTACCACATACTCTATGATAAAAAGAAAATCCACCAAGTACAACACAGGAGCTACTAAGTTCTGCTTGTGAAGTAGAAAGATTGACGCATCTCACTGGCCACGTTCCTCTCCATGAGACACAAATATGACATGACAGATTCTTCATTTCACACTCCGCAGTGATGTGAAATGTGAAATTTCATACTGTGGCGTCAGCAGCTTCACGTCCACATGTGTTTTCACATCCCATGAAAGGATGATTTTAACTTCAGCTGGCAGAACCCAGTGAGGTGGCGCAGTGGTTAGCACACTGGACTCGCATTCAGGAGGATGATGGCTCAAACCTGTCTCTGGCCATCCTGATTTAGGTTTCCCATGATTTCCCTAAATCATTTCAGGCAAATGCCGCCATGGTTCCTTTGAAAGGGCACGGCCGATTTCCTTCCCAATACTTCCCTAATCCGAGCCTGTGCTCCTTCTCTAATGACCTCGTTGTCGACAGGATGTTAAACACTAATCTCCTCTTCCTCCCTCCGACGGCAGGCAAATGCTTTATTAATGTACACAAAACTGTCTTAGCTTGGGAAATATTAGTTTGTTGGAGAAGGAAACAGGGATTGGGTGGGAAAGGTTATAAATGAAGGGTAGGTCACTCAGCCCCTCGGATGAGAGGAAGCTGTTGATTGTGAGGACAAATTGAGGCGAAGTCAGCAATTCTGTCTCAAAATTTTAAATGAAATCATAGTTGATGGTGTCTGACCAGTGACTCACATGTTGCTAGCTGATGACTGTAATCTCTACATCATGACACACAGGACTGAGCAGAGTGGCACAGTGGTTAGCACTCTGGACTGGCATTCAGGAAGATGACTGTGTAAATCCGCATCCGGTCTTCTTGATTTAAGTTTTCCATGATTTCCCCAAAATAACTTAAGGCAAATGCTTTAATGATTCCTTTGAAAGGGCTTGACCAATTTCATTCCCCTGCCTGGCCAAATCAAAGTTTGTGTTCCATCCATAATGACCTAGTTGTCAATGGGATGTTTAATGGTAACATTCCTCCTCATTCCTTTGTGATGATGCATAGCATATGGCCCAATAAATCACTGCCCTTTTGAGAAAAAGGGTTGCTCCAGAAAGGTGTTGCACTAAGTCATTTAACTTATTGTGCCTCATTCCCACTGTACTCCCATTTCCTTACATAAAAATTGCAGTAGTGTTGAAGCTGTGATGGGGAATAAGATTTTTACGTCAGAAATGTGTTACGGAAAGTGGCAATCAGTGTAGTTGGTTTTGATGTTGCCAATTCATTGGCAGAGCCTGTGACAGCAGGCAAGATGTACTTTTAGGTACAAACTACAGTAATGTTGTACATTTGCATTGATGCTGCCTGTTCTTGCTACAGCTTGCAACATTTGAATTTAAATTTGTTTGATTCTTGTCTCTGTAGAGCTTCCAACATTGCAGAAGTATTTTGTCATTGGTTTTGTGTGTGTGTGTGTGTTTTTTTTGACAGGAGACATGTTTTCAGAACTCATGACAATTTTTTTCAATTACCTTTTTTTTCTCTAAATAAAAACAAGAACTGGCTATACACCGAGGTGATGAAAGTTGTGGGATACCTCCTAATATTGTGACGCATCTCCTGTTCCCTGTTGTAGTGCAGCAAGTCTGTCGGCACAGACTCAACAAGTTGTCGGACGTCCCCTGCAGAAGTATTCAGCCATGCTTTCTGTATAGCTGTCCATAATTGCAGAAGTGTTGTCAGTGCAGGATTTTGTGCGAGAACTGACCTCTCAGGTCTGTCCCATAAATGTTCAGTGGGATTCACATTGCACAATCTGGGTGGCCAAATCAGTCGCGCGAATTGTCCAGAATGTTCTTCAGACCAGTCCCGAAGAGTTGTGGCCCAGTGCCTTGCCGTCCATAAAAAAATCCATCATTGTTCGGAAACATGAAGTCCATGTCTCCAAGTAACTGAACATAACCATTTCCTATCAATGATTGGTTTGGCTGACATGTTTGACAAGTATGAAAGGAAATAGAGAAAGGCAGAGCAGTCAGTAAGGTCACCTTGTGAGCTGTGTTCTTACCCCTTTTGTCATTGATGGGACACTAAAGTAATATGCAGTTTTGAGCGTTGATTCCTCTATATCCGATACCTGTCTGTCTGCTACCATCTAGCGACAAGCTCTTGGAAATTGCAGAGGAATACGACAAACCATTGAGTGGATGTATGTAGAAGCCTGCAACGATCAAGTGGGAAAGTGTGTGTTTGTAGCTGGCATAGAGCATCTGTTTTACAGAATGAGATCGAATAACTGTATTCTCCATTCTAAGAATGTAAATGTAACTAACTGTGCTTTCTTATGCTTTGGGGACATTGTTTCCTAATGTGGATAGGTAAAAAAAAAAAATCTGCTGCTTATCAAGTGGTGGCAGGAGAGCAAACACACATAAGATATGGAAATACACAAGCTTTGGGAGTCACTAGCTGCTTCTCCTGCAGCTGAGGTGAAGAGAAAGGAAGACAGATGGAGGGAAAGGACTGGTGAGATTTAGGAAGTGGGAAGAGCTATGGAAAAATTGCCTAATTCAGAGTCGCGAAACTTACTGGATGGGACAAGGAGGAGAGACTTCTGTCTCCATATATTTTACTAGCTTAGTTCTGGTCGCTTTATTTGAGTTCACTGTATGGTCAGCACAGATGGTTTTTCTTTTCTTTTTATCAAATTTTTATGTTTATAAATTGCAGCTTTTCATGCTCATTAAGAACATAGAAGCATGATATTTTCCAAATGTACTTCTCACCAAAAGACGATTCTGTTGTGCTCCCGTGGTGATATTTCCACAGAAACTTTTAATCTTTAACTCACATTTTTTTATATCTAACCAACGAATGAAATACCAATTTTGGTAGATTTAGGTTCAAAAAATGTTTAATACGATGAAGTATTTTCTTAAAATTTTTCGTCCTCATTTTACCCCCTCGGAGATGCAGTTTCCAAAAACAGAGAAGCCAAATAAAAATTTTCATAGTTTTAGCTTTGAAAATGTTTTCATAATGAAATGATTCCATAATACTTTTTGTCCCCTATTCCTCTCCCTTAGGGCATTCAATTTCCAAAAACACTAAAGCGTATTTTTTTAATCCTAACCAAAAAGTCAAACACCAATTTTCTTAGATGTATCTTTAAAAATGGTTATAATGATTTATTTTTGAAAAATCATTCATGAATTATTTTATCGCCTTAGTGGTTCAGTTTCCATAAATTCTGAAACACACTTTTTCTCACTATAATTGACATAATCAACTTGGGAGAATTTAGCAACTGCGTACGAGTAGATATTTAAGATAATTTTCACTTATTGTTCTGTCTCAGTTGCATACTTTTTTAAGTTGATTATATGATTTGATCACTCTGGATAATCTTCAGATTTAAGTATTTACATCAGCAACTCATTTTGTGTATTTGGAACAACATATCAGAGTACTAATTATAGTACTGTAATTTTATTATTTTTAATTTTTTATATATTGGCTTTTGACATTTTATTTTATACATATATGTAACATAAATTTTAATGATGAAAGGTGTAAATTAGTGCTCGCGAATTGTCTTCCCGGGCGTACTTACGAGGCAGTGTATGCCGGCTGTGCAGGGAGGTAGCGGGCGGTCGGAGAACGAGGTGGTGGCGCAGCTGAATTGGATCCGCGATCGGCTGCTGGCGCCCAAGGACCCGCAGCTGCACCAGCACCTGCAGCAGCTCGACATTCCTCTGCCCCTCTTTGGAATGTGAGTAACTGTCTTCTTTACAGGTGTTACAACATTCCTAAACCTTCATTAAAGCATCCAAAATTTAATACAAAAATGAGATCTGTGGTTCAAAACCCATTTCTTAACTCCATATGCTAGCTTTGGCGTTGGCAGTGTTAAACAAACAATAAAAATTATTACAGTTTTGATTAATGCTCAAATTTGGTACAGGATTAACGTGTTCAAGATTTACTGTTTCTAATAGCTCTACACCATTTGCTTAGAACTTTTCCTTTTATTCTCTTCATATGCAAGACAGACACAGTTACAAAGACTGGCTAAAAACAGAGATAAATCTTAGACTCACAAAGATATACCGAGAGAAAACTGTAACTGAGTTGTGGAGCCACAATGACGACACAATTTTGGACTGTTTTTTCTTCTCTTTGTTGTAATTTCAGTGATAATTGGTTTTATCGTGTGTTTATGACTTTGCTACAGTTTTCTCACAGTAAAGAATTTAATCTTATTACCTGGAATAAATAACGTTGATATTTTTTGAATCTTACCTTTTTGATACAATATGTGATTTTTTCATGTGAGTTACATATTATGCAGTATGAAGTCTTTCCATGATTACAAAAATTTATTTGTAAGGAACTATGCCATGTATAGCTAGACAGTTTGTTGCAAATGGTACCTCAGCTCATGAAGTTTTTTACGGACACACCTCCAGACGTGCTCCGCTTGTTGCACAACAGAGGATCGCTGTATTGTGCACTCACCACACTGTAATCCCTGAAAATCTCTGCCTGCCACCTGAGAACAAATAACATTGTGTTATCCTGCACCATTAGTCAGAATCTGGCAATAGCTGGACCAGGAAATTACTGCCCCCATTTCTAGAGAGCAGCATTCGGAGTGGTACCAGCCGAGCAGCACTGATTACTGACGAATGGCATCACACAGTGTCAGATGACGAATCGCTGTTCTGCCTTACCCCAGATGACATCTGTCGGCAGGTACTATAGTGACTCGGGTAGGGGTGCTATTCTTGGAGAGGCACAGTTGTTTTTTGCAGGTCATGATGGGGAGAGCCATTAGTTAAGATTTCAGATCACGGCTGGCAGTGATTGAGGGAACTATATTGGCACAGTTTTGTGCCTCGGACACCCTGCATCCTCATACGTTACCTCACAAGCGATAGTATTGCGGTTTTATTTTTCAACAGGAGAGTGCTCCTCAACATGTGGCATGTGCGTCTGTGTACTACCTACACGATGTTGAGATACTCTTGTGGCCTGCAAGATCCCCAGGTCTGTCCCTGAAAGAATGTGTGGGCCCAGGTTGGACAAAAACTCTGTCCCAGTGCCAGTGTCCAGGATATCGAAGCTCAGTTACAACAGTTGTGAGCCAGCTTGCCTCGGGAGTGAATACAGCTGCTCTACGACCTCCTTCCAAAGCGAATCGGTGCGTGCATCCGAGCCAGAGGTGGTACAATGTCATAGTGATAAGTGGGCTCGTTTTTGCAGATCTCTCCTGATACACTCTTGTTGTCGTTGTCGTCGTCGTTGTCGTCGTCGTTGTCGTCGTCTTTGTCGTTGTCGTCGTCGTCGTCGTCGTCGTCGTCGTCGTCAGTCCTGAGACTGGTTTGATGCAGCTCTCCATGCTACTCTATCCTGTGCAAGCTTCTTCATCTCCCAGTACCTTCGTCGTCGTCGTCGTCGTCGTCGTCGTCGTTGTTGTTGTTGTTGTTGTTGTTCCTGAGACTGGTTTGATGCAGCTCTCCATGCTACTCTATCCTGTGCAAGCTTCTTCATCTCCCAGTACCTACTGCAACCTACATCCTTCTGAATCTGCTTAGTGTATTCATCTCTCGGTCTCCCTCTACGATTTTTACCCTCCACGTTGCTCTCCAATGCTAAATTTGTGATCCCTTGATGCCTCAAAACATGTCCTACCAACCGATCCCTTCTTCTAGTCAAGTTGTGCCACAAACTTCTCTTCAACCCAATCCTATTCAATACCTCCTCATTAGTTAAGTGATCTATCCACTTTATCTTCAGTATTCTTCTGTGGCACCACATTTCGAAAGCTTCTATTCTCTTCAGTATTCTTCTGTAGCACCACATTTCGAAAGCTTCTATTCTCTTCTTGTCCAAACTACTTATCGTCCCATGTTTCACTTCCATACATGGCTACACTCCAAACAAATACTTTCAGAAACGACTTCCTGATACATAAATCTATATTCACTGTTAACAAATCTCTCTTCTTCAGAAACGCTTTCCTTGCCATTGCCAGTCTACATTTTATATCCTCTCTACTTCGACCATCATCAGTTATTTTACTTTCTAAATAGCAAAACTCCTTTACTACTTTAAGTGTCTCATTTCCTAATCTAATTCCCTCAGCATCACCCGATTTAATTTGACTACATTCCATTATCCTCGTTTTGCTTTTGTTAATGTTCATCTTATATCCTCCTTTCAAGACACTGTCCATTCCGTTCAACTGCTCTTCAAAGTCCTTTGCCGTCTCTGACAGAATTACAATGTCATCGGCGAACCTCAAAGTTTTTACTTCTTCTCCATGAATTTTAATACCTACTCCAAATTTTTCTTTTGTTTCCTTTACTGCTTGCTCAATATACAGATTGAATAACATCGGGGAGAGGCTACAACCCTGTCTCACTCCTTTCCCAACCACTGCTTCCCTTTCATGCCCCTCGACTCTTATGACTGCCATCTGGTTTCTGTACAAATGGTAAATAGCCTTTCGCTCCCTGTATTTTACCCCTGCCACCTTCAGAATTTGAGAGAGTATTCCAGTCAACATTGTCAAAAGCTTTCTCTAAGTCTACAAATGCTAGAACGTAGGTTTGCCTTTTCTTAATCTTTCTTCTAAGATAAGTCGTAAGGTCAGTATTGCCTCACGTGTTCCAACATTTCTACGGCATCCAAACTGATCCTCCCTGAGGTCCGCATCTACCAGTTTTTCCATTCGTCTGTAAAGAATTCGCGTTAGTATTTTGCAGCTGTGACTTATTAAACTGAGTGTTCAGTAATTTTCACATCTGTCAGCACCTGCTTTCTTTGGGATTGGAATTATTATATTCTTCTTGAAGTCTGAGGGTATTTCGCCTGTCTCATACATCTTGCTCACCAGCTGGTAGAGTTTTGTCATGACTGGTTCTCCCAAGGCCGTCAGTAGTTCTAATGGCATGTTGTCTACTCTGGGGGCCTTGTTTCGACTCAGGTCTCTCAGTGCTCTGTCAAACTCTTCACGCAGTATCGTATCTCCCATTTCGTCTTCATCTGCATCCTCTTCCTTTTCCATAATATTGTCCTCAAGTACATCGCCCTTGTATGAACCTTCTATATACTCCTTCCACCTTTCTGCCTTCCCTTCTTTGCTTAGAACTGGGTTGCCATCTGAGCTCTTGATATTCATACACGTGGTTCTCTTCTCTCCAAAGGTCTCTTTAATTTTCCTGTAGGCAGTATCTATCTTACCCCCTAGTGAGATAAGCTTCTACATCCTTACATTTGTCCTCTAGCCATCCCTGCTTACCCATTTTGCACTTCCTGTCTATCTCATTTTTGAGACGTTTGTAATCCTTTTTGCCTGCTTCATTGACTGCATTTTTATATTTTCTCCTTTCATCAATTAAATTCAATATTTCTTCTGTTACCCAAGGATTTCTACTAGCCCTCGTCTTTTTACCTACTTGATCCTCTGCTGCCTTCACTACTTCATCCCTCAGAGCTACCCATTCTTCTTCTACTGTATTTCTTTCCCCTATTCCTGTCAATTGTTCCCTTATGCTCTCCCTGAAACTCTGTACAACCTCTGGTTCTTTCAGTTTATCCAGATCCCATCTCCTTAATTTCCCACATTTTTGCAGTTTCTTCAGTTTTAATCTACAGGTCATAACCAATAGATTGTGGTCAGAGTCCACATCTGCCTCTGGAAATGTCTTAAAACTTAAAACCTGGTTCCTAAATCTCTGTCTTACCATTATATAATCTATCTGATACCTTTTAGTGTCTCCAGGGTTCTTCCATTTATACAACCTTCTTTCATGATTCTTAAACCAAGTGTTAGCTATGATTAAGTTGTGCTGTGTGCAAAATTCTACCAGGCGGCTTTCTCTTTCATTTCTTAGCCCCAATCCATATTCACCTACTATGTTTCCTTCTCTCCCTTATCCTACACTCGAATTCCAGTCACCCATTACTATTAAATTTTCGTCTCCCTTCACTATCTGAATAATTTCTTTTATTTCATCGTACATTTCTTCAATTTCTTCGTCATCCGCAGAGCTAGTTGGCATATAAAGTTGTACTGCTGTAGTAGGTGTGGGCTTCGTATCTATCTTGGCCACAATAATGCGTTCACTATGCTGTTTGTAGTAGCTTACCCGCATTCCTATTGTCCTATTCATTATTAAACCTACTCCTGCATTACCCCTATTTGATTTTGTGTTTATAACCCTGTAATCACCTGACCAGAAGTCTTGTTCCTCCTGCCATCAAACTTCACTAATTCCCACTATATCTAACTTTAACCTATCCATTTCCCTTTTTAAATTTTCTAACCTACCTGCCCGTTTAAGGGATCTGACATTCCACGCTCCGATCCGTAGAACGCCAGTTTTCTTTCTCCTGATAACGACATCCTCTTGAGTAGTCCCCGCCTGATACACTATGTGATCAAAATTATCCGGACACCTGGCTGTGAAAATGACTTAAAAAGTTCATGGCATCCCCCCCCCCCCCCCCCTATCGGTAATGCTGGAATTGAATATAGTGTTCGCCCACCCTTAGCTTTGACAACAGCTTCCACCCTCGGAGGCATCTGTTCAATCAGGTGCTGGAAGATATCTTGGGGAATGGCAGCCCATTCTTCACAGAATGATGCACTGAGGAGAGGTATCGATGTCAGTCGGTTAGGCCTGGCAGGAAGTCGGCGTTCCAAAACATCCCAAAGGTGTTCTGCAGGATTCATGTCAGAACTCTGTGCAGACCAGTCCATTACAGGGGTGTTATTGTTGTGTAACCACTCCGCCACAGACTGTGCATTGTGAACGAGTGCTCCATCGTGTTGAAACATGCAATAGCCATCCTCAAATTGCTCTTCAACAGTGGGAAGCAAGAAGGTGTTTAAAACATCAGTGTAGGCCTGTGCTGTGATAGTGATTGTGCCACACAAAACAACAAGGGGTGCAAGCCCCCTCCATGAAAAATGTGATCACACCATAACACCACTGCCTCCAAATTTTACTGTCGGCACTACACATGCTGGTAGGTGATGTTCACCGGGCATTCGCCATACCCACACCCTGCCATCGGATCACCACATTGTGTACTGTGATTCGTCACTCCACACAACGTTTTTCCACTGTTTAATCGTCCAATGTTTACCCTCCTTACACCAAGTGAGGCGGCGTTCGCAATTTACTGGCGTGATGTGTGGCTTATGAGCAGCCTATTCACCATGAAATCAAAGTTTTCTCACCTCCCACCTTACTATGATAGTACTTTCAGTGGATCGTGATGCAGCTTGAAATTCTTGTGTGATGGTCTGGATGGATGTCTGCCCATCACACTTTACAACCCTCTTCAACTGTTGGTGGTCTCTGTCAGTCAACAGACAGGATCGGCTCGTACGCTTTTGTGCTGTACGTGTCCCTTCACATTTCCACGTTACTATCACATCAGAAACAGTCAACCTAGGGATGTTTAGGAGTGTGGAAATCGCGTGTACAGACGTATGACACAAGTGACGCCCAATCACCTGACAAAGTTCAAAGTCCATGAGTTCTGTGGATTGCCCCATTCTGCCCTCTCACAACATCTAATGACTGCTGAGGTTGCTGATATGAAGTACCTGTCAGAAGGTGGCAGCAAAATGCACCTAACATATAAAACGTATCTTTTGGCAGTGTCTGGATACTTTTGATCATAGTGTATTTTAATCGCTACAATATCATCACACTTTCTCAACCTGTAAAATCTCATTTTTTTCCTCCTTCCCTTCTAGATGCTTTTCTTTTTTATCATGTAGTGTGAAGTAGACTGTTGGTGCGTCGAAACTGTTTAAGGCATTGTGGAATGCTCATGTGACTGTGTGATAAAAATAAAAAAAATAAAAGAAGTTAATCATTCGATTATTTAATCTCCGTGGACAATCTATGTTTTAATTCAAACAGCACAGCTACTCTCCATATTTGCATTATATTGTGCCTTTGATTTCAGACCTCTTTTTGCCTTTGTACTGGCAGCTAATCTTCAAATCGTGTAAACTTTAATTTGGAATATCAGCAGCAAAGTGGGTGCAGTTACTGTGAGAGGTAATTACAGTTCCTTACACTAATAATACGGTATGTATGTCCTCAGCCGATGGCTGAGGCTACTGTTCGGTCGGGAGTTTCCACTGCAGGACCTGCTCGTGCTGTGGGATGCCATCTTTGCAGAAGGGCAGGACTTCGAACTAGTCAACTACATCGTCGTCGCCATGCTCATCGCCATCAGGCACCAGTGTGAGTACTGTACTCGTATTCTCTGTTTAAAATTTAGACATGGTGCTCCAAAGTGAAAATTCTAACAGACAAGGAAATTGACGACATATTTCTTCCTTGTCAAAAGCCACTCAGTTTGAAAGAAAGCATCATAAGATGGGTTGTGAAACAATTTAGTGTTGTTAGTTGACTGTTGAGCAATCTTACCTAAACCCAACTTAAAAAAATTCTCATCTGCAAGTGGTTAATGGGTAATGCATAACCACATTAAAGGTGAGGGAGTCTTCTGTGCAGCTCTGTTCCTGGTAAGGGCACGTATGCTACCCAAAGTGCAGCAGGTGTTTCGACCCACTGTCCAAGCTGTTTATTAATGATCCATGCAGACCATATTAATATTAACGTCAGACTTTTTGCAGAAGATCTACTTATCTGCAATGAAGTACTTTTTAAAAGACGTGCACTTTTCAAAATGCTGAAAAGTAGTAACATGTGACTACATCATCACTGAGTAGTAATTGGAGTCACTGATCCCAACAAAATATCTGTGTATAACAATTTTTGGGGATTTTAAGTGGAATAATCACATAGGCACAGTCACAAGGAAAGTAGGTGGTAGATTTTGGTTGATTGATAGAACACTGTGATGATATAATTAGCCTACAAAGGAGATGGCTTACAAATCACTTGTCTGACCCATCCTATAATATTGCTCAAATCTTTCGGACTGTATCAGATAGGATTGACTGGGGATACTGAATGTATTCAAAGAAGTGTGGCATGAATCATAGCATGTTTGTTTGGCCCATTGAACAGTGTCACAGAGATACTGAAGAAGATAAATGGGCAAACACTTGAGCATAGACGCCAAGTGTCCCGTGAAAGCCTATTCACAAAGTATGAAGAACCAGTAAAAAGGAATATACTATAATCTCCTACATATTGCTCTCACAGGAAACATGAAGGCAGGATTAGTCTAAATCACTGCATTCAGAGAGGCATTTAATCAGTTATTCTTCTATCCTACTATACATGAATTGAGCTGGAGGTCATCCTTGTATCTGATAAAATGGGAAATACTTTCTGTCCTGCACTTCATTGTTTTGCAGAATGAGGCTGTAGATGTAAAGGATAAGGAACTAATAGTTTGAATTTGCTTTGTATCAAACATTTGGCCAGTGAGCACAGCAATAAGTATAACACATCCAGTCACATCTGTAGGCTGTGGCTAAGCCATTTTTCTGCAATATACCTTCTTGCAGAAATTCTAGCCCAAGAAGTATGCGGGGGAACCTCTGTGAAGTTTGTAAGGCAGGAGATGAGATACTGCTGGAAGTAAAGGAGTGAGGATAGGACATAAGTTCCTCCTTGGTATCTCAGTCAGTAGAGCACTTGCTCGTGAAGGGCAGAGTCTCCGGCTGGCACAGAGTATTTGTGCCAGGACATTTCAAATCCGTGTATACTCTGCAGCAGAGTGAAAATTCATTCTGAGAATGCATCAGATTCTCATCATTTTGTTTTATGAATTGTATGAATGGAGTTTTGAACCTTTTGCGTGTTCCCATTGTGGTGACGAATATCTGAAGATCTCCTATCTGCATAGTGATCCCAGTAATAAAGCAAATAACATGGAACCTGTTACGGTTGATCAGATAACGGTTTCTGTGTCCCCTGTAGACAATGCTTGTGTTTGCCGATAAACAGTCTGTGATGTGTCTACAGTAGAATTTTCCATTGTCTACAGTTGAATGTGTGTGGCGTGTTCCTCAGTATGGGAAACTTTGTAGTGGTGAACAATATAAAATAAAAAGGTTGTTTATCGTAATAGTGATAGCCAGCAAATTGGATATCTGTAAGAACTGACATTACTGGATGAAAGAGATACAGAGATCTGTTATTTTACAAAAATTTTAATAATCTTCATCACAATAAAATATAGTTACAATTTATTGATTACTGGTTTCATTTAACTAGCAACTGTCCTCAGATCTAAGAGAGTAAAGAGAAAAGTGCCTTTCAATCAATGAGAACACTTAACAATCTTTAAGAAACATACGTTATTTATAAAATGTTTAAAACATTTTTGTAATATTTATTTTTTGATACTTTTTACAAATAATGTATGGTGTTTAAAAATTCTCGAGTGTTCACATGAACCGAAAGATAGTTTTCTGTTTCCATAATGAATATTCATGATGCAGCAGAGTGTGCAATGATTTGAAACTTTCAAGCAGATTAAAACTGGGTGTCGGACTGGGACTCGAACCTGGGAGCTTCGCCTTTCACAGGCAAGTGCTCCACTGAGTCAATTGTCCAAGCACGACTCACAACCCAACCTCACAGACTTACATCCTCCACAACCTCATTGTGTATCTTAAAACTATAGGAGAACTAGGAAGTGAGTGCCCACAACTGTGATGAAGACACAGCCAGACAACAGGTGCCGGTCATCAGAACTGTTTGATTGTCCTCTCTGCTATCAGACCATGAGCACCAGAACAAGGTCACAAGACACGCCTTGTCACATAATAAATACAGCTTGGCCAAGCTACTGCCGGTTATGCTACGCTTTTCAGTTACTGACTCATTCCAGACACTTCAGCTTACATACTAACTAATATAAACAGCAGAAGTAAGCAGGGAGAAGCAGTATTTAATCACGCCTGTATCAGCTTGTCACCATTTTGGCTGTAGGGCAGTACGTGATGCCAGTCTATGCCAATCAGAGCTGCTGTCGCAACTCTGCTGCCACTGGGTACGAACCGATGACAGCCACCTGTCTGCTCAGTCCAGTGGCCAACACTCCACCAGCTGACCAGCCACACACTGCAGCTCCACTCGTCATTTTACAGATCGACTGTGGCTGACGCCACTGGGATGTCGTGGCCCACTGTAAAGATGAGACGCCGCTGGCAGGCCACACTCGGCACCACAGCCGTAGCTGGCCTTGTGCGGCATCACCATTGTCGAGTTGGTGCACTGGGTCAACACTCCCCTGAGTAAGCAGCTCGCTTCTCTGTGCCACTGGCTGTTACCACACCTACCACTCAGTGCAAAATTATCCGAAGAAGGAATTATGCAAACTAGCCAAAGCCTCCAAGTGGAGGCAGAGGTTCTACTGTTGCGGATTCTGTGCCAACAACTTTTGATCACTTGAACATTATGCATCCACTGCTCCTTGGAGCATCCAAACTACTGTCTCCTGTTTCCGGATGTAAAGATCCACATGCAGGAGCGGCCAAGGTCTGGGGTTATGATCACCATCCACATCCGGTCCCTTTTTTCTGAACCCCAACTTTCCCCTCTACCATCGCTTCTTTGGGTTGTTGCCCACAGACCTATCACAAGGCCCATAAGACTTGGTTCGACCTAAGGCCTCCTCCATTCTCGGTGCATTTTGGGGTTCAGAAGTAGTCTATACTAATGGCTGGACGGTTGCCGGTCATGCTGGCTTTGCGTACCTTTGTGCAGGATGTAATGAACTTTGCTCCTTTCCAGATGGCTGCAGTGTTTCCACTGTGGATTTTGTTGCCATCTCTTGTGCTCTTGAGCATATCTGTTCCTGCACCTATGAGTCCTTTCTTATCTGTAGCAACTCTTTGAGCAGTTTACGAGCTCTTGACCTGTGTTATCCTCACCATCCCTTAGTCCTCAGTATCCAGGTTTCTCTTTCTGCCCTCAAAAGATATGAACACTGTTTTTGTCTGTATCCTGTGTCATGTTTGTATCCCGGGAAGTAAACATTCTGACTTGCTGCAAGCCACCTCTTTCAGTTTGTTGTTCTGGCACCGGTCCTTCGATTGGTATTATACCGTCACGTTCCAAGGATTTGGAATACAGAATGGCATACTCTGACTTTGCTGAATGCACAGTGGGTGGTAAAGGAGACCACGAATTTGTGGAGGTCCTCAGTATGGACCTCTCACAAACAGTCCATCGTTCTTTTCCAGCTCTGCGTCGGCCGTACTCAACTGACTTGTCATCTCCTCCATCGTGAGGATGTGCCCCACTGTCTTTGTGGTGCTCATTTGACAGTGGTCCACATCTTGCTGGACGGTCCCAACCTATCCTTCCTGCAGAGAACTCATATTCTTCCAGACTCGCTACCCCTGGTACTAGCGCACAATGCCTCAGCGGCTGACCTGGTCTTACGGTTTATTTGTAATGAGGGTTTTTCCCACTCTGTCTAAAGGAGGGTGCCTCAGACTCATCAGCCTATTGAGGGGTTGGCAGGATGCCCTGTTGCCTCCTCTGTTCAAAACAAGTAATGGCTGTCTGGGCTCGGTGGTCCGCCCCAGTCCTCACCCTACATGTTATTTTGCTCTTCTTCTCCCTTCTCGAGTGTTCTGTTTGACATGGTGTTCTTACCCTATTTTTCTGTGCTTCTCTTGCCCTGTCCATGTCACTAGTCCTTAATGGGTATTTGTTGTTGGTTGGTGTGCCTCTGGTAAGTGATGGGCATATGTCACTCATCACAGTTTCTGACTTTGTGGGCCTCCGGCTGCTCCCTTCACCCGGCATCTTGCCCATCTTTCTTCCTTTCCACATTTTCTTCTTGCTCCTGTCCCTAGGCTTTGTTGACCTTCGGTAGACTTTGGGGTTATCTTTCCTCGGGTTTTTCACACTTGGTCCTTCTTTGGTGTTCAGTTTTGTTTACTTGCCTGTTCCAAGTAGGAGGGACTGATGACCTCGTAGTTTGGTCCCTTTAATCATTAAATCAACTAACTGGAGGAATTAATCAAACATTTGCTCATCTTCATGGAAGAGTAAAGTTGAATGATTAACTAAAGGATTGTGTGTATGGGCACTAATGGTACGTCTGCTGCTTCCACCATCTTCCAAAGAGCAAGACTCCAAACTGTCTTGAGAAGCAACAACTGCTCGTGTTTAACTCTGGTTTTTCCACAGCTACCTCTCTCGTGCCATATTTTATCACCCAACATGAGGCAATTCTTCTTTACATTCTATAATTTCAAACTTCACAGAAGTGTTTCTGCATACGAGACTAGCACTTCTGCAAGAAAGGACGTTGTAGAGACATGGCTTGGTCACAATCTGGGGGATTGTTATCAGAATGAATTTTTCACCCTGTAGCATTGTGTGCGCTGATTGATATTTTCTGGCAAGTTAAAACACCTTGAACCTGTGAGATCATTTCAATTTTCTGTTTGTATACATAGATCGGAGGATGATTGCTAGTCAACCAAAACTGATAATCTTGAAGTTGTGATGATATTTTATTGCACTCAAGGCTATAAATTTTTTTGACACATTGGATATCATTCAAACAAAGGCAAACACAGGATGGAATATAAATATATTATGAGAAGGAAAGTTCCCACTCACCATATTGCAGATATGCTGAGTAGCAGATAGGCATAACAAAAAGATTTTCATACTTAAAGCTTTCAGCCAAAGGCAATTGGCAATGGCTATATGGTGAGTGGCAACTTTCATTCCCATAATGTTATGGCTACCATTCAAGAAATTTGTGTAGGCTGTAGACCCCCTTGCACATAAAATATTGCAACAGCAACAAAGATCATGTTTTCTCTCGCAGTGCTGTCCAGTGACTACACTGCTTGCCTCACCTACCTCATGAGGTACCCAGGAGCAGTTGACATCTCGTACATCATCGACCACGCACTGCACCTAAAGGACCCAGATGTAAGTAGCTCACTGCATATTTCCCGTTTCTAAACTAAAATTCCGAAAATTCTAATCATAATCTCCAGAGACTGGCAATGGCAAGGAAAGCGTTTCTGAAGAAGAGAAATTTGTTAACATCGAGTATAGATTTTAGTGTCAGGAAGTCTTTTCTGAAAGTATTTGTAGGGAGTGTAGCCATGTGTGGAAGTCAAACATGCATGATAAATAGTTTAGACGAGAAGAGAATAGAAGATTTCGAAATGTGGTGCTACAGAATAATGCTGAAGATTAGATGGGTAGAGCAGATAACTAATGAGGAGGTATTGAATAGAATTGGGGAGAAGAGGAGCTTGTGGCACTACTTCACAAGAAGAAGGGACCGGTTGGTAGGACATATTCTGAGGCATCAAGGGATCACAAATTTAGCATTGGACGGCAGTGTGGAGGGTAAAAACCTTAGAGGGAGACCAAGAGATGAATACACTAAGCAGATTCAGAAGGCTGTAGGTTGTAGTAAGTACTGGGAGATGAAGAAGCTTGCACAGGATAGAGTAGCATAGAGAGCTGCATCAAACCAGTCTCAGAATTGAAGATAACAACAACAACAACAACAACAACAACAACTCTCCAGACACATTTTGCATTTCTCTGGGCTTTCGGAACTGCAGATTTTGAGACGTGGTATAATAGAACTTTCAATGTGGTTGGAGCAATGTAAAAGACAGACAGTTAAAATAATGTCTTAATAAGTAGTCTCTTTTTTACAAATCAAGCACTGTGTGGGTCAGTGTGTGTGTGGGTGGGGGGCAATTTTTTTTTAATTACCATTATTATTTTATGCTGCACAGAAAGGACAAAACTCTGCTCAGTGAAGAGAGCTTCAAAAATTAACTGCAGATAATTAAAAAATAACTTCAGAGAATGGATCTGATACAAAAATAAAGGAGATATCTAGCATACAGACACAAACAGCTCATTACAAACACACAAGCACACATGAGCAAGGAAATGGCACACTGTCACTTACAACAAATAGCCCACAGAATAGTCAACATACTCAAGAAACAATGGCTTAAAATAGCCTCCACGACAGATAACTTAGTACACAGAAAACTGAAGGCAACCAATGCAGATGCAGACAAAAACAACATATTGGGTATTTACCAACTGATTAACCAAGACTGCAAATTAATTTATAAAGGACAGACAAGTAGAAACTTCAATAGCAGGTTCACAGAACATAGAAGAGCATTAAAAAGTAACAACTGTCATGCTACATTTGCTGAACACCATATGGACATAAAAGCAGCCCAACAGGCATCAGCACTGACTTGAATATTCACAAATGCAACAACAGCCCGCCCCCCCCCCCCCCCCCCACACACACACAGAGAGAGAGAGAGAGAGAGAGAGAGAGAGAGAGAGAGAGAGAGAGAGAGAGAGAGAGAGATTACGATTACATATCTCATATCATGTAGTGTACCCGAGGGGAGCCCACCGTTACAGTGGCTTGCACAAGCAGAGCAACGGAATCGTGTATATCCCTAACTGGAACACCTATAAATATGGGAAACTATCAAATACAAAAAGCCGTAGTTGAAGTGGAAAACACACACACACACTCAGTTCTGTATTGTTGCACATGACATACTGTGAAAGGAAACCTTGTTTTAAAACTTGTATGTACTGTCTTTAAAAACTGAAATTTATATCTATGCAAGTAGTAAAGAGCATTTTCCCTGGCTGATAGAAAGAAAATAAAAATCCCCTGAAGTCACCGTAACTTCAACGAAATATGTCTGGGAAACAGAAGAAATGATAAAACTGTGTTTTGTACAAGATGGACCCCCTCCAAAAACAAATCTACTAGTAATTATAAAAGGACGTTAGATTAAACAGGCATATACGAACGTGATGTTTTGTGCCCTTTAAAATGGAAACAGTTTGCTCATAAAGAAATCCACGTTTCATAAATTACATCACAGCGGTCGAGCACCTTATATTGAAAATATATGATTTTATAATTGCTTATTATCCTGTCAGATTCAAGCAAAATCTGTTCATTAGAGATATATGATAGTGTTGACTGTACACCATTGTAGCATTTAATGTGAAGCAAAAGCATTGACTTTGTTTCATACTTCCTGTCTGGGAGAAATTTTCTTTTATGGCTTCTAGTGGAAAATTTTACTTTCTGAAATATTTTAGGTCCTGTACAAAAATGTCATTTTCTATCTTTAGTTAGTGTCCTACATCTATGCCTTCTTTATTGCATGTTGTAAAGCCATTGGAAAAAGGCCTTGTTTATGTTGTAGAAATTTTTTTGTTGTTCATGTGTGAATGATACAGTGAGGCTTGTTACAACATTGAAAATATTTTTGCTAATCACTATGTTAAATGTAGTTCTTGTCTCAAATCTCATTGGACAGTCACACTCTCTGTCCCGGCAGTCATGCCCGTGTTTCATTGTAAAAATGTGTGAAGTTGCTTCATGTTCAGCAGTGGACACAGGCAGGAAACAGATTGCAAATAGTGCCTTCTGCAAATTTCTAGGAAAAAAATGCTTTCTTTCAATACTTCTGATCACAGAACAAATGGAAATTCACTGGAATTTCTGTGTCAAGTATATTAGATGGACTTAACATGGGTAAACTGTTGGGCTCTGGCTAAGATAATTGCCTTCAGTGGCTCTAGCATTTGGCTGTATAGTGAAATCTCTATAACATGTTCATGCATCAGATGTAACTCGCGCAGGTAAAATATCACACATTAGCACAGGCCTTTTTTTCTGCTCATTTTTTCACCTAACTTGTGCTTTCTGCCCAGTTCCGTGTGATGCAAGTTATGAATGTTTTACCATGTTATAGCAAACCCAGTAATGCTTCACAACTTATAAATGATATACAATTGAAACCCTCATTAGGAATTGAAGTCATTTAAAATGAATGGTTAGGCTGGTCGGGATCGTTAGTGTATCAGATATGAGAGACCTTTACTGCTGCTGAACCTGTGAGGATAGTAGCTTCAGTGACAGTGTTTCACATAATTTAATCTGCAGATGGATTGGATTACAAAATTTCAACGATTCAGATTGCATAGTATTATTTTAATCATAAAGCAACAAGTCATAAATACAACATTTCTCTTTTCTATTAAAACAGATTGCTGGGGAGAAAATTAAACAATACTGGCTGTGTTTACCATTTTTGTATAAATTTATGTATAAGGAAAAAAATATGAGAAACAGTTGGCCTAATATTTAAATGAGCTACTGATGTAGTTAAAACATACTTAAAAGAAGAAAGCAAAACTACATTTTTTCTTCAGCAAGGCATTTTCTTTCTCACAGTCAGCTTAACCAGAAGACATTGTAGTTCAAAAAAATTGAAGCTGTCTGGAAGTTTGTAAGTGAGACTATTGTGGAAAAAAAAATTGAAGTAAGTCGGTCAAGAAATGTAGAGATCTTTGCTGCCAACTTTTTCATATATGATGTGTGATCAAAAAGTAATGGGTATCTCCTTTGTCTTTGTGAAAGAATCTTTATTTGGTCATCATTATCAACATCAATTTTGTCCCCTTCAAAGTAACATCCCTCAGATATAGTACACTTGTGCCAGCACTTTTTCCAATCTTGGAAGCGATTCTGGATTTCACTTTTCGTCATGGTGCTCGGATCCTTTAGTAGTTCTGTTTTTCTCTCTTCAGTGGAGGCAAAATGATGTCCTTACATGGTTCTCTTCAGCCCTCGTAATAAAAAGTAGTTGCAGGGGGCGGGGGGCCATGTGGGCATGTCTGGCAAATACAGTTGCTGAGGCAACATAATGATCTGTGTAGTCTCCCCCTCCCCCCTCCAATCAATGTGTTACAATTTCCATGAAATGGTTTTGCAACAGTTCTGGTTTTCTTTCAATTGCTTTGCACAAATGGCCGGAACTCCCAGGTTGTAGTCCTCATTGACCGTATGACCACAAGGCATGAATTCAGTACACACTATCCCATTCTACTAAAGAAAACAGGGAGAAGAACCTTCACGTGTGATCAAACTTGTCAAATTTCTTTCAGTCTTGACTCTTCAGGCACTTTCCATTGGAATGATTGGGCCTTGGCTCCTGCATTGTACCCTTATGCCCACATTTCGTCACCTGTTATAACCTTCCAAGTTCCTGATTGTTGTTGACTTCACTCAGCAATTCATTAGTGATGTCTCCACAACTGTTTTGCATCAAAATTCAACAATATCTGAAGAAATTCTTCTGCTGTGCATTTCATCCCCGAAACATACAAAAATATTGCTTGGCATCAGCCAAAGGGTATGCTGACATCATTGGCAACCTCTGTGATGCTGATTTGATGATTTTCCAGAACACTTTTCTTTACTTCTTCCACATTGTCATCATTAAGTGATGTGTTAATGTGTCCAAGGCAGTTGTCTTCAACTTCTTCCTGACCCCCTTTGAAATATTTATACCAATCTTTTAAACTTGCACCTTATTCATAGTAGATTCGTCAAAAGCCACAGTCAATGTTTCAGATGTGGTGCTGCACTTTATTCCATTTTTCCAGCACAATTTAATGCAAATTCTTTGATCCATCTGTTACGAAAGTAAAAATTTGGTGAGCATTTGAAAACATTTTCAACTATCAACAATAAACTAAATGTGAATGCATGCTTTCCCGGCATATACAGCTGGTGCAGAGTTCTTGGGCTTCCAGCCGGGTGGCGGTGTCTTCAAACTGTGACGTTTCAATGAGTGACATACTCATCATCTTCTGGCGAAGTGCCGATACTTTACAGATGCCGGTGCCTTTATACCTGCGGTGTGGCCACGGGAGGATGGATCCAGGAGAGTGAGCAGGCAGGGTGGAGGGGGAAGTGAGTGTGCCATTCGTGTCTCCGTCAGAGCATTCCGATCCCATCTCGTGAGTTGGACAATTCTTGGTGCATTTGTGACGTATTGCTGCTAGTGCTGGATTCCAGGCCGCACTCCGTTGATTACCTTCATCCCTGTTCACAATATTCCCGTGGACCCATATTTATATCGATTCTTTAATGATATTGTCCCAGTATGTCCCGGCTCAGCACAGCACCTTGGTGTTCTCGAAATCAAAGGTGTGGTTTTCTTTGACACTATGTTCAGCTATAGCAGATTTCTCTGTCTGTCGAAGTTTGGGGTTTTTGATGTGTTCCTTGCACCTTTTCGAGATGCAGCGGTGCATTTGTCCGATGTACTGTACACCACATTCACAGGCAATGTTATATATGCCTGATGTGGTGAGTTTGACTGCTTCTTTAGCTGAGCCCAGCAGCTCTTTAGTCTTCGGCAGTGGTCCGAAGACGGTATTTGTGTTAGATTTTCTCAGTAGTCTCCCAATTTTAGCTGACAGGGGCCCCAAATATGGCAGAAAGGCGGGTGTCTTGTTATCTTCCTCGGGGCTTACCCAAGGAGGAAGCTGAGCAGATCCGAAAGGAGACCTGCAGGATTATCGACAAGTCAAGACTCCCAAAGGCCGACATTACTTTGTCCAAATGTGTATTAGAATATCGTGTAAAAATTTGAAGTAAATTGATCAAGAACTTTTCAAGATTTTTGGTAACAACATTTAACGATGACTTGTGTACGTATAGTAGTGTGGGTAAATTCATCCTGTTTACAAATTATACTAAGTGGCATTTGAAGTTCTGGTTTGTGGCCACTATGTTTTGTTTTTATGAGCTCACACATAACTTTGGAAGTTTTATGTATGGCAGTGCTGTGAGATTACTATTACTGGCAGTAGTAGGCTCCATAAAAAAGAACAAGATACATACATTAAGAATGTTGGGAAGGACAGATTACTACTCATTGTAAAGATGTCACATACACAGTAAGCTTCCTGGCAAAGCCTTCTTCAGAAAAGGAACACACACACACACACACACACACACACACACACACACACACACACACACACACACACACACACACACACACACACCAAGCAAGCAAGCAAGCAAGCAAGCAAACCTCAAGCACATGCCCACTATCTCCGTTCGCATTAACTGAACTGCAAGGTTCAGTTGAACAAAACAACACTCTTGAGTAGGGCAGGGAAGGGCAAAAGACAGCAGAGTATGAGTGTGGAGAGAGAAGAGCTCTGTCTGGTGGAATGTACAGGGATTACTGTAGAAGGTAGCAGAACAAGGCTTGGGCAATGTCAGGAAGTTGTGACAGAGGGGGTGGAAAAGGAGAGTCAGCAGAGAGGAGGGAAAAAGAGTGGTGGGTGTTTTGGCAGAGAGTGAGCACAATGAGGGTGAGGGGACATGCATTGGGAGGAGATTATACAACAGAGGGGGAGAAACTGTTGGGTGGAGGGTTTGGCGACAGTACATTACCGTAGGTTGGTGGCAGGATAATTACGGGAGCGGAGAATGTATTGTAAAGATAATGCACATCTGCGCAGATGAGAAAAACTACTGGTGGAGGTGAGGATACAGATAGCTCGAGTACTGAAGCAGCCATTGAAAGTGAGCATGTTACATTCAGCTACGTTTTGTGTCACAGGGGTTACTTTACTCTAGGCCACAGTTTGGCAGTGGTCTTTCATCCTGGTGGATAGCTGGTTGGTGGTCATACTAATATAAAAAGGCGTGCAATGATTGCAGCAGAGCTGGTGTATGACATGGCTACTTTCACAGATGGCCATGCCGCTGAAGCGGTATGGCAAACCTGTGAAAAGACTGAAATAGGAAGTGCTGGATGGGGTGTATTTGGCATGTCTTCCACCTCAGCCTTCTGCAGGGATATGATTCTTTTAGCAAGGAGTTGGGAGTGGCATAGGGATGGACTAGGATGTTGTGGAGGTTGGGTGGGTAACAGAACACCACCTTTGGGTGGATTGGAATGGTCTCAGGTTTGGGCACAATGATAGATAATCAAACCCCTGATGAAGGATGTGGTTCAGTTGTTCCAGTCTGGGATATTATTGAGTGATGAAGGAGATATTCCTTTGTGACTAATTCGTGGTGGTGGTGGTGGTGGTGGTGGTGGTGGTGGTGGTGGTGGGAGGAGGAGGAGGAGGATTTGGGGATATGAGGGGAAATAGCACAGTAGATCTGTTTGCGGACTAGGTTTGGAGATAGTGCCTGTTTGTGAAGGCGTTGGCGAGACAGTCGGCATACTGGGCAAGGTAGTTGTTGTCACTGCAGATACACCGTCCCCATGTGGCCAGGCTGTATGGGAGAGATCTTTTTAGTGTGAAAGGGATGGCAGTCATCATAATGCATGTACTGTTGGTGGTTGATAAGTTCAATGTGGAGCCATCAGAGAGGTGGTAGTCAATGTACAGGAAGGTGGCACACTGGGTTGAGTAGGACCAGGTGAAATGGATGAGAGAGCACATGTTGAGGCTGTGAAGGAATGAGGATAGGGCGTCTTGGGCCTGAGTCTAGATCAAGAAGATATCATCAATGAACCTGAACCAGATCAGGGGTTTGAGAGGCTAGGAAAGTTTCCTGTAGATGGCCCATAAACAGGTTGGCATAGGAAGGTACCACATTGGTGACGACGGTCGTGTCACAGATTTGTTTGCATACCTTCCCTTCAAAGGAGAAGTAGTTGTGTGTTAGGATAAAATTAGTAAGGCATGTGAGGAATTAGGTATTGTGTTTGGAGTTAGAAAGGAATGAGGAAAGGTAGTGTTCAGTTGGAGCAAGACCATGGACATAAGGGATATTGGTGTATAGAGTAGTGATATCAACAGTGACAAGTAGGGATCCAGTGGGTAAAGAGGTGGGAATGGTGGAGAGTCAGTGAAGGAAGTGATTGATACCTTTGATGTGGAAGACTAGATTTAAGGCAATTGGTGGGAGGTGTTGAGGTCAATGAGGTCCGAAATTCTTTCAGCGAGAGCCCGATTACCACCTAGAATGGGGCATCCAGGATTGTTGCATTTGTGAATTTTGGTGACCTACACGATCCCCGCAAGGTGTATACGACCCAGGACATCTGGGAAAAACCCGGGAATTTTTTCATCCAAGAGAGAACCGGGAAAACCCCCAGAATTTTTCATTGTTTTAGTTTTTTGTTAATTTTTTGTACTTTTGACTGGTAAGAACCAATACTCCAACAAAGGATATTACTGTATTCCACTACTGCAGAATAATGCTTCAACAATAAAACATAAACGAGAGAAAAAACAAAAATAACTTAAATTGTAAAGGAAATGTGCTGACATGCAATGCTTCAAAACAACAAATTGCCTCCGAGGAGCATGAAGTCACTACTGTTTACATTACATTACATTCGTTTTAGCAGTTACAAGCGGGCTCTTGCACATGCGCAGTTGAGTACTGGCTACAGAAATGTGGCTGTTGGCTGAGCAAGCAGTCGCAGCAAGCTGCTAGATGCTACCAGGAAAAGGGGGCGCCAAATTCATATTTTTGAGAAAGAAAAACTTGTTTCACAAAGCGAGTAGCATCCAGCCACGTCGGTCTATCGATTGTTCATATGATTTTGGAATGCATCCCTCTTGGTTTTTGAACATTTTTGAACACATTTTAATTTGATTTCTGATTGAATCATAAGTTGATTTTTGAATGCCTGGATAGTGTCCGTGGTGTCTCTGTCAGGAGAATCCTCGCCACATCTAGAAATAAACTTTCCGCAGGCAAAAGGGGACGAGGCTATATGAGCTGAGCGGAGTAAAGCCAAACGGATTAATGCCAATCGCTGTCTGATTATGTGGTTGATTGGATTTGCGAATGATCAGCGTTGTTATAATTACTAGTGAAATCCATAGATTCAGACTACCGTAATGGAAATAAAGGAATAACAAGTGAGAATGATTACGTATTATCTTCTCGGTATATCCAAGAAATTTTGACAGAAAATTATTGGTCAGATCACTACACTAGTAAAGACCAGTTGTACAGTCCCCAGCTAGCAGCTGCTTAAGTTCTGTTCTGGAAGTAACGCGGAAAACATGTTGTACGAACATGTAACAGTGCCTAATCGGAGAATAATCGCAGGATAACTCAACCTGTGATTCTGGCAGGGTTAGTGGAGTTAACTGGCTAACAACTTTTGAAAATGGCAAGAATAGCTACAGAATTGGTGATAACGAGATTGTTTGTTAGAACAAGGAAAGAGAAGAAACAGGGACATCACACAAATTATGGAAGAGTAAGATGATTCCAAATTTATATAAAAATTTTGTAATTCTACTTTTTGATCTGATACTTGAGAAACTGGTGCGTATGAATGAAATCTGTAACTACTTCCGAACATAAACCTTTTTTGCTTGTAGTAGGCCTTATAGGCATGTGATGTTGCAACTTTGTGAATTATATTCTGACGTGTTATAAAAACGACCATTTGTGTCAAAACAGTCTCATTTATTTGTTGTGTATTACAAAGTTGCTGCAATATTAGAAAGGCCTATTTTGTTTTATCTAGCAGACAGTAGCAAAATAGACGTAATCAGATCGAGAAACCACACCAGTCTTAGGCATCATTTGTATTAACAGCTCTTTCAGTGTTAGATAACATTTAGATTTTTCATGTAGCAGAAGGTTTGACGAACTTTGATGAGGTAATAGATTCTTTCGCATAAATGAAAGCACGCCATGTAAAGCTATAGCGAGATTAGAGAGAAAAAAAATGGTATCGCAGATCTGGGGCGGTTTGCTAAATAAATTTGGCTTTTATTAACCTTTTCTGCTGAGGCATTCAATTTATTTGAAACGAAATGCTTAATTCCACAGTACTGGCTAGTTTCAACTGTTCACTGTATTTCAAGTGCACATTTTCATCTTCTAGCATGTGTGGTATTGTGCCATAATAAAGAGTCAGACATGATATAACACAGTACTAGTGCTCCAAGAAAATTTACAACCCGAAAACCACACTGTACAGTGCTGTGGGCTACAAATATCTACATTAATACAACATTACATGTACAACTAATACACTTTAATAAACAAATAATTGTCATATTGTTTATTTATTTAACATTATAAAATTCTGTTTCATTCTGAGAGGTATTCATTTACAGGTCATGGTGCACAGCTAGTTACAGTACATGACATAGCTCCATGCAGTATATCAAATCAGAATTTCAAAGCAGTGCGTTCAATTAACAATATAAATACTGCAAACTTTAGGGAAAGCCTAAAGCAGGTAGACTGGGATGAAGTGTATTGGAACCCGATGCAAACTTGAAATATAACTTATTTCACGACACATTTTTAAGGGTATTTGAAAATTGTTTTCCCAAGAAAATAGTTAAACATAATTCCAAGAAAACATATAAAAAACCTTGGCTAACTAAAGGAATAAGAATATCTTGCAACCGTAAAAGAGAACTGTATCTAACAGCAAGAGGGAGTACTGACCCGGAAATTGATCAATATTATAAAAACTGTTGTGTGGTGCTAAGAAAAGTTATTAAAAAGTCCAGAAGCATGTGTATCATGTCTGAGATCAGTAACTCTGATAATCAAGTTAAAGCAATTTGGAATATTATTGAAAGGGAAACAGGGCAACCAAGAGCACAGAAAGACTTTAGTGCCATAAAACTGAATGACAAGTGTACTAACAAACAATCAGAAATTGGAAATATTTTCAATAATCATTCTTTAAATGTTGTGGAGAAAATAGGATCTAGATCTTCACTAGAAGAGGCAAGGCTTCTAATAGAAGACACCATACCTGTGCAGTTTGAAACAACTGTATTTCCACCAACCTCTCCCTCTGAAATCAGTAAAATAATAAACTCACTGAAAAGTAAAAGCTCTTACGGAATTGATGGCATTTCCAGCAAGATGCTTAAAGCTTGTTCCCTACAGATAAGTAGGATTCTCAGCCACGTATGTAATACCTCTTTGGAGCAGGGTGTTTTCCCCGATAGACTGAAATATGCCATTGTAAAACCATTGCATAAAAAGGGGGATACGTCGGATGTCAACAACTATCGCCCAATCTCTCTTCTGACAGCTCTATCAAAATTTTTTGAGAAAGTAATGTATTCAAGAGTAGCCTCCCATATTTGTAAAAATAAAGTACTAACAAAATGTCAGTTTGGTTTTCAGAAAGACTTTTCAACAGAAAATGCTATATATGCTCTCATTGATCAAATATTAAATGCTCTTAATAACCGGACATCACCCATTAGTATTTTTTGTGATCTCTCAAAGGCCTTTGATTGTGTAAATCATGGAATTCTTTTAGATAAGCTAAATCATTATGGTTTGAGTGGGGCAGTGCACAAATGGTTTAATTCATACTTAACTGGAAGAATGCAGAAAGTTGAAATAAGTGGTTCATGTAATGTTAAAACAACAGCTGATTACTCAAACTGGGGGCTATAAAGTACAAGGTCCCACAGGGTTCGGTCTTAGGTCCTTTACTGTTCTTGATATTCATTAATGACTTACTATTCCATATTGATGAAGATGCAAAGTTAGCTCTTTTGCTGGTGATACAAGTATAGTAATAACACCCAAGAACTAAGTGATGTAATTGTAAATGAAGTTTTTCACAAAATTATTAAGTGGTTCTCAGCAAACGGACTCTCTTTAAATTTTGATAAAACACAGTATATACAGTTCCGTACAGTAAATGGCACAACTCCAGTAATAAATTTAGACTTTGAACAGAAGTCTGTAGCTAAGGTAGAATTTTCAAAATTTTTAGGTGTGTCCATTGATGAGAGGTTAAACTGGAAGCAACACATTGAGGGTCTGCTGGAACGTCTGAGTTCAGCTGCGTATGCTATTAGGATTATTGCAAATTTTAGTGATAAGAATCTCAGTAAATTAGCTTACTATGCCTACTTTCATTCAGTGCTTTCGTATGGCATCATATTCTGGGGTAATTCATCGTTGAGTAGAAAAGTATTCATTGCTCAAAAACATGTAATCAGAATAATAGCTGGAGCCCACCCACGGTCATCCTGCAGACATCTATTTAAGGATCTAGGGATCCTCACAGTATATATATTCACTTATGAAATTTGTTGTTAATAATCCAACCCAGTTCAAAAGTAATAGCAGTGTGCATAGCTATAACACCAGGGGAAAGTATGATCTTCACTATGCAGGGTTAAATCTGACTTTGGCAAAGAAAGGGGTAAATTATGCTGCCACAAAAGTCTTTGGTCACCTACCAAACAGCATCAAAAGCCTGACAGATAGTCAACCGACATTTAAAAATAAATTAAAAGAATTGCTAGATGACAACTCCTCCTACTCATTGGCTAAATTTTTAGATATAAATTAAGGGAGGGAAAAAACTAACTTAAACATTAGTGTCATGCAATATTTTGTGTAATGTAATATCTTGTACAGACATCTTTCATTAACCTGACACATTCCACATCATTACGAAGTGTCATATTCATGATCTATGGAACAAGTATTACTATAGTCTAATCTAATCTAATCTAAACAGAATCTGTGGCCCATCAGAAATGACTTAAGCTCTTTTTTTCCCAATCCCGTATGTTAGCTCCAGCAATAATGCATGTGTATTTAATTGAAGCTCTTTTTGGTCAGACACTGTAATCAAAATACTGGTATCATCTGCGAAAAAGTTTTCTGTTTGGCATAGATAGTGTCATTCAGGTCATCAATATAAAAAAAGAAAGAGGATGGGACCTAATGCTGATCCTTGTGGCACATCATATTTGGTGGTAGTTTTTCTGTGGTGTATGTTGCTCTTCTTGAAATGTTTTCAGTTATTTTGTGTTGTTTGAGAACAACTTTTTGTTGCCGGCTAGTAAGATATGATGTAATCCATTCATTTGGGATGCCTCTAATTCCCCTTCTTTTCAACTTATGTAGTAGGATGCCATGGTGCAAAATGTCAGATGCTTTGGACAGAGTCAAGAATATTCCAGTAGCCATGTACTTTTCATCTACAGCTTTTAGAATGGAGTGCAAATGTTCATAGACTGCTGTGGTTGTGTATCTAGATTGCCTGAACCCTTGCTGATGATTTGGCAGCAAATAGTTTTTGTTAATAAACTGTAGCAAAAGGGGGTTACTTTTGCAGTCTTTAGATTTGGAAAGCTGCCTGTGGAAAAGGAGTGATTAACAATATGCTTCAGAGGTTCTACAATATGATATCTTGTTTGGTTTGTAATACAATCTGAAATCTTATCGAAACCACATGAAAGTTTCTTTAATGAGCTCATTGCCAGTATGAGCCCACTCTGTGTGACCTGCTTGAGAAACATAGACCCCATGGGAGGTTTACAGTTCTCAATGTAGTGCATATTAATATTCTGAAAGTTGCTTTGGATAAGATCATTTGCAGCTTTGCTAAAGTACTCATTGAAGATGTTAGCTACAGAGGTAGCATCAGATACTTGTTTGTTTTCCAGCTGGACATACAAAGTATGAACTTTAAATGTGCACATTTTAGTATGGTTCACAAAATTCTGATGTTCTTGGAGTATCCACTGATGTCTTGTTTCATTTATTACATAATGTATGATCTTTCAATGTTTCACACGTAGATACATACGGGCTTCCTACTTCATGGTAGCTGCGGGCTTCCTACGTCATGGTAGCTGCACAAGTGCGGTGTCTCCTGTTATCTGCACTCTCTGGCAACTGCTGAAACAAACCTGTTTCTAACAAGTCGTGGGAAAATACTGCGAGTGGTAGTTTGAAAAGTGTTAATTTCAAAGTAAATATCCTTTTACGTAAGTCGACTATGTGCGAAAATATACCATGAATTTCTTAAATCAAAGAGCGTTGGACTCTCATTTAAAAATCGACTCTTTGATGATGAGCCATTTAGAAGAATTTTGAACCCTGAAAAGACATTTATATCGTTATTAAAAATTTTAAAGTATAACATGTGCAGAAAAGATCAACATTATATGCAAAAGCTTAGCTTATCTTGGAGCTTATTAACCTTAGAGACCAATATTATATGTGAAAGGCTTTGCTTTTCCTTTAGCAACACTGTGTATATTAATTCAAACTATTAACTTTCTCTGCTTGTGTGTTCATGCTACTTAACAGTGATGTTGCTGTTGGCTTTCTACATGATGTGTCCTATGCTCTGAGTATCTGCTGTCATCGGCTGGCGAGATCATGTGACATGAGCTATGAATGGCTTACAAAAGCGCATCGCAATCTTGAGTTCAGTGATTCGGAAAGTAACATGCAATGTTTGGTGGAATTCCAATGTATACTTTCGTAATACGAAAATATGCAGCATACATGTTGCTGCACATCAAAGATATTTCTGAAATGTGTATTTTTTCCCTGAGTTTCATTTTCCAAAGTGCCGGGAAGTTCTACACCCATGTATGAAACCATAACCATTCAAAGGACTGATAAGTTTTACAGTTCTGAGGGAAAATATACTCTCACTTAACACGGAAAAAGTGTGTTTTAACCGGGAAATCTGGGAAAAATTCAGGAATTTTTTATCCTTGTCTTCGTATACACCCTGTCCCCAAAATCCACAGATTTACATTAAATTATCAGTCTTTTAATCTGTGTTTACAATAATCACATACAATATGTACATTTTTGGACATGTAATGGCATTATGGTACCATGAAGAAGATACCTACATTTACTTAATGAACACAAAATAAGTTTCTGTAATACACATCAATCTATAGCGAAGGTATAATGATTTATAATATTCCTAATTTTGTGGGCTTCTGAAGATGATAAATTAATCTGACAAAACCTGTAAAGCAAAATAAATATATCTATGCAACTGATGACTGAATGTTATGCTGAAATACATACTACAGTTGCTGGATATATAACAGCTTGAATAAAGTGGTAATTCCAGATATACAACAAAACAAAAACTACAGTACATCAGATACTTCACCAGAAGTGTGTATCACACATTTCCATATGAATCTGGTATTGTGTATGTCACTTACCAGCTATAAGGAAGTTAAATCTCGATCCCTGAAAGACATTTGTTTAGAAGATTCTGCTGTTTGTGTGGCTGATGTTTCTAACTCTGGTGTAGCAACAGTTGTGGAATTACTTCCTTTTGGCTGTTTACTTTTATTGCTTTATTATCACAGCTGAGTGGCAGTTCTCTCTCAAGCAGACAATTGTAATAATGATCATAAACTGAGCTGGCTCAAAATATAGAGAATAAATCTTCATACTACTGTGTAGGTATATAAATTTTTTGTGCAAGAGATCAATCATGTCTTGCAGTATTCATTAGACTGTGTTCCTAGAAAGGAACAGGAATCAACACTAGATGTCTGTAGCTTACAGTCCTGTAATGTAGTGTGTATAAATCTCAGGGTCTTTAGGAAATCTGAAGTATGAGAAATGTGGTGTCTTATTTTTGGTTTTGCTGCAATTTATTCCACTATAGTCTGATTAAAATTACTTGACAGCTGATGGCTATCCCTTACCGCTAGAGTGTTGCCCCATCAGCTGCGTGCTACAGCTCAGTTATAGGCGACACACACATGTGGTGTGTTAGTTAACAAATGATGTTAATGTGTGATGCACAGCAGTGTTGGAAGCAACCACCATAAGCCATGGTCGCAATGTGAGATGCTCTGTAAACAGCTGATTTTAAGTGACCAGTGACAGAACTGCAACAGATGACTTGTTTCGTAGCCCCGAATTTGAACTCATGTTGTGAACTCCTCCTCGTGATTGTGATGTATCCCAGAAAATGGCATTCAAAAATCTGTGGCAGAACTAAAGTGCAGTTAGTTTGCTAACAGCAATTAAAGTTACCCGGTAAAAGAAAACTCGAGACACAAAAAATTCAGTTTCAGCACTAACGGCAAATTGTAACTTCTTACTGTCGGTGGTTACCTGAAACTGTCCTGAGACTGGCTACATGAGCTTCCGCGTTATCAACTGATAGCGAGACAGGCAGATTCCAAATGAAGACAGTATGATAGGAAGAAAAATATGTGCAAATAATGATAATGATGCAGCAAAGTATTAGAAACAAAAAACACATTTAAACCAGTCAGTGGAATAAAAAGAATGATAAAAATTTTTGATTAGATTTAGAAATAACAAATGTTACTAAATTTCACGAGAATTGAACCTACGACCTTCAACACATCAGATTTATAAGCTAACCACTGTACTACGCCATTATACTGGACGAGATTATTATATTTCAGACTCTGATGATACCATCACAATGATGAATTGCAGCCTTCTAAAATTCAGTATCATGCAATGTCATGCTAAGCTTCAGCACACGGTTTGGACCTTACGTTAAGTGTTCTGATTAGAGGAAGCCAACGCCAACTTGTGAAGTGTCAACTATTAAGTAATTTTAATCAAATTCTACATTTACTTCTATCTGTAAAAACCATTCTACAAATTAGTGCAAATGATACTCTTCACATTCATTAATTGTATTCAGCAGTGCAGCTTACTGGTTGCTTGCAGTGCAGCTGTCACAGAGTATGACAGAAATGAGAAAGAGTGTTGTGATTGTATCTGTTAAACTGTGCTATTGCATACCTACCATTGATACGTAGCACAGGTTCTTACGAAAGATAACAAATACAAAAATCAATAATTGAGGAAACATTGAGTTATAGATAGGCATAAAAAAAGACTGGAAAAAGGACTTCATCTGAAAGGTTAAATATTTTAGCAAAGTAGAAAAAATGCACACATTCACACGAGCACACCATACCCATGGCCACTGTCTCAGAGCGCTGAGGTTTATTCCATTCTGGACTTTCCATTGTTTGGAATTAACCCTTGAGTGGATGCACTTTATATATAATATGCGCCAAATCCAAATAACATTCTTTTATCATACCATTGTTGTTTTACAATTGCCAGCCCATAGCTATTCCCTTGTTATTGCTTCATCTAACACAGTGATAAGTTGTGTTGTCGCACATGCAAGTGAGTAGCAGTAACATAAAATAAACAGTGAGCCAGATGAGAAAAAATTTAAGCACAGGGCGCTTTGTTCCTAGCATGACATGAAAGACGCGTCTAACCGTGCTTAACTGCAAATAGCGCAGAATAACATTGAATGCACCCTTCCCAGAAGTCCTAACATACCCCAGTCCATCACGTGTTACCCTTCCTGCTTTCAACACACACACAAACGTTCCCACCACTATGGCTATGTAGAGGCCCCTATAACCCAGCACAAAGGATCGACCATTATGATTGGCTCTTATCGAATTTACCCGCCGAGTTACTGATGCCGTCGCTGTCGAAGCACCATCCACCGTTTATTTCTTCTACAGATGGGACTTCCAGCAGTAAAATTATTTTGCGTAGATCGCCAAATTGCATTGACAGTTAAACCATCATAGTTGTCTATATATCATCAAATACATATGAGACTCACAAGAATATTGGAAGCCAGGAATATACACTCCTGGAAATTGAAATAAGAACACCGTGAATTCATTGTCCCAAGAAGGGGAAACTTCATTGACACATTCCTGGGGTCAGATACATCACATGATCACACTGACAGAACCACAGGCACATAGACACAGGCAACAGAGCATGCACAATGTCGGCACTAGTACAGTGTATATCCACCTTTCGCAGCAATGCAGGCTGCTATTCTCCCATGGAGACGATCGTAGAGATGCTGGATGTAGTCCTGTGGAACGGCTTGCCATGCCATTTCCACCTGGCGCCTCAGTTGGACCAGCGTTCGTGCTGGACGTGCAGACCGCGTGAGACGACGCTTCATCCAGTCCCAAACATGCTCAATGGGGGACAGATCCGGAGATCTTGCTGACCAGGGTAGTTGACTTACACCTTCTAGAACACGTTGGGTGGCACGGGATACATGCGGACGTGCATTGTCCTGTTGGAACAGCAAGTTCCCTTGCCGGTCTAGGAATGGTAGAACGATGGGTTCGATGATGGTTTGGATGTACCGTGCACTATTTAGTATCCCCTCGACGATCACCAGAGGTGTACGGCCAGTGTAGGAGATCGCTCCCCACACCATGATGCCGGGTGTTGGCCCTGTGTGCCTCGGTCATATGCAGTCCTGATTGTGGTGCTCACCTGCACAGCGCCAAACACGCATACGACCATCATTGGCACCAAGGCAGAAGCAACTCTCATCGCTGAAGACGACACGTCTCCATTTGTCCCTCCATTCACGCCTGTCTCGACACCACTGGAGGCGGGCTGCACGATGTTGTGGCGTGAGCGGAAGACGGCCTAACGGTGTGCGGGACCGTAGCCCAGCTTCATGGAGACGGTTGCGAATGGTCCTCGCCGATACCCCAGGAGCAACAATGTCCCTAATTTGCTGGGAAGTGGCAGTGCGGTCCCCTACGGCACTGCGTAGGATCCTACGGTCTTGGCGTGCATCCGTGCGTCGCTGCAGTCCGGTCCCAGGTCGACGGGCACGTGCACCTTCCGCCGACCACTGGCGACAACATGGATGTACTGTGGAGACCTCACGCCCCACGTGTTGAGCAATTCGGCGGTACGTCCACCCGGCCTCCCGCATGCCCACTATACGCCCTCGCTCAAAGTCCGTCAACTGCACATACGGTTCACGTCCACGCTGTCGCGGCATGCTACCAGTGTTAAAGACTGCAATGGAGCTCCGTATGCCACGGCAAACTGGCTGACACTGACGGCGGCGGTGCACAAATGCTGCGCAACTAGCGCCATTCGACGGCCAACACCACGGTTCCTGGTGTGTCCGCTGTGCCGTGCGTGTGATCATTGCTTGTACAGCCCTCTCGCAGTGTCCGGAGCAAGTATGGTGGGTATGACACACCGGTGTCAATGTGTTCTTTTTTTCCATTTCCAGGAGTGTATTTACCAGTGTAACTACAATGAAATATTAATATTGCTGCTACAGTCTGACACCAATCAATGTACTGGCACTGCCTCCTCTTGACGGCTGTGCTTCTGGAATGAATCTCAGTATCTATAGCGAACATAATTTTCCACGTAAAATATCTCTCTCGTACCCTCACGGTTATCGATGTGCTGAATCTGAACGTCCCCCACGATAGGACACAGTCATCCTCTCTAGTCATGCCACAAGATAAACCACAGTAACTTTACAATGCAATAATACATATTTTACACAACATAAGCCACAGTAACTTTTACAGTGCAATATATACAAATTTTACACAAACAGTGCAGTTATCTTTTATGTCTGTGCAAGAAAATGACCCAGATACTGAGTTAGCAGCACATTCCAACATTGAGGCAGTTGTCTTCGAGATAATTAGAAATCAAATAAATGTTTGGCTGGAATATGATGCAACTGTGCTGTTTATTGCTCCAAGTGAGTCTCTACTGTGAGGTACTATTTGTATGTGGTAACAGGGTGATACACTGAAAGTTTATTTTATTGTTGTTTAATCAAACTAGGATTAAACTGTGAGTCTGCTCATACCGTATTCACTCGAATCTAAGCTGCACTTGAATCTAAGCCGCACCTAAAAAATGACTTGAAATCAAGGAAAAAAAATTTTCCAGATTTTAAGCCGCACCTGGAATTTGAGACTCGAAATTCAAGGAGAGAGAGAAGTTTTAGACCGCCCCTCCAAATATAAACAAAGTTAGTCCATTATAACATGAGACACAATTGAGGTCGATTGGATGAAGATACAGTTACAGTAGTTTGGTTCGAGTCGTAAGCTTAACAGTTAAGATTTACCAAGTAGACATTGCTACGTGTCAGGCGCTCCGTCCGTATTTATACGGGTACCCTTCCTTTTTCACGTGCTTCGTCTGGTTTGAATCGATTGCTTATTGTGCTTTGCTCTGGCAAGTGCCGTTTTCTTTGTTATAGGTGTTTACGTCACTTTAAGCTGAAAATGCATTACTGTACTGTGTCGTGCATTGTTTGTCGCATTCTGATGATCAGTGTTTACGACCTGTAGCCGCTCGCGGCATAGCTCATTTTTGTGCACGCTACCGCCGCTTACAATAAAAAAAGGAGAGGAATTGTCTTACAAGCGAAACAATGGCAAGAGACCGCTATTTGTTGTGACTTACACTGCTGCTTTCTTTGATAATGATCAACAAGAACCAAATAATACACTGCGTATGATAAATGATGTTCCAAACGAGAGTTTAGGGAAAAAAAATTTCTGTTTGAAAATCTTTGCAGACGCCTCTTTAGTACCTTACATTCTGCACAGAAATTAGAGATATCTTAGATATAGAAATCTAGTCAGTTGCCGTGCTTCATTTCTGACTGTAATACTATTCAGCATAAGAATAATATGAATATAAACATGACATGATATGTATATTCTTCCATGTTTGCTGTTGTCTCACTCTAGCTTCATAGTTTATTACAAAGACAGGATTTAAATGAGATAGCAGCTAACACAAAAGAATACATGGCATAATGTTTACATTCTTCTACCTTTTCTTTTAATTTATTTGCTGACACAGAGGTTTCGCTGCTAGCATTTATCTTGGTGCCTGCAAAGCACGCTTGTGTAGTGCTACATATATTCGATGGCAGAAGTTAGTTGTGGCGGCACCTACCAACATTTATCAGAACTTCCGCTTCCTTCACACTCGATTCTAAGCCGCAGGTGGTTTTTTGGATTACAAAAACCGGAAAAAAAGTGCGGCTTAGATTCGAGTAAATACGGTACATCTTCACCTCGGTAACATAAAGACCACTATTCTTCACCTGTGTATGCTCTTATACCACGTACCTGCTCGTGCTATGAAAATTGGTGCACCAACTCGAGATTTAAATAGAAATTTCAATCGTAACGGTGGAAATCGTGGCACAATTTGACTTCTCTCTTCAACTTCCGACAAACATTACAGCTGTGTTTCCTCACACGTTTCTCGTCAGTCGGTTCATTCGTACCCGTCCCGATGTCGCAGAAATACTCGGAGCCGGCAATTACGTCCTTCCCGACGCTCCCCAACGTCACCGTCGGCGGTCGGGCGGACCTCAACCGGGGCGCGGCGGCTGGCCACGCCCACGAGGGGCAGTTCGGCCCTCTGAAGCAGCGCCGCCCAGGCCACCGCCAGCAGCAGCAGCACCACCACCACTACCGGAGCAGCACGGTGCCGCCGGGCGACAAGGGCGGCGACGTCGAGATCGTGGTCAGCTCGCAGGTGGTGGTGCGCAGCTCGGAGAAGGCAGCTGCCCAGCTCAAGAAGGGCTCCGCACCGGACATCAGCACTCTCTCTGGAAGGCATGTACCTGGCCAACATTGAGGTCCATAAATAAAACACAAGGCATTCTTTACTTTTATGCCAACCGTTTTCCTTGCATGCCAGTACTTTGTTTCTTGTTTGGTGAGCTATTTCCCTTTGTTTGATTAGCTTTTTTTCTTTGTTTGATGACCATTTTCTCTGTGCACACACATTTCTTTTCCTTTGTTTGATAATTTTTGAATAGGTTAATTATCTCTTTTCATTTTTTGGCAATCTACTTTTTTGTTCTTCTAGGAGCTCTGTTTCCCTATTTGATGCCTTGTCTCCCCTGTGAACAGCTTTTTTTATTTGGCTGCTGCTTTCCTTATATATTTTGATCTCTCCTCCCATTTCCTTGTAGTGTTCTTTACTTTTCATCAATTACTTATAGTTTGCTTAATAGCTACTTGTTATTGATTGTTCTGAGATTCTTTCAAATGGCCCTGTTACCTGTGAACAGCAACCCTTCACCTTGCTCTAGCTATTTTTCTCATTAAATGTTACTTTTCACCTGCCCAAGTCATCTCTTATCAGGTGCCATAAACCTATGCTTCAGTACCTACATTCCTTGCATAAACGTACGAGGTCTGTTCAGGAAATTCTGGAACTTTGTCCGCAAATTTTTTTTATGCTTACCTTTTACTTATTGTACTTGGTCTCCTTTGAAATACTCTTCTCCACATTTGGTACACTGGTCCCAATGACGTATCCATTTCCGGACGCACTCTTGATGTGCCTCTTGCTGGATCACACGAGGCGCCATCTACAAATTTTCTTTTGCGCAAATGAAATTTCCTCTCTACAGCGGAGTGTGCGCTGATATGAAACTTCCTGGAAGATTAAAACTGTGTGCTGGACTGAGACTAGAACATGGGACCTTTGCCTTTCGCGGGCAAGTGCTCTACCCAAGCACGACACACAACCCGTCCCCACACCCTTAATTCTGGCAGTACCTAGTCTCCTACCTTCCAAACTTTACAGAAGCTCTCCTGGGAACCTTGCAGATCTAGCACTACCAAAAGAAAGGATATTGCGGAGACATGGCTTAGCCACAGCCTGGGGGTTGTTTCTAGAATGAGAGCTTCTGTGAAGTTTGGAAGGTAGGAGACGAGGTACTGGCGGAATTAAAGCTGTGAGGACGGGGCGTGAGTCGTTCCTGGGGTTGCTCAGTTGGTAGGGCACTTGCCCGTGAAAGGCAAAGGTCCCGAGTTCTAGTCTCGGTCCAGCACACAGTTTTAATCTGCCAGGAAGTTTTTTTTTTCTCGTCTATCATTGCAAATCTTCATCCTTTCTATGAGATTTTCAACTTTGGAAATAAAAGAAAGTCTACAGGGGCAGGTCTGGAGAGTACAGAGGATGAGGCAGCACAGCGATTTCATTTTTTGCACAGTAGTCACACACAAACAGGAATGCATGTGGGGTTTGTCATCGTGATGGAAGAGCCATGAATTGTCTCACCACATTTCAGGTGTTCCCTTGTCCCACACTCTCGCAAGTGCTGAAACGTGTCCCGATAGCACCACCAATTAACAGTATGTTCCTGTGGCACAAATTCATTATGAACTAATGCTTCAGAGTCAAAGAAAACTATCAGCATGACTTTGACATTTGACCTGATCTGACAAGCTTTTTTTGGTCTTGGAGAGTCTTTCCCAACCCGTTGTGAAAATTTAGCCTTGGTCTCAACATCATAACTGTCGACTCACATCTCATCACCAGTTATGATTCTCTTAAGGAACGCCTCGTTCTCATTTTCAAGATCCAAAAGCTCTTCACAGGTTGCAAAGCGAAGGTCTTTTTGGTCTTGATGCAAGATCCGTGGGAAGAAATTGGCAGCAACGTGATGCATTCCAAGATACAGTGTCAGGATTTTATGATGCGATCCAACTGAAATATTACGTTCTTCTACAATTTCTCGGACAGTCAGTCTCCAAATGGCACACACAATTTTGTTGACATTCCTGACACGAGTGTTGTCGGTAGACATGGAAGGGCGTCCTGAATGGGGTTCATCTTTAACTTCTGTCCAGACATTTTTTAATAGTGTGAACCATTTGTAACACCAAGTACGGCTTAAGCACACATCACTGTAGGTTTGTTTCATCCTTTCATGTGTCTCTGTAAAGGTTTTTTTGAGAGTCATGGGAAATTTAATGCAGATGTGTTGCTCCTCTAACTCTGCCATCTCAAAATTCACAAACTGAGCAAAACAACGTTCTACCGAATGCAGCACTGAACAATAAGTAACAGACTTACAGCAGCGGAACTTAAGACAGTTACACGTTAAACACAGGTATGTACAGAGATGCCAACCGTATTTCACTCCGGCCCAGCATTGCTGTGAAATTACAATTGTTCCAGAATTTTTAGAACAGACATTGTACTCTCATTGTAGCCAAACAAACCACACACATACTTTTTCTTAACTCCTGCTTAACTTTTGGTATTGCTGCCAAAGGCCTCAAATCAAAAGTTCCCATTTCTGGCAGCAACCTGTTCTTCTACCTGTCCTTCCTGAAATCAGTTGTTCTCTCTCTGTCTCTGTCTGTCTGATGCCCCTTGCTTCGTCTTTGTCTGCCCTCCTCATCCAACCCTGCAGTATGTGTGAACTGTTCTTCTTATTTTAACCTTTCCCAACATATGCCTCTCTCATCCCAGAGGAAGGAATTAATAGGTATGAAAGTGCAGTCATAATCTGTTCAACACGAATCCAAGTCACGTGTTTTTTATAAGCAGGTTACTGATTTCAATAGAAATTATAGAAGCCCATAAGCAAAACCTATGTATAAAAATTTGTGTGTGTGTTTTTCCAACATAGGTCTGTAATGCTTATAGTAATTGTGACGAAACTTGTTACATATTACCTGGGAAGAAATACTGGGTTATTCAAGAAGGAAGATCCAGTTTGATTAATTTTTAATTCATGGAAATATTGAATTGATATGAATTATCTATATGTCAGTGGAAATGAATTTTAAAGTTTCCAAACTTGGATTATAAATGTTCAATGTCATTCATTCATTCATTCATTCATTCACACATCACATTTTGTCAGTCCCATCACATTGGAGAGCCTTCAGGTTATGGACTGTATAAAGTTATACATTAACAGGCAGAAGCACCCATTGTAGCCTGTTCTTGTCGTCTTCAGTCCAAATACTGGTTAAGACTGGTTTCTTGCAGCTCTCCATGCCATTCTATTCTGTGCAAGCCTCTTCATCTCCGAATAACTACTCCAACCTACATCTTTTTGAAACTGATTGCATTAGAGTGAAACCTCTTTATAACATTCCTCCATATTATATCCATTTTTTTCGGTTCCGACTAAAAGCCCATATAAACAATGTTAAATTTTCCTCTTTACTGAGTTTCCTCTATATTACAATTTCCTCCATGTAATACTCATATTTTTGGAACCCATGTCATTATTTACCTCTTTATAACATTTAAGTGACTGGATGTAGACACACAGTTTTCCGTTCTGTGGATTCACAATTTGCATCGACTCACAAAGCCTGCGCTCAGCATGTTTCATATGTCAGTGGCAGAACCTGGTCACATGACATGTGACGGACATTCTGCTTGCGATCTTTTTGGTGCCATTTTAGTTGATGCTTTGTATTCATAGTGTGTTGTGTGAGCTGAGCAGCAAACAGTTTGTGTGTCTAGTGAGTGTGTGTCTTCGATATAACTTTTTTTTTAAAAAAAAAAAAAAAAAAAACCTTTCATTAGTGGACATGAGTGAAAAGTGGAAGAACATTTTTGTGCAAGAGAAGTTTTCTGTTATTAAAAAAGGGGAGGCATGTCCTGGTGTGAGTCTCGTGGAACTAGCAAAGCAATTTGAACTGGCCCCCTCAACACTAATATGAAAAACAGATCGTTGGTAATGGAGGGGTTTGAGAATTGTGGAAATTGGAAATGTATGCGTGTGAAACCATCGACTTAACGACAAAATGGATGAAGTTTTAACAACTTGGTTTCAGCAGGCACGCGCTGCAAACTTTCTTGTAAACTGAACTATTCGGAAGGAGAATGTGCTTCAAATATCACTGCAGTTAGGAATGGAAAATTGTAAGGCGTCCAATGGATGGATTGATAAATTTTGACAGCATCATGGTGTTGTATACAAAGCGGAATGTGGAGAAAGTAAAAGTGTGGACGAACCAACTGTAACTCAGTGGATGCAGCCTCTCCCTAATCTGATACATGGCTACAAAGTGCGTGACATTTATAACACTGACAAAACTGGCATGTTTTTTCAATTTAATGCTGGAGAAAACATTTACTTTTTGTGGGGAAAATTGCCATGGCGGTAAGAAGAGCAAGAAACATCTTACCGTTTTGTTGTGTACAAATGCCGATTGCACTGAAAAACTGAAAGCTTTGGCTATCGGGAAACCAAAAAATCCGATGCACTTCAAAAACATTTCCACATTTCCGTGCAAATATACAAACAGTGCCAAGTCGTGGTGGACAAGTGATATATTTTTACGTTTTCTCAGAGAATTTGACGCCAAAATGGAGAGTGCTGTAAGAAAAGTGCTGCTGTTTGTGGATAGATGTGTGGCACATCCACCAGACGTATCCTTTCTGAGAAATGTGAAAGTAATTTTCCTGCCACCCAACTGCACCAGCCACCTGCAGCCTTTGGACTTGGGAATAATACACGCCCTTAAGGTTAAATATAGGACAGCCCTTGTAAAAAAGGCTTTGAATTTGATGGACCAAAGAAAACCGGGAAGCCAGCAGAGCTCACAACTGAAGCTGAATATTTTACAGGCAATGAATTTAACTACGTACTCATGGAGGGAAGTCAGTGCTGAAACTATTAAAAACTGTTTCACAAAAGGGGATTCTGTGAGAACGAGATGGCAGCTCCTGTGGAAGATGTTGCAAGTGATTTGCAAGAGTTTCAGGAATTAATGGGCAGTGATTCTGTCACTTTTGAGGACTTTGTGGCTGTGGATGACAATGTGGCAACGACAGGAGTACAAAGTGTTGAGGAGCTGACTGCAGAGAGAAGCTTGGAAAATAATAATAATAGTGGTGGTGAAAGTGACAGTGGGAAGACGACCCTGTGCCCTCATGTACTAAGGCAGTTGAAGCCTTTGAAACATTCAGGAGGTATATGATGGTCCATAGACTTGAGGACAGAACGAGCAATAAATGATTGCCATACAGTCAAGGAGAGATAGAAAACAAACATGCTTGCTTGAATATTTAAAAAAAATCATAGGTATATGATTTTCAGATTGCATAGGTTGCTAGAGTTTTGTTCAAATTTAAGTTCCATTTCATAATTCTATTATTAAAGGAATTGTTTTTGTAACTAATTCTTTTTTAATCTTTACCACTTAGTGTGTTTTTATGTAATATGTGCAGTATATCATAAACAAAATTTGGCTCATGTTCTATAATTGGGTCAACTGAAGAACGGGATACCACCTGTCAGCTTTGGACAATGATTTCATATCTTAAGAATCTGTTATAACTTTTCACAGTACAAACTGATCTACTTACTTTCACCCATCCACCTACCGGGCCCCATGCTTTAATTACAAAAAACTAATCATTTGATATACTGATCATTTGCAATGAATATCATATTATGGTATTGTGAAAATTTAAAATGTCATCTATGACACCATTTGTCAAAGCTGATTAGTGGTAGCCCTATCTTCAGTAATGCCCTATAATTATTATTTGGAAGCCTCCCTCTTTATAGTGTTTTCCTCTATACAGTGTTCAGAATTTGTGGTCGCTTGAAAAACGTTATATAAAGGTTTCACTGTATTCATCTCTTGGTCTCTCTCTATGATCCGCCCCTCCCCCCCCCCCCCCCCCAAACTTCCTTCCACTACTAAATTGGTGATCTCTTGATGTCTGCGAATGTGTCCTTTCTACAAATCACTTCTTCTAGTCAGATTGTGCCACAGATTCCTTTTCTCATCAATTTTATTCAGTACCTCCTGATTAGTTGTGTGATGTACCCATCTAATCTTCAGCAGCACCAGATTTCAAAAGCTTCTATTCTCTTTTTGTCTGAACTGTTTATCATTCATGTTTAACTTCCATACATGGCTACACATTACACAGACAGTTAAAAAAAAAACATTCCTAACACATTTATTTATGTTAGATATTAATGAATTCCTCTTTTTTCGGAAATGTTTTCATTGATATAGCCCGTCTGCATTTTCCATCCTATCCACTTTGGCCGTCACTTTATTTTGCTGCCCAGTGAGCAAAACTCATTTAGTACTTTTGGTGTCTCTTATCCTAATCTGATATGGCAGATATCTAAACAGAGCATTAGAACATTGATTTATAACAGCTTACTTGAATAATGCAGATCGAAACCAACAGCTGTATTGTAAGTCATCTTCAGGCCTCAGTATGGGAACATACATAGCATGATAGTGGAGTACTACCTTTCTCCCTTTTGTCAGAAAAGCTCCAGCATATGTGGTGGGTTTTTTCTCTCTCTTCAAACACTAAAAAGAGATAAATGTTCCTGGAAGATTAAAACTATGTGCCAGACCGAGACTTTAACTTGGGATCTTTGCCTTTCTCGGGCAAGCGATCTACCAACTGAGCTACCCACGCACGACTCACGCCCCGTCCTCACAGCTTTACTTCTGCCAGTACCTCACCTCCTACCTACCAAACTTTACAGAAGCTCTCCTGTGAACCTTACAGAACTAGCACTCCTAAACCATGTCTCCGCAATATCCTTTCTTTCAGGAGTGCTAGTTCTGCAAGGTTCGCAGGAGAGCTTCTGTAAAGTTTGGAAGGTGGGAGGCGAAGTACTGGTAGAACTAAACTTGTGAGGACGACGGGAGCCGTACTTAGATAGCTCAGTTGGTAGAGCACTTACCCACAAAACGCAAAGGTCCCGAGTTCGAGTCTCGGTCCGGCACACAGTTTTAATCTGCTAAGAAGTTTCATACCTGTGCACACTCCACTGCAGAGTGAATTCTCATTCTGGAAAGAAATGTTGTTTCTATATACTTGGTACGTGTGTGTCCCTGAAATGACCTTGGCCATGTTTCTGCACAGACTCACCCAGTGGCAAGACTATGCTTAGCAACACACTGTTTCGGTTCTTGGTATATTAGTTGGGCGACACAATGGATAGAGATTGTGAGCAAAGAGTGAACATTAAATTCTGCTTAAGCATGTGAAAACCCCTATGAAACATGGACAGTGATTAAGCAACCGCCGACTGCGGTGGCCGTGCGGTTCTGGCGCTGCAGTCCGGAACCGCGGGACTGCTACGCTCGTAGGTTCAAATCCTGCCTCGGGTGTGGATGTGTGTGGTGTCCTTCGGTTAGTTAGGTTTAAGTAGTTCTAAGTTCTAGGGGACTGATGACCTAAGATGTTGAGTCCCATAGTGCTCAGAGCCATTTGAACCATTTTTTTTGGTTAAGCAACTACATGCAAGTGAGGCACTTCAAGAAATCATGTTTTCAAGTGTCACAAATGGTTTCGTGAAGGAAGGGATTGTGTGTAAGATGATCCCAGAGCTGGTCACCCATCTGTAGCACATATGCGTGTGTGTAAGGCAGTTATTGCAAGAAGACCGTCATTTAACGTGATATCAGAACAACATAATATGAATCGTTATCTATGTCATGAGATTTTGCGAGAACTAGGGAAACCGAAATGTAATTCAAAAGAGGAAGGATGAAGTATTTCTGCTGAACTACTGGATAGAGCCAGGTGTGTTCCCTCATTTATATCTAAGATAATTGCTGGCGATGAAAGTTGGAGCTACCAGTGTAACCCTCACACGAAGCATCGAAGTGTTGTGTTACATTGTCCTGGATCACCAACGTCGAGAAAAGTCAAATGACAACCTTCGAGAACAAAGGCAGTGTAGATCGCATTCTTTGTTAGTTAAGGATTAGTTCATCATGAACTGAACCTTTTACATCGAAGTCTCAAAATGTTTGTAACAAGGAATTCAACGTCACCAACCTGATTAGTGGATTTCTCAGGACTGGTTCTCACTGCACAACAATGCAAGACTCCGCAATGTGTTATCTGTTACCAACTATCTGGGCAGACATTCTGTTATTGCTATCCCACATCCACCATATTTGCCTGACCTCTTGCCTCCCACTTTTTTTTCTCTGCGTGTGAAAAGGCAACTGAAAGGGAAGTTTCATCGAGGTATCGCAGAGAACCAACTGGCTGTGACAAATGACCTTACAAGCATCACAGTTGAAAATTTCCCTGGTTGTTTCCAAGACTTCCAGAAACTTTAGCAACTGTGTATAGATAGCCAAGGGGACTACTTCAGTAGGAGCGAGGTTCATTACTTGGTAAGTGCGGTTTTCTATTTTTAAGAAAAACTGTCCTGGAACTTTTAGTATGTGACAAAAACGGGGATAAATCACTTCATAAAATTACATAGCAAAAATATATTATTGGTATCCTTAAAAAACAAAGTTCAGAATCTGATATATATTGCTACAAGCATGCGTGCACATGCATGCCCCACACACACACACACACACACACACACACACACACACACACACACACACACACACACACAGAGAGAGAGAGAGAGAGAGAGAGAGAGAGAGAGAGAGAGAGAGAGATATTATGATTACGTATCTCATATCATGTAGTGTACCCGAGCGGAGCCCACCGTTACAGTGGCTTGCACAAGCAGAGCAACGGAATCGTGTATATCCCTAACTGGAACACCTATGAATATGGGAGATACCAATAATAAAATGAAACACAAAAGCAAATGACCACAGAAACCAAATTCAACAAAAACTTAATGAAGAAACCTTCATTGGATAATTCAAACCTGTCAAAATAGTACCACGTGTACTCTAATGATCTCCATTGCATAAATAATATAAATCATAATCTGAAACATAGTACACAAATGGCATTGAAGTCACAAAAAACTATACACTCCATTGATATTACTATACAGCAACCCAGTCAAACCCCTAAGATCCACATCCACACTAACATAACAAGTGTGTAACTTGGGTAATTAGAAGGTTATAAATATGCAATATCTCCAAAATAACAGCAGAACAAGTTACTAATGTTTCTTCTAATTTCAGGAAATGTAATAAATATAAAACAGTGTTGCCAGCATGAGTAACAGCCACCATCAGTATGTGCCTACAGGATTAAAAAATTAAGCAATATACACTGAAGAGCCAAAGAAACTAGTACACCTGCCTAATATTGTGTATGACCCCCGCAAGCACCCAGAAGTGCTGCAACATGACATGGCATGGACTCAACTAATGTCTGAAGTAGTGCTGGAGGGAATTGACACCATGAATCCTGCAGGGCTGTCCATAAATCTGTAAGAGAACGAGGGGATGGAGATCTCTTCTGAAGAGTACGTTGGAAGGAATCCCAGTTATGCTCAATAATGTTCATGTCTCAGGAGTTTGCTGGCCAGTGGAAGTATTCAGACTCAGAAGAGTGTTCCTGGAGCCACTCTATAGCAATCCTGGACATTTGGGGTGTCACATTGTCCTGCTTGAATTCCCCAAGTCCGTCAGAAGGCACAATGGACGTGAATGGATACAGGTGACCAGACAGGGTGTTTATGATCGTGTAACCTGTCAGAGTTGTATCTAGACATATCAGGGGTACCATATCACTCCAACTGCACATGCCCCACACCATTGCAAAGCCTCCACCAGCTTGAGAAGTCTCCTAATAACGTGCAGGGTCCATGGATTCATGAGATTGTCTCCATACTCATACACATCCATCTGCTCCATACAATTTGAAATGAGACTTGTCCGACCATGCAACATGTTTCCAGTCATCAACAGTCTGTCTGTGTTGACAGGCTCAGGCGAGGGGTAAAGCTTTGTGTTGTGCAGTCATCCAGGGTACACAAGTGAACCTTCGGCTCTGAAAGTCCATACTGATGATGTTTCGTTTGTGGTTAGCGCACACACACACTTGTTGATGGCGTAGAATTAAAATCTGTGGCAGTTTGCAAAAGGGTTGCACTTCTGTCACATTGAAAGATTCTCTTCAGTTATCGTTGGCCCCATTCTTGCAGGATCTTTTTCAGGTCACAGCAATGTTGGAGATTTGATGTTTTACTGGATTCCCAATATTCACACTACACTCGTGATATGGTCATATGGGAAAATCCCCACTTCATCGCTACCTGGGAGATGCTGTGTCCCATCACTCGTGTACCAATTATAACACCACATTCAAACTTGCTTAAATTTTGATAACCTGCCATTGTAGCCGCAATAGCAGATCTTAACAACTGTGCCAGGCGCTGGTCATCTTACGTAGGTGTTGTTCTGCCAGTTTACATGTCTCTGTATTTGAATACGCATGCCTATACCAGTTTCTTTGGCGCTTTAGTGTAAATTAGATTAAGAACATTGTGTTTGTGGGGAGTGATAGTGTTTTTTTTTTTAATATAATTTTATGATTTGATTTATCCCCATTTTTGTCACATACTGGAATTTTTGGCTTCAGAACTCTTATTATACTTCATTATCATACTATGTATGTTTTCAAAACAAATATTCCATGACTTACCAAGCAGGAAAGTGCTGGTAGATAGGCACAATAAAAAAAACACACAAAATTTCGAGCTTTCGCAACCCACAGTTGCTTCGCCAGGAAAGAGGGAAGGAGAGGGAAAGATGAAAGGATGTGGGTTTTAAGGGAGAGGGTAAGGAGTCATTCCAATCCCAGGAGCGGAAAGACTTACCTTAGGGGGAAAAAAGGATAGGTATACACTTGTGCACGCGCGCGCACGCACACACACACACACACAGACACAAGCAGACATATTAAAAGGCAAAGAGTTTGGGCAGAGATGTCAGTCGAGGCGGAAGTGCAGAGGCAAAGATGATGTTGAATGACAGGTGAGGTATGAGTGGCTGCAACTTGAAATTAGCGGAGATTGAGGCCTGGTGGATAACGAGAAGAGAGGATATATTGAAGAGCAAGTTCCCATCTCCGGAGTTCGGATAGGTTGGTGTTAGTGGGAAGTATCCAGATAACCCGGACGGTGTAACACAGTGCCAAGATGTGCTGGCCATGCACCGAGGCATGTTTAGCCACAGGGTGATCCTCATTACCAACAAACACTGTCTGCCTGTGTCCATTCATGTGAATGGACAGTTTGTTGCTGGTCATTCCCACATAGAAAGCGTCACAGTGTAGGCAGGTCAGGTGGTAAATCACGTGGGTGCTTTCACACGTGGCTCTGCCTTTGATCGTGTACACCTTCCGGGTTACAGGACTGGAGTAGGTGATGGTGGGAGGATGCATGGGACAGGTTTTACACCGGGAGTGGTTACAAGGGTAGGAGCCAGAGGGTAGGGAAGGTGGTTTGGGGATTTCATAGGGATGAAGGTTAGGTGGATGGCGGAAAGACACTCTTGGTGGAGTGGGGAGGATTTCATGAAGGATGGGTCTCATTTCGGGGCAGGATTTGAGGAAGTCATATCCCTGCTGGAGAGCCACATTCAGAGTCTGATCCAGTCCCGGGAAGTATCCTGTCACAAGTGGGGCACTTTTGGGGTTCTTCTGTTAGAGGTTCTGGGTTTGAGGGGATGAGGAAGTGGCTCTGGTTATTTGCTTCTGTACCAGGTCGGGAGGGTAGTTGCGGGATGCGAAAGCTGTTTTCAGGTTGTTGGTGTAATGGTCCAGGGATTCAGGACTGGAGCAGATTCGTTTGCCATGAAGGCCTAGGCTGTAGGGAAGGGACCGTTTGATATGTATGTTTTCACATACAGGGACCTGAAGATGACACTCTTTCGTATTAAAACTGGTAGCCTGTTTTGAATAAGCAACATTTGAATTACAATACAGCTTTTGGTTTTGGTTTGCATTATTAAAGTGCCTCGTGTGCAGCTGCTGTCCCACTGTCATCAGTGGATTACCTGAGAAATAGCAATTTATTGATGAATGTTAACATTGGTAACAGTTCATATAATTTACATCTTTTATGATATAGAGAACTTGATACTCCGTTGATACTTCTACAGTGAAAAGGCTTACTTTTTAACAATGACATGTACATGTTGGAGGATTTTAAAGCCTGGCGTGCTGAAGTAAAATCTTTTCCTGTACTACTTGATAATTTTTACAGTCAATGTTAAATATGAGGTCAAAACTTCCTTGCAGATTAAAACTGTGTGCCGGACTGAGGTTCTGCCTTTCACAGGCAAGAGCTCTACCAACTGATCTACCCAAGCACGACACACCACCCATCCTCACAGCTTCACTTCCACCAGTACCTTGTCTTCTACTGTGCAAACTTCACAGAAGTTTCCCTGCAAAAGTTATGGGCTTGTACAAGAAAGGATATTTCATAGACATGGCTTTGTCACAGTGTGGGGGATGTTTCCAAAATGAGATTTTTCGCTCTGCACCAGAGTGTGCATTGACATGAAACTTTCTGACTGACACGGATTGAGTTGTGCTTGGCTAGATCAGTTAGTAGAGCACTTGCCAGCAAAAGGCAAAAGTATTGAGTTAAGTCTTTCTGGCACACAGTTTTAATCTGCCACGAAGTTTCATATTGGCACTTACTCCTCTTCAGAGTGAAAATCTCATTCTGGAATGTGATGTCCTTTTAAAAACCGTATTTAATGTTCCCTCCACTCTGAACTTAATCTTGTTCATGTTTATCGTATATTAATGTGACTCTTTGCCTGCTTCTGATAAGAAATGACCCCATCCATGGAAAGTAAAAACCTTTAATGTCATACTATTTTAGTTTCACTAGCAAAATTTTATGATCTATATAATCAGATACCTTGTTGAGATCACAGAAAATACTAAAGGGATAAATTTCATTGTTCTAGAATTGAGTTCACGATATCTTACATTGCATTCTCAGAAGAGAAGCTTCTATGGCAGCTAAACTGAGCTGTAGCTTAAAGATTATTCTCTGAAACATCATTCAATTTTCTATTATAAACTACTTTGTCATAAATTTTTGAGGACATAAGAAAGAGTGAGATTGGGCTACAGTTAAAGGTCAGTTGCTCTTCTTCACTTTTGTGTATTGGTATTACTACAGTAGTCTTCAGTCTTTCAGAAAATATTGCTTGCATTCCAACTGATAACAAAGCAAACTCGAGGTGGCACTACAAAGAGAACACAAGCTTTTAATACTTTGGCTGACATACCATTATAGAAGGAAAGGTTACTGCTTTAGTGACTCAATGATTTTTGTGATATCTCTAACAGATGCATTGGCAAAACTATTGCCCGGCAGTGGAATATGCATTACATGTATAAGTAAATTTATAGGTTCTATTTTCACTAGATGATTTATTTGTCCCTCTGTTTTCAGTAATAGTTAGGAAAAATTACTTGAATTTAGAAGCCAGTGATTTTACTTTCATCTGTCTTTCAGCTCCTGCCATCTGGGAGTTCAGTCCCATTTGCCTTGCCGCGTTTGAATTTCTTTGCTAATAATGCTTCAAATTGTCCTTGATTTGTTCTTGGAATTTTTTATGTTTATTCCATAGTTTCACCTGTTCGATGAAACTGTAGAATTTTGCACTACCCATTAAAGGGTATTTTTAAGTCTTGATTAGAGCTGGCCCTTTGCATTAAATAAGGCTCTATTGCCCTAGTACAAGATATTTTGATTTCAGATGTTAGCTGCACTTTCTTCACCTGCTAAGTGTTCCTGACCTCCTGTAAAGTGAAACTGGACTCATAATGTTAGAAGATTATTTTTAGGAAAAAGTAAAATTCTTGTCCACAGTGTGCCTTTGGGTGGTCTCTCTCTCTCTCTCTCTCTCTCTCTCTCTCTCTCTCTCTGGTGTGGGTGAGGGGGTCACTTGATTGTAACGTCATGAGTAGGGAACATTGTATGCTCAACCTGTCGTCTTTTACCTTTCAAATATGGTCACCTTTTTGTTTTTTCCTCATGGTACAGCTACTCCTTTCCACATTCCACGGCCGTGCACAAACTTATTCTTCTCGACTTCATCTCCAAGCAGGGTGATGCTGAAAGAGAGTGTCTCTCTATTTCCAGCTACTGAATGATGAATGTCTTCTGCGAAATCTGCTGTATTCTTTCAGCTATTTACATCAATGAAGACAGATCCAATAATCAGTACGCATAACTTTAGATACGTCATTCAGTATGTCTGACCACACTGAACTCAGCTTATGATCTGAGATTTATGGTCTTCATTTGTCTTGGGTGTTTCTCAAAGATGTTCATGACACCTGCAAAGGGCATCATCAAGGCATGAATAACCCATGTTACACTATACTTTGTAAAGTTCTTGCTATGTGTCATCCTATAAGTTCTCTCTGAATAGCATATTCAGTCAGCATTTACAGTTCTGTGAAATTTTCCTTTTCCTTTCTTATTTGTTGACGGGGATACGTTATTGCTGCCATTTGAGCATCAAAGTTAGAGATAGCATTTGTTATGGAGCTCACTTCTATTTCATTAAAGACACAAATATATAAATAAATAAATGATCACTGTTGCAATATGTCCTAGTTTTGTCAGAAATGTTACTGTGGGGTCAAAGCTGATCATCATTGATTCCAGGCGCTCTTGATCAGAAGTATATGAGATGAAATCTATAACAATAATTGAAATTCATGGATGGAGCAACACACAGAATGAGGGAAAGGCAACCACTCGCATATAGCGAGTCAATGTGTGGAGTGCAGAAATATGTAACAGAAAACTGCATTTGCAATAGCTTTTGCTAGGAATAGTATGCAGAATCACACAAACAACCCACAGAAAGTCTTGCTGTGGCCACAAGAGTGGGCATTTGGGTTTTTGTGTGGTCCTGTGTGAATGAGTGTACTGCTGTCAGAAAAAAAGGTAGTGCTCGAAAGCTAGTGTGAGTGCTGTTTTCTCTTTGGTGAGTTTTGAACTTCACATACTATAAATATAAAAAATTACAAAAATCCCACTGATGGGAGATTTCCTTTTCAGAAAAAGTTATCACACTGGACCATGACATCTGCTCTAGACACAGAAAGATTAAGTAAAGAGACTCCTTCCCAGGGGGAGTGGTGGTATTTAGGAAGGGCATCTGGCCAATGGATGTCACTAATGCTGCCAGAACCAGTATATAACAATGCCAACTCTGTAGGGGAATGGGAAAAGACAAAAAGGAATAGAGCAAAAGGTGGGGGGGGATCATGGATATGATAAGTGAGCTGGAATGGTGGTGATTAAAATAAGACAATTTCCATTATTGCTAAATCTTTTCACAAAGTTTCAGTTAACAACTTTCATAGGAAGAAGTGGCAGTTGCAATAAAATAAGTCAGCGTGAACATGGAAAGATTTGGGTGTTCAGTTGTACCTTAGTGTGTGGAATGGTAAAAACATAGTTTGAAATTAGTGTATCATGCACTATGCAAAGCACTTAAGTTGCAAATGGTGGGAGTACTCACTCAGATGTAGAGCTGGCAGCCTGCATCCTGCATTTATATTTATTCAATTATTGCTAGTAGGACAGGGAAGCAAGTCAGGCTCCCAGTGCTTTCATTGCCCAAAATTCAGACCAAATTGAGCATTTTCAGTTGTTATAATCGTGCTTTATGCCAATGTTTGCGTGCCAGGGCTAAACACTGTCAGTTTGTGTGCGACTCATGTAATGCCGTGTTGGTGAATCCCCTGCTGCCATTTCCCACCAGTAGTAGCCATCACCTAAAGGTGAAATCTGAACACACCAGGAATATTTATTATATTGAAGAATCCTGAAATGGTATATACATTTGGTATGTTAGAGTGTGCGAGGGATATCGGAAAGTAATTTCCATTAAGTTGTAAAAATTGCCGGAATTCTTAGAGCAAAGTAACAGAAAAACCTTGAAACTACTTACTATTCTCTACACAATCAGCGGTCAGACTTAAACATTTATCATCTCTCATAAAGAATGGACAAATTGCCACCGTAAAATGCAACCAGCCTGGGACAGCATCTTTGTTCTTTGTCAGTCAGTGTTGGGAGCCAGGCCACTTTTACATGTGCTTGCTCACTTCACACCATGTCTGGGCCTTAGGCGGTATCTGAACTGACTCAATAGTACTTGCATTTGTCAGAGTATGGCTGAGCATTGTTGTGCAAAAATTGTGACACCGGAGGTAGAAAGACTGCGTCACTTTTTTCAGTAGCTGTTATCAATTTTCTTAATGACAATGTGTAGGCTTCAAGACTGATTGCCTTCCATAAACAAAGAAAACTCCTTTGTCCTCCCAAAAGATTGTAGCTATAATTTTTCTGGCCGACAGAATTTGGTGTAATTTTGTCACATGATGACATGATGGAGACTGTGGCTGTTATTTGAAGACAAATATTGATGGTGTTGGGACAGCAACCAGCCACAAATATGCTTTCAGTTCCTTAATTCAAAGGGTACCGTTACGGTTTCAAACCATTGTGACTCTTCTTCAGATGGTTCACACACTTTACTTTGATGGAGACTGTGGCTGTTATTTGAAGACAAATATTGATGGTGTTGGGACAGCAACCAGCCACAAATATGCTTTCAGTTCCTTAATTCAAAGGGTACCGTTACGGTTTCAAACCATTGTGACTCTTCTTCAGACGGTTCACACACTTTACTTATGACATGTGGTGTGTTTTTTACAGATTGTCGTGAAATGTCGGTTTGGAGTGTTTGTTTTCATAACATTTGTCAACAGATACGAATACATTCCCACTGCACTCTTATTGTTGCACATGTAAATTTTTCTCACTGAACACTTTAGATTTGTCACCGAGAAGATTTCTGCCGTGCACCACATGTCTTATACCTCACCATATGCCCACTTATCTCTCTGTCTTCCTACCTTCTTACCCTTACCCCTCTCAGTTTTCTTACCCCTAGCTTTCCCTTTGTCTTGCTTCTGCCACCTCCTTTTTGACCCCACTCCTCCCTTCCACAACTTTCTATCAGTTCTCTTTTATTCTCCTCCTCCTCCTCCTCCTCCTCCTCCTCCACCTCCATTTCTTTACTTGCCCTGCCCACCCTCTTTTCCCCTGTTTTGCTTTCTTCACTTCACTTTCCATCCACTCCTCCCCCTCTTTATCCGTTGACCTGTCTGCCAATTATTCCTACTATTGTATGTTAATGAGCTGTGTTGCAATTGTAGCACTAAATTTTAGTGTTAGTATGTAGATACACTGATTAATGTGTTTGTAAAATTGCAGACTGAAGAAGCTCTCTTCGAGGTCTGGGCGTTGGGGCGGACCCTCCAAGGGCAGCCAGACCAAGAGGGACGATGCAGACGCGGGGATCGTGGACGGCTACGCTCTCGATGTAATTAAAGTTCCTAGCTCTACTATAATGTCATTGTTCCGTGACTAGGTAGCAATCGAAAGAGCGAGGCTTCTGCCACAGAATAGTGACTGGTACTTGCTTTGTTTCCTAAGATTTATGTTCCTATTTCCAAACTACTTAAATTTGCGGAGGTGGTTTCATCACATCTGCTTTTCGCTATAGACAGGGAATTTCTGTGTTTCAGCTCTGTGTGAAGTGGAACACTGTTCGTGAGCTGTTCTTTTTCGTGTTGTACTGTTGTTACTCTGTACCTGACTAATTCACAGAATGTGTTTTTTCCCCAAGTCATTTTCTTACAAAAACTGATTTATGTGCAATTCTTGTGCTGCTTTTCACTGTGATTTTTCTTTTCTTTGTGGTGTATCATTTCATGGGTCTAGAGAGATCTTATCGTACAAATTACGGGCATAAAATGCTGTCTGATCTTACTCTTCTGCTTACAGCTGTTACTATTGTAACAAAGATGTGACATTAAATGCTGGGACTTCTACTACAACTGCTCTGTGTGTTTTTATTTTCTGAAACAAAGTACACCTCTTAGCCCACATTTCCAAATTCACTCCTGCTTACCCCTGTTGCCAATACAGTGGTTTGTGTGTTTTCCTGCATATTATTGTCACAGTTAATTCAGTTTTCAGTTGTAAGTTGATTTGTTACAGTTAAGTCACTCTGTTAGCAGAACAGTAAAAATAATTATGTAAATAGGAAAACAGTCCAGATAAATGTGCAATGTAAACAGTACTATGAAGATTCAGAGATGTGGAAAAGGTATGAAATGAAAAAGCTTGCTTACATTATAAATAAATTTTAAGACGGGGTTACATTGGCATATCTCAAATTTGACTTTATGGCAAATGGCCCTTAAAAGAAAATATAGGTGTAGAGGGAAGTACAAAATAGCGGTTTGAAGTGAAATGTTTGTTTTCGTATAGGCCCTATATGAAAATTAATGGAAGTAAATGGATAGGGGTCCTTCACAATGGCTATATTGGTCACTAAATAAGAAGCCACCAGCTGATAAACCAATGACTTTATTTGACACATTTTGGATAGAATCCATCTTGAGATTGTCGTGAACAACTTGGTGATCAGATGTGTTTAGAGAGAATATGTAACAAATGTATGGCAACAGGTTTGTTCGTTTCATATTGTCTCTATATATCTGATTGTGGCAGTCTGAGGGTGTGTTCTACCGAAAATAAAGTCATTGGTTTATCAGCTGGTGGCTTATTATTTAGTGACCAATATAGCCATTGTGAAGGACTCCTATTGATTTTGCATTATGGTCACATTCTTCCTGCATAATTTTTCATCATTAAAAAAAAAAGTAAATGGCCGAAAAAAGAATAAAACTGGATCCATACGGGACAGATATTAATGATGACTATTCAGTTGAATGATACACAAACACATTTGTGATCAAGTGACTATAAAAGTACTCTGAGAAGGGGACTGGCAAGAAGAGGAGGTTGTGGAAAGTGAGAAACAGACACAAAACATTTGCGCCTATGAATAACATATGTAGAAATTTGCCACAAAAGAACACTGCTTATTGCCAACAACAGTGACGACCACACAGAGACGAAAACAAGCGATAAATGGTGCTGTCGACAGATGTAATCAGCAGTTTGTTGCTAGATGAAACAGAAACAAGAGGACAAAATGGTATGTAATGATGCTGAACTGTTTGATAGGTTGATGAAAATTTTGTGAGGTTGATCAGAACTTTCTAAGGGCACGGAAGATGTAACGAACTAGATATTTGGATGTAGGAGGGTAGATAGAGAAAGAATAAAGAAACATTGAAATTGAAGACTTTTTTTATAGTCTGGAGGAGCTACAAAGCCTTTTGGAGGAAGAAAGTAGGCAGAAAATAAAATATATATATATAAGGCAGCCAAATTTCTGCAGTTGCACCTCTGCGAGAGATTGCACTATGCTTCCAGTGACACACTGGTGCATAAACAACACTCAGTCACTCAAGAACTGAGTCAGCAGTGAAACTGATGGAGTTCAAACGGGCACAATTGTAGCAATCCAAACATTCCGGCATTGTTGGAGATTTCAGAGAATTTAAATGTGTCCAGGTTCACTTTTGGGAGTGTCTTTATGAAGTGGAAACGGGGATGCACTAAATCCAGCCATTGGCCTGAGAGAATTGAGAAGAATGCACCTCACTCGCTGCAGTGGAAACGGTGGTGTCGTATGCCTGTGGAGCTGTGGAAGAAGGTTGCCATAGAGTGGTGAGGCTCAATATGTGATGTTGCACTCAGATTCACATGGCGATTCACAGTTGGCGTTTGGCAAATGGAATTGTGTGGCAGCTGGTTTGGTCCTCTGGGGCCATTGTGTATGATTCATAACAAAGAATGCTATCATATGTATTATGCTTGGTACACGAATGGTCAGATAAACTTACAATACGAGACAGAAAATGGAGACCAGTGAATGGGAGAGCGAATGCACCTCACTCGCTGCAGTGGAAACGGTGGTGTCGTATGCCTGTGGATCTGTTAAAGAAGTTGCTTTAGAGTGGTGAGACTCAATATGTGATGATGCACTCAGATTCGCAGGTCGGGGTTTGGCAAATAGAACTGTATGGAGGTGTGAGGCTAAAACAAAAATCTGTTACCTACGTCTTCAAAGACTGAAAGCCCAGCGCATTTTGGGAGACTAATAACTGTATAGTTCAGTATAGAAAAAATTGTGTACTGTCTGTTGGAGATTATTAGACAATTATGTCATTTTAATTTTTGTACATTTAATATGACATAATGACATCATTTCACAATTGCATAAGTAGTTTCGACTAGCTACTGGTAATCTGTGGACTGAATGTACATGCTTTGAGCAGTGATGCTATGTACCTGCCTTTATGAAATGATAACGTCATTCTGTTTGTAAAATATATATATGAAAGAACATATAGGTAAGTCCCTTTAAATTGTCATCACTTATAATTCAAAGTTTGTATTGAGATAACCATAGCCACTCTTGTAGATGTGGTTCATAAAATTCCACCCATTCACAGTTGTGTTATTTCACTGCAATGTGTCGAGGGCCCAGAAGTCTAGTTTGAAGTTGTATGTTATCTTCAGTACTTCATTTACTTGTTGTTAAGCCGGGGTGAACATTTGTTATGGTCAATGACAAAATGAAAGCTATTGCCGAGAAAATATTTTAGACAGAGTAGTGTGCTGCCCATATTGCAGCAACAGTTCCAAGTGTTCCTGTTTAAAAATTGATGGCAAAATGCTCTGAGATGGGGGAAAAGGAGAAAAAATGATTATATTGTATAGTGGGAAGACATATGCTGAACTTATGTCAAAGTACACTAATTTGTCTAAAATAATTTCTCGTTGCCAGCTTTCATTTTGCCATAGATCATAACAAATGTTATACAGACTGAATGAGGAGTAAATTCAGTGGAGACTGGAGAACATTACGGTCTGAAGCAAACAGCTGGCAACAAAAAAATATTTTAGGCAGAATAGTGTATTGTGACAATGGTTCAGTATACTCCTGTCCGCAAATCAATATAATCAGTTTTTCTCCTTTATTTCCCCCTCTCAAACAGAGCAGTTGTCAGCAATTTTCAATCAGGAGTATTTTGAACTGTTGTTACAACATGGGTAGCATTACTACTACTAAAATATTTTCTCGGCACCAGCTTTCATTTTTTCATTACCCATAACAAATGTTCCCCAGACTGAACAAAAAGTAAATGCCGTGGAATGCTCACAGTAATTTTGTAGGACAGTTTCTTTTCTATATTTAAATAGTAAATTATTGTAGTAATGAATGTATGATACCACTTAAAAATAACACACAGGCTTGGATTCCGGCTCGTCTGACCTGATCTAAGCTCCACCCTGAAACCCCCTCAGATGGCTCTGAAATGAACTGAAATGTTGGTAATGCACAGAGTCCATGCAAATACTGTTTACTGTGCTTTTGGAAGAATGAAAAAGAATTCTTTATCCGTGTACCAGAGCTCTGTAAATAGCCTTGCCTCCTAAAAGTAAATGTGTAATAGAAGTAAAAATCTGCAGAACAAACAGCAATGTATGTCAAAATACTTAGGGTGCACTATGTACAATGTACTTTTTTGTGTGGCATAAATTATGTAGAAGATAATATTTCTGGATTACAGTGTGATATATGCATGGAGATAAGTATAGTGTGTTCTGAAACTTATTTAAGCAGGCCTTTGGAATACAAAGATTGCTTTTGTGTTTACTTTCATTACAGATCATCACAAACACTTTTAAGTCTGCTCTTATGCATTGCCTTTTTAAAACTAAACATCTCTTTTGTGTTCTCTCTCAGAATTTTAGCTGGTTTCTTTCTTCTCATGTGTCTTTGTAGCAGGCTATTTTGTGTGTGTGTGTGTGTGTGTGTGTGTGTGGTGTGTGTGTGTGTGTGTGTGTTAGGGGGCCGGAGGGGGGAGGGTGGGGGGGGGGGGGGGGGAGGGGATTGCATGCTGCATGCAAATCGTCTGTCACTTGTAACTTCTGCTTTGTCTCACTAAGTAAACAGTACCACTATGTTGTGTCCACCTATTACAACTGCTATTTTCTTGGTACCATTAGAGTTCTGAGAAAAAATGAACACGCGATCTAGTGT